>NC_041219.1:69859092-69889424 GCF_002837175.3 Physeter macrocephalus | reverse complement strand
GAACCCGCGCCCCCTGCATCGGCAGGCGGACTCTCAACCACTGCGCCACCAGGGAAGCCCTTTTTTTTTTTTTTTTTTTTTTTTTTTTTTAATAATAAAGGCGCTGAACATTTTTTGGTAAAGCTTAAAAAAAAAAAAACAAATTAGGGAAATTTGACTAGCGAAGAATTTGACAGAATTCATTATCAGATGCATGATAAACAAGTATAATGGAAGATGGGTAAGAGATTTATGTTCTGGGCCAATTGTTTAAATATAAGTCTTTATTGCTTTATGATTCTGTACAGATGCTAAGGCCTGAAATGGAGGTGATAAGAGACGTGTCTACCTATTGAGGATGTGAAAGACACCACTTGTCCATTTGCAGGCAACACCTCGGAGAGGATGAGGTAGGATGCTTTTTCTAGGTGCCCTCCTGCCCGTACATGGAAGCTTCCCAAAGGATAGTATATGGAATTATATGCATGGTAAATTTGGGTTTACAGTAAGTCCCCTACATACGAACCTTCAAGTTTCGAACTTTCAAAGATGCGAACGTGTGTTCACATGTCCAATCACGTTGTTAGCTCACGTGTCTGGTGTGCATTGTCACGTGCATGCATCCTCTACAAATGGTTGTGCTTTTGTGTACTTTACTGTACAGTACTGTATAGAGCACAGTAGTACAGTGTCTTTATTTCAAGGCCAGGATGTCTGGAAGCAAGCATAAAAGTAGCCATGATGTAGCTGGTACTGCTAAGAAGCGCCAAGCGCTAACAATGGAAACAAAAGTGGAAATAATCGAGAGAGTGGGGCGAGGCAAAAAGAGGTAGATGTTGCTTATAGCAAGAATTGTTCAACCATCAGCACGATTCTAAAGACAAAATCATGGAACATGTGAAGTCTCCTGTGAAAATGATGTCGACAGTAATATTGAAGAAGCGTGGAAAAGTGATGGATGGAGGAGATGGAGAAACTTCTCAGTGTGTGGATGCAGGATCAGCATCAGCATCGAGTCCTGCTCAGCTTAATGCTGATGCAAGGGAAAGGTAAACGCCTTTATGAAGACTTGAAGAAGAAACAAGGCAAAGAATCAGAGGGTGCATCTTTTAATGCCAGCCATGGCTGATTTCATCGGTTCAACGCTAGAGCCAACCTTCACAATGTAAAAGTAAGTGGTGAGGCAGAGAGTGCAGATATGGTAGCTGCCTGGGAATTTCCTGAAATGCTCTGAGAAATTATTGATGAAGGAGCATATTTACCTGAGCAGGTTTTTAATGTGGTTGAGACAGGACTATACTGGAAGAGGATGCCAAACCGAAGTTACATCAGTAAGGAGGAAAAATTGATCCAGGCTATAAAGCATCAAAGGATAGGCTAACTCTTGCTTGGTGGCAATGCTTCCGGCGATATGAAGCTGAAGCCTCTCTTAGTTTTTCAGAGAACAAAAGAACCCTTAAAATCATAGCCAAGGGTTCTCTTTCTGTTGAGTGGAAGAGTAACCCCAAAACCTGAGTTACACAGGCCATGTTCCAGGACTGGTTTTTCCACCACTTTATCCCAGAGGTAGAGAAATATTGCTTGGAGAAGGACATCCCATTCAACATTCTTTTGCTGCTCGACAGTGCTCTGGACCACTCCCCATTCAAGGACGACTTTCATCCCAATATCAAAGTAGTGCATCTGCCACCGAATACTATGTCCCTCATCCAACCTATGGACCAGGGAATTATAGCGACTTTCAAGAAATACTTATGTCACACTTTTCATCAGGCAGTAAAGGCGAGGGATGAATCAGGAGCAACCTTTTGACACTTTTGGAAGGACTATAACATCTACAATGCCATAAAAAACATTGACTTTGCTTGGCATGAGGTTACGGCTGTCACTGTGAATGGGGTTTGGAAGAACCTTTGCTTGCTGTTTGTTCACGATTTTTGTGGATTTGAGAAGGTGGGTGAGGAGTCCAAAGAGGTCTTCAACAACTTAGTGACCCTCAGGGAGAAGCTGGAGCTAGATTTGCAAGAGGACGACTTCACTGAACTCCTGTGTGCAACACGAGGAGCTGACTAATGAAGACCTGATGGAATTGGAGGCCCAGAGAAAGGAAGAAGAGAGACAAGAGGAAGAAGTAACTGAAGAACCGAAGAGATTCAAGACGCAGGAAATGGCAAGGGGATTTTCTTTATTTGAGGAGGCACTGTTAGGTTTTGAGGCACAGAACCCGAACGTAGGACGATACACGAAGGTTGCAGCAGCCGTTCAGAATGCAATCCAGTGCTACTATGTCATCTATGATGAGAAAAAAAAAAAGAGCTACTACCCAGACATCACTGGATCATTTTTTCACGAGGGTCGATAGAATTGAATCCAGCGAGGAACCAGACGCTGTGCCATCAACATCAGACGTGAGTGAAAGTGCAGCCTGCCCTCCGTCTCCTGTTGCTGACGATCCTTCATCTCTACCATCTCCCCCCTCCTCTCCCTCCTACAGTCAGTAACTCTTCTTGCCTGTTCACTCGATGCCAGCCCCTGTGTGCCAGCTGTTTTACTGTACTACTGTGCTTTTCAAGGTACTGTACTGTAAGATTAAAAATGTTTTCTTTATTTTTTGTGTTTGTTTTTATGTATTATTTGTGTGAAAAGTATTATAAACCTACAACAGTACAGTACTATATAGCTGATTGTGTTAGTTGGGTACCTAGGCTAACTTTGTTGGACTTAACAAACAAATTGGACTTAACGAACCTGCTCTCAGAACAGGACTTGTTCCTATGTAGGAGACTTAATATATCCAGACCAGTCGGCTGTCCATTAAGTTTATTCTTTGCTACAGTTTTTAGGGAAGGATATTCAAAACTCGTCTCATGTATAAGTGTTCAAAAACCCTGGGAAGGCCTGACATATTATCACATACAGAACGACCATAGAGAAATCTTCAGCAATAACAACAAACCAGGCACGACTGTATTAGTGACACCTAGAACACAGAGCTTTTCAAGTCAAGCTCTCTCCATTAACCCCATCACTCTGCATTGAAGTCTCATTCATTTAGAATGCAATTAAATTCCTGCAAGGTTCTTTATGAATTGTCCCCTGCCACCCTCTCCGATGGCAGTTCTTACCGCTGTCTCCCTGACATCCCAGCTTCCTCTGCTTTAAGGTGGCTACAGTGTCTCTTGTTCAGTGTTTCATAAGTATTTATACAGGTCTACAAAAAATATATATATAGGTGTACATATATATATGTAATTATTTAAATAGCAGTGCTTTATAGTTTTCAAAGTACCTTTACCTTTTTTCTTTGATTTCTATATTGTTTCCAGAAACTTTCTATCAGTTTCTACCAGTTTCTAAAAACTCTCCTATACTTGATAATAGATTATTAAGATATTGATATATAAAGTATATCAATTACTTTCAGTAGAAGTAATTGATAACATAAACTAGTGAATCAGTGTGGCATGTTGGTGCCACTGAAAAAGTACAGCAAAAGATGGGAAAAGCGTGTTTATTTGCTGTCAGGAAATACATGAAAAAGTCAGTGACACTTCAGACCCAGGGACACATACAGAATGAAAGTGAGGGGATGGAAAATGATATTCCATGCAAATGGAAATCAAAAAAAAGCTGGAGTAGTAGCAATACTCATATCAGACAAAATAGACTTTAAAATAAAGACTGTCATAAGTGACAAGGAAGGACACTACATAGTGATCAAGGGATCAATCCAAGAAGAAGAAATAACAATTACAAATATATATGCACCCAACATAGGAGCACCTCAATACATAAGGCAAATGTTAACAGTCATAAAAGGGGAAATTGACAGTAACACAATAATAGTGGGGGACCTTAGCACTCCACTTACACCAATGGACAGGTCATCTGGGCAGAAAATTAATTAGGAAGCACAAGCCTTAAATGATACATTAGAGCAGATAGACTTAAATGATATTTATAGGACATTCGCTCTGAAAGCAGCAGAATACATTTTCTTCTCAAGTGCACATGGAACATTCTCCAGGACAGATCACATCTTGGGTCACAAATCAAGCCTCAGTAAATTTAAGAAAATTGAAATAGTATCAAGCATCTTTTCTAACCACAATGCTGTGAGATTAGAAATCAATTACAGGAAAAAAACTGTAAAAAACACAAACACATGGAGGCTAAACAATATACTACTAAATAACCAAGAGATCACCGAAGAAATCAAAGAGGCAAAAAGGCACATGAACCCGAGTGCTCATTGCAGCACTGTTTACAATAACCAGGACATGGAAACAACCAGGACATGTCCATCAAGAGGAATGGATAAAGAAGATGTGGTACATATATACAATGGAATATTACTCAGCCATAAAAAGAAATGAAATTTGGTCATTTGTAGAGATATGGATGGACCTAGAGACTGTCATACAGAGTGAAGTAAGTCAGAAAGAGAAAAACAAATATCGTATATTAATGCATATATGTGGAATTTGAAAAAAATTGGTATAGACAATCTTATTTACAAAGCAGAAATAGAGACACAGAAGTAGAGAACAAAGGTATGGATACCAAGGGGGAAAGGGGTGGGTGAGATGAATTGGAGATTGAGATTGACATATATACACTATTGATACTATGTATATAATAGATAACTGGGACTTCCCTGGTGATCTAGTGGTTAAGAATCTATCTTCCAATGCAAGGGATGTTGGTTCGATCCCTGGTGGGGGAACTAAGATCCCACATGCTACGGGGCAACTAAGCCCGAGCACTGCAACTACTGAGCCTGCACACCACAAATAGAGAGCCCATATGCCACAACTACTGAGCCCTGTGCTCTGGAGCCCATGTGCCACAACCAGAGAGAAGCCCGTGTGTTGCAACAAAGAGCCCGTGTGCCACAACGAAAGATCCCACGTGTTGCAACTAAGACCCAACGCAACCAAATAAATAAATAAATGTTAAAAAATAAAATTAAATTAAAAAATAAAATAAAATAAAATAGATAACTAATGAGAACCTACTGTATGGAACATTCTCCAGGACAGATCACATCTTGGGTCACAAATCAAGCCTCAGTAAATTTAAGAAAATTGAAATAGTATCAAGCATCTTTTCTAACCACAATGCTGTGAGATTAGAAATCAATTACAGGAAAAAAACTGTAAAAAACACAAACACATGGAGGCTAAACAATATACTACTAAATAACCAAGAGATCACCGAAGAAATCAAAGAGGCAAAAAGGCACATGAACCCGAGTGCTCATTGCAGCACTGTTTACAATAACCAGGACATGGAAACAACCAGGACATGTCCATCAAGAGGAATGGATAAAGAAGATGTGGTACATATATACAATGGAATATTACTCAGCCATAAAAAGAAATGAAATTTGGTCATTTGTAGAGATATGGATGGACCTAGAGACTGTCATACAGAGTGAAGTAAGTCAGAAAGAGAAAAACAAATATCGTATATTAATGCATATATGTGGAATTTGAAAAAAATTGGTATAGACAATCTTATTTACAAAGCAGAAATAGAGACACAGAAGTAGAGAACAAAGGTATGGATACCAAGGGGGAAAGGGGTGGGTGAGATGAATTGGAGATTGAGATTGACATATATACACTATTGATACTATGTATATAATAGATAACTGGGACTTCCCTGGTGATCTAGTGGTTAAGAATCTATCTTCCAATGCAAGGGATGTTGGTTCGATCCCTGGTGGGGGAACTAAGATCCCACATGCTACGGGGCAACTAAGCCCGAGCACTGCAACTACTGAGCCTGCACACCACAAATAGAGAGCCCATATGCCACAACTACTGAGCCCTGTGCTCTGGAGCCCATGTGCCACAACCAGAGAGAAGCCCGTGTGTTGCAACAAAGAGCCCGTGTGCCACAACGAAAGATCCCACGTGTTGCAACTAAGACCCAACGCAACCAAATAAATAAATAAATGTTAAAAAATAAAATTAAATTAAAAAATAAAATAAAATAAAATAGATAACTAATGAGAACCTACTGTATAGCACAGGGAACTCTACTCAGTGCTCTGTGGTGACCTAAATGAGAAGGGGATATATGTATATGTTGAGAAGGGGATATATGTATATGTATAGCTGATTCACTTTGCTGTACAGTATAAAGTAACACAATATTGTAAAGCAACTATACTCCAATGAAAAATTTTTAAAAAGTCAGTGGCTCCAGTTAGAGAAGGCAGACTGGAAGAAAGAATTTTAGCCCAGTCCTTCTGGAAGCAAGGTAGCATAAGGTGTACAGATGCAGAACAGAGTGACTCAGTGAGCTAGGATTCAATTAGTGGAAGGTGAAGAAGCTGTGTTTAGGGGAAAACTTGTGAATCATAGACAACAACCTCAAACCAGAGTGAAAAGTCACGCATCCTTAGATTGGAAAATCTGTGCTGTTTTTATGCCTCTCTTGTATGAAGGTGATAATAGCTCTTTCCATCATGGTGCCACTTAATGAGAGTAGAAAACCTGGGCTCACGTGCCCTCAACAGCAAGAATAATTAATACGTGTGTTCAGATTCTGTTTATGCTTCTGCCATGAATGGAAGTCATCTTCTAGGTTGAATGAAAACAATATTTTTTAAAAATTGGAGTATAGTTGCTCTGCAATATTATCCAAGTTACAGGTGTACAATATAGTGATTCACTATTTTCATAGGTTATACTCCATTTATAGTTATTATAAAATATTGGCTACATTCCCTGTGTTGTACAATATATCCTTGTAACTTATTTTTATACCTAATAGTTTGTACCTCTTCCTCCCCTAACCCTATATTGCCCTTCCCTCCCTTCCCTCTCCCCACTGGTAACTACTAGTTTGTTCTCTATATCTGTGAGTCTGCTTCTTTTTCCTTATAGTCATTAGTTTGTTGTATTTTTTAGATTCATATGGTATTTGTCTTGCTCTGTCTGACTTACTTCACATAGCATAATGCCCTCCAAGTCCATCCATGTTGCTGCAAATAGCAAAATTTCATTCTTTTTTATGACTGAGTACTATTCCATTGTGTATATCTTTATCCATTCATCTGTTGATGGACACTTAGGTTGGTTCCATATCTTGGCAACTGTAAATGATGCTGCTAAGAACATTGGGGTGCATATATCTTTGTGAATTAGTGTTTTCGTCTTTTCCGTTTGAATGAAAATACTCTTACCTGCCTCATCCTAGCTCCAATTCCAGCCACTGAGAACTGGGTATTGACCGAATGGGCTGTGCTCACTTGCTCAGCTCTGAGCTTTCCCCTCCTTTATTCAGGATATGACAAAACATCGACAGAAAGTACTCATGTGTATTTGACATATCTCCGAGGTTTTGAGGTGTGAAGCTAAATGGTTTGGTTTAAAAGCCAGACCACTGAAGAATGTTGAATAAAGGCACTGTAAGCAAAAGGGAGGGTGATACACCCTTCTCCCTCCCCAGTAAGCTTTTCAAAGAGACACTGGCCTGGCTCACAATGGGAGCATCCTGCCATGAGCTATTTTATGGCAGACTGTATCTCCAGTTCCACATGCTTTTCAGAACTTTGCCTTTCCCCACCAAGGAATGGGGTAATTCTTTTCCACTTGAAATTGGAAATAGAATCCAAGGAATAAAGAAAGTAGAACAGATGTTGGCCAACTTCTGAGGCTACATTATGAAAATGTGATACAGTCATTCTCCCCCCTCCCCCCCCATCTCTCTTTCAATACTAGGCCTTGGAATCTAGGCACCATGTTTTTTTTTTTTTAATTGAAGTATAGTTGATTTACAATGTTGTGTTAATTTCTGCTGTACAGAAAAGTGACTCAGTTATAAATACATACACACATGGTTTATCTCAGGATATTGAATATAGTTCCCTGTGCTATACACTAGGACCTTATTGTTTATTCATTCTGTATATAATAGTTTGCATCTACTGACCCCAAACTCACATCTATGCCTTCCCCACCCACCTCCCCCCGCTTGGCAACCACAAGTCTGTTCTCTATGTCTGTGAGTCTGTTTCTATTTTGTAGATAGGTTCATTTTTGTCATACTTTAGATTCGACATATAAATTGATAACATGGTGTTTGTCTTTCTCTTTCTGACTTACTTCACTTAGTATGATAATCTCTAGTCGCATCCACGTTGCTGCAAATGTCATTATTTCGTTCTTTTTTATGGATGAGTAGTATTCCATTGTATACCTGTACCACATCTTCTTTATCCATTCATCTGTCAACCTAGCCACCAAAGTTTGAAGATTAAATATGAGGAGACCACATAAAGAAGCTATCATCCCCAACAGCCAGCATTACTGCCAGACATATGAGTGAGTTTTAAGCTTATTCCAGCCCTCACTTTGTTATGCAGCAATTGATAAGTAATACAGATTTCAAGTTCTTTGCTCACTGGCTTTCATTTTGGAGGCTCACCACGTTCAAATTCTATGTGGTTTTCTTTGGCTTCTGCACGTGTCATACACTTCACTTGGAGTGCTCTTCTTCTGAGGAAATATGCATTCTTCATTTTTGTTCCCTAACATAACTCAAAATCTCTTTTGAGACTATAGGGACTATTGCTATTCTCTTTATTCTGCATATCCTTACACACAATGATCTCCTTTAGACTGTGTTTTCATTCATGTTTGTTTTGTTTTTCTTTCTCTTTGCTTTCTCCCACAGAGTCAAGTCCTGAATATTGTGAATATTCAATTAGACTGCTAATGACTGGAATTTACCAGAGGGGCTGTGTGGTGTGGTAGGTTAAGAGCATTGGTTCCAGACCCAAACCACCCAGGTCAGGATAGTGGCTCTACCACTTACCAGCAGTGTGCCTAGAATAAACTACTTACTGTCTGTATCAGTCAGGGTTCTGCTAGAGAAACAGAACCACTAGGAGATACACACCCACACCCACACACACAGAGATTTCTTTCAAGGAATTACACGACTGTGTGGTTTTGGCTGGGCAAGCCCATAGTCTGTTTTCTTGCCACACCAGCTGATCAGATCCCAATCCTAGGCCACTCTAGCCATTTACCCTTTTCTTGCAAATTGGTGCTGGAACAATCTCTGTTTTACAGTAAACCATGTGTAGGAGGCCTCATCCAGTCTCAGGTCTGCTCTCTCTCCCCATCCTCCCAGTAGCTATTTCCAACCTTGTCTCCTCCTCTCTACTTTGTCAGAGGAAGGGAAATCCCGTCTCTTTTTTTCAGGCTAGTTTGTGTACCTCAGTTTTAAGTCACATCTGTGCAGTTTCCCCCTAAAACTTCTCCAAATTCTAGTCCATGTCTTATTTTCAAGCTTTTCACTCTGCTTGTTCTTGATCTTAAAATATAAACGTGTTCCTACTCTTCCCTATGTCGGACTTTAGCTACTGGGCCTTCCTTTGTCAAACAAAGTTCTTTTTTCTCCCAGCTTTATTGAGCTACAACTGACATATAACATTAACATTAGGTAAGTTTAAAGTATACACATGTTGATTTGATACATTGCAAAATGATTACCACCAGGGGTTAGCCTACACTTTCATCATGTTACCTAATTACTATTCTTTCTTCCAGTGAGAACATTTAAGATTTCCTCTCTTAGCAGCTTTCAAGTATTTAATACAGTATTGACTATCATCACTATGCTGTACTTCGATCCCCAGAAATTATTCATCTTATAATTCAAAGTTCTTGAGAAAGGCATATGATTTGCTCTTTTTACATCCTCACTTGTCATTCACTCTTCCATGCACTAAAATCTGACTTCTACCTCAACCTTTCCACTGAAACTGCACTCGCAAGGTTGATGACCTAAAGCATGGACCCAAGAGGTGACTAGAAAGCATCTTCAGCAATCTTGTTCAAATCTCTCTAGACAGTGCTCACCACTCTACTCTGCTTGAACCCCTCTCTTCTATTGGCGTCCATGGCACTCTTCTTATAACACATATCCCATTAATATTTATAATTGCTCAGTCATCCATTTGCTCATATCAATAAGACTTTATGTATTTTTCTCATATTCTCCAATCAAATGTGGAAGAACCTGCACTTAGTCCAAAGGGGCCAGTCCCATGAAGTGTAAGGTGAAAGAGGAGCTAAAGACTCTGATCAACCCATTGGGAAACCAATTTTTTCAGCTGCTATTATGTCTGTCACTGCCTCTCAGAGTTAGTGTGGAACACCTATGAGACGTGAAGCCTTCAGTTCTCTTCCGTGAACAAAGAAAATGCTGACCTATTTGAAAAAGTGGGTTCACTTAGACATAAAAGAGGTTGGGAACTTATATATGGCCAATTAAAAAAAAAATCTTGCCTAACTGGGCATCATCACATTTCATGTAGAAGTTATTTTTTCAATTACAGGAAACTATAAATATTTCTCAGAATTTAGTCACTTCATGTAGGTTGGACATATAAAGTCTATGTTATTTTATATATTTTGGGGGGCAAACTAATTCTATTAGCATTAACTCCTTTGTTTATTATTTATAGACTGTGATTTCAACAGTTCCTGGCTTATACAGTGTTATTGGTGTTAAATTTGTGGGCTGTAAGCTTAGGGGATACATTTTGTAATCCACCATCTGCTATGAAGATATATGATAGTTTAGGGATGTCAAACTATCAAGTAGAAAGGAAGCTAAGGGGCTATATAACCACTGCCTCAACTGGCTAATGGGTAGCTCTAAAGAAAATGCAATCAACAGAAGGGGGTGTGAATGCCTCGAGGTAAATAGGATGAGCCAGTAGTTTTCCTGAAGACCAAACAGGAAGAAATACACTGAAATCATAAGAGAAGGTAGGACACCAGCTCCATCTGTGTTGTTCTTCATTTCCACTTGAACAAATCACAATAAAAACAGATGACATTTATATCATGCTTCTTATATACAGATACTACTTCGAAAGCTTTACATCTATTAAGTTTTTAATCTTCATGCAACAATCCTGTGAAGGACAAATTTTACTCTCCTCATTTTTTATTTTGTGGGCTCCATGAAACACAGAATAATGAACTCTTTTCCGCAAAGTCACACAGCTAGCAGTGGCAAAACTGTCATTTCAATTTCTCTGAATCCACTTCCCCAATATAAGAGATGACAGTTGTTTCTGTTTTTCTTTTAATACTTTTTTTATATCACTTCCTCTTTTGCCACAAGAGAAGAACAAAAAGGGCAAGTGATACTCTAGAACAAGGAAGTTCTTCTTCCCTGGGTACTTCTTATGATCCCCAAAGACAATAAAAACAGGAAATTACTGCTGCTACTCCAGGGGCATCAAGGAGGTGCTGGAGGGCAGGGGGGTGGCTGGCCTGGGAGCGAGGGGAGGGGTTATATGAGAGGGTCGGAGTGTTTTGAGGGCTTCTCCCAAGTCAGCGGTATTTTGGGTATTTATAATCCTTAGAAAAAGAAAGATGTACCTCTTCTTCTATTCCACTCTAGATTATTGGAAGCTGCTAAAATAGAAATAACTGCAAATATTCAGCAAATGTGGAAAAAGAATCTTCTGATGGCCTTTTACTGGCTACATATAAAATCATGTCTTGCTGATACTCCTTGTGGAGACTGAGGTGCTTTGATATTTATGTTGTTGAGGTTATAAAAATAAAGAAGTGGAAGAATTGTAGAAGTGAATCCAAGACGACTTCCTAAAATGGAACATATTCCCATTCTTATGGACAAAACTGTTTTTTGAATGACATGATTTTTCTTCCACAGATCCAAAAGACTTATTTTGCCTTTTTGCTCTTTGGACTGGAGATCTTGGAAAAGGGGAATCTATTTTCACATTTCAATAATAAGCCTCAACAGCCTCTGTTTAAATACTTCCTTGACAAGAATGGTACTACTCACAAGACAGCTTATTCTATTTTAAGAAATACAACTCAAAGTATGAGAACATTGATATTGACAATCGGTAATTGTCAGAAAATGTTTTCATGATGTGTAAGTACAAAATATTCCTCATGGTCTGTGGCTGAGAAGACGTCCATCTGACAGAGGTGTAGTCAGAATGTTGTTTGGGGTCTTTACCAGTTTAAAGGACCCCTCAACTCTTCCTTATCTCCCCAATCCGTGTCTGGCCCCGTGGTTGCCCCCGAATGCTAGTGTTCATTCTCCATGCTCACCCCAAACTGGGACCTGAATTTACTGCAGTCCCGTACTTGGCGACACCACCCGGCTGAGTTCTGGCATAGAGCAATTCTTCCAGTAGAATGTTTAAAATAGCAAACCTCTGCGATTCTATTTCCTAATTTTCAACTTGAGACAGCTTTTAATTTTTCTGACTTGAAGAGCCAGACCTCTAGCACAAAGAGTAACATTGTTTCAAAATAGCATTGAAAAACTGTACTGGTAAAAAAGAAAACGTCCCCTTTTAGTTATATACTGACATGAACAAGTTAAAACTCGAATGAGACAAGAGTTATCTTTTTAAAAATAAAATAGCCACATTGAAGTTCTCAGTGTGGCTCCATGACAATGGATACTACTCAACACTCGCCTGGGAAAAAGAGCTGGAGAAGTAATTACTAGAAGTTGATTGTGTAATATTGGATTTGAAAATCATCCAAGATGTGAGTGTTGTCCTGGAATGGAAAGTTATGATAGCCCCAAATACCACAAGGTAATATTTGTTACAAGTGGTCCTGAAAGAATATGTATTGGAAGGAAACATTATCAATATTTTTAGCTGTTTTCCTTCAAGAGTGAGAGTGTAACAGATACACATTTGAAACAGTAAAGTGATGTATTTTTCTTCCCTTTAAATTGTGGTGTCCTGGGACTTTTCACCTAATGAACCAGTGGGTTTCAGTGCTTCGGAGAAAGGACAGAACACACTATTTATTGCTCAGATGCATTTAGGACTCTTGTAAAAGCAGGTTCCTTAGAAGCAAGTTTTGTAGAGAGAGGGAAAGAGCCTTTCTACGTTTGCAAACTCCTTAAAACTTGGTCGTCTGAACTTCAACTTTTACTAGGGATCGCAGGAAGAGGAAGCAGACAGACTGTGATATAGGAAGGATGTTGATCGCGTAGGGAAGAATGGGACATCTCCAGGGGTGAACGGAGAAGAGGAAACAAAGAGGACACGGTCAGATCTATAACTTCTTCCTCCCTGCTTCACGTCAAGGCCTGAGAGTGAGGTGTTAAAAACAACCAGACAAGGTTTGGGCATATGGGAGGAGGGAGGCTTTCTCTCCATTTTCCTGGGCGCAGCCTGGAATTTCAAGTCCCTTTACAGAAGGAGAGCAACTAGAAAGGTTCATCCAGGTGACAGGTCAGAACAGATGAGGGGAGCTCTGTTGACTTCTCTTCTGTCCAACCAAGGCCAAGTTCAGTCATCGTGGAGGCACCAGCACAAAGATCTGGTCAGGAAAGAGAAAAGACTGCAAGTTTTCCCCCTGTGACTTTTAACAGAAGATACCAGAAAAATGCCCAGTGTCCAGGCAGGATGAGAAATAGCCTCAGAGAAGTCAAGGAGGGACAGGGGCACAGTGCAGGACCCACTCCCAGACCCCAGGATCCTTTTCTCCTCACCTCCACACCCATGCATCCTCTGATAGGGGAGACACTCTGAATGCTTGAGCAATTACCTGAAATAAAAGAAGTTAAACCCAAGTAGACACTTTTAAAAATTAGGGGAGCCCAAGTTATCTTTAATTGGCAAGTTTAATTGTCCTTTTGTTTCAAGGCTTTGCAGATCAAGATGGGAAAGCCTTCTTCATTCTCTAGAAAAATAGTGAATGCTACACCTTTCTTGTTTCCTTCCCTCATTTGACAGTAATGTAGAAATGCTGATTCCTCCACACACACAAAAACAAAGCTCTAGATGTACTTGTTAACCTTATTTAGTCCAGGCACTAACTCCAACTGAGTAAATTCTAAAATTCCAAAAATGATTTCATATTTTTCATGATCACACCAGCCTGGTGGACTCTGACAAGCAGATCCCTATGTCCTTTTCAAGACCTGTTTCCTTTTTCTCCTGAGCACACAGTTAAATAATTCTCAGCTTCCTGTTAGTAAGCGGGTGGGGTGGGGGGGGTGTCATACGACTACACTTGAGTCCATGGAATGTGGGTGGAAGTGATTTATGCTGCTTCCAGGCCTGGGCCCTAGAACCTCCTATACAGTCCCTCTTGGTCCTTCCCTTACCTGTCAGTTAGATGCTGAATAGGTGGGTGAGGACTCTGGCTGGAAGAGCTAATAGCTAGTATATGCCTGGATCCCTGAATGATTGTGTGGAACAGAGCCCCAACTTCCACCTGTCGAGAATTATGATGGATCTGGGATTTTACTCTACTCATAAGATGACAAGTGTACCTGTTACTGTTTCATGGATCTTGGAAGAAGACACACACTTCCTGAGTCAGAAACAGAAGACTTTATTATTCCTGACAAAAGTGGTAGCCAGAGCTTCATGTTGGTTTGCATCTATTTGTCTTGTCTCCCAAGTTCCATTCAGTCAACTCAGGACACAGGAGAGATGTCTCCACATGCAGTGGGCTATATCACAGGAGAGGACCACTGAGCTTGGGGAATTCACCACTTTTATTGTAAGCAGAAGCAAGCCTGTCCTTGCCCATGGGGAAGACGTTACTTCATCCTTCAAGGCTGATCACAGTAACTATAACCCTGGGAACGGCCCTGGTAAAGAATGTCAGGGTCTTGACATGACTAGCTGAAACTTGCAATGATGCTCACAGTCCAGGCAGGACTGGGTCGTAAACAAACTTCTGCAAGATTAAGCCACTGAGACCTTGGGTTGCTGTTGCAGTTAGCCTATTCTACTTGATACATGGATTCACCTGGAAAGAACCTTCCTTGCTCATCCCAGAAATTTAGTAGTAATTCCTCTTTTTCTGCCTCTTTCCATATGCTTCATTTTCTCTACCTACATCTGATAAGCAGCCAGGGCCTAGATTCTTTTAGACTAAAGAAAGTAACCATTTTTTCTAAGGTAATTTTTTTTTCTCAAAAATTATGACTAGAATACAAGTATCAAGTTTCAGTTTAATTAGATTCAGTGTTCATTTTTTAATTTAAACATCTACATTTGAAAAATTTGATTAGTAGCAATTTGGACAAATTGGCAAAGGTTTTTAAGGTATCCCAGTTAATGAGCCATCACTAAAGATAATAAATAAATACTATTACTTTTATTATACTGATATTTATATACTAGTGGTAATAGTATTTACACTATTATTATTAAATTTTTTGTTATTAACTTTTTAATAGTTATTTCTTTAACTCACAAAGGAAAAGTCAAGTGCTAAAAGTATTGTAATGACAAGTGTTATGGAAAAGTACTGACAGAATGACATTTTGTAATATCAAGGGCAAAGTCATTAGAATATATTTCTTCTCATGAGCTACTATGGTGAGTTCTTTTAATGTTTAATGTTGAGCTAGGGAAATTCCAAAGAATACACAGTTTTCTGTGTGAGTTAAGTTGTTACTAGTTTCCACATGACATATTGGGTTGGACAAAGCCTTCATTCGTTTTTTTTTTTTCCATAACATGGCTCTAGTAGCACTTAGTTGTCTTTAACCTCATTTGAAACAATTTTGTTAGATTGTATTGTGACAGTTGTCATATCAGCGTGAATTTAAAAAAAACATCAAATTGGTGAATTTTTGTGTAGCCATTTTACTATTGAAGATAGAAGAAAAAAGCAACATTTTCAGCATATTATGCTTTATTATTTCAAGAAAGGTAAAAACCCAACTGAAACACAAAAGATTTGTTCAGTGTATGGAGAAGGTGCTGTGACTGATCAAACGTGGCAAAAGTGGATTGTGAAGTTTTGTGGTGGAGATTTCTCACTGGACGATGCTCCACAATTGGGTAGACCGGTTCAAGTTGATAGTGATCAAATTGAGACATTAACTGAGAACAGTCAATGTTATACCACACAAGAGATAGCCGACATACTCAAAATATCCAAATCAAGTGTTGAAAATCACTTGCACAGGCTTGATTATGTTAATCACTTTGATGTTTAGGTTCCACATAAGTTAAGCAAAAAAACCTTCTTGACCATGTTTCCACATGAGATTCTCTACTTAAACATAACAAAAATGTTCCATTTTTAAAACAAATTGTGATGGGCGATGAAAAGTGGATACTGTACAATAATGTGGAATGAAAGAGATCATGGGACAAGTGAAAAGAACCACCACCAACTACACAAAAAGCCAGTCTTTATCCAAAGAACGTGATGTTGTGTAAATGGTGGGATTGGAAAGGAGTCCTCTATTATGAGCTCTTTCCGGAAAACCAAATGATTCATTCCAACAAGTACTGCTCCCAATTAGACCAATTGAAACAGCACTAGACAAAAAGCATCTGGAATTAGTCAACTGAAAATGCATAATCTTCCATTGGGAAAATGCAAGACTGCATGTTTCTTTGATGACCAGGCAAAAACTGTTACAGCCTGGCTGGGAAGTTCTGATTCATCCACCGTATTCATCAGACATTTTACCTTCGGATTTCCATTGATTTCGATCTTGACAAAATTATCTTAATGGAAAAATTTTCAATTCCTTGGAAGACTGTAAAAGGCACCTGGAACAGTTCTTGCTCAAAATGATAAAACGTTTTGGGAAGATGGAATTATGAAGTTGCCTGAAAGATGGCAGAAGGTAGTGGAACAAAACGGTAAATACATTGTTCAATAAAGATCTTGGTGAAAGTGAAAAATATGTCTTTTATTTTTACTTAAAAACTGAAGGAACTTTTTTGGCCAACCCAATAAAAGTACCTTATCTCATATCAAAAGTAAAAGTTATATTTCTTGAAATAATATTTAACATTTTCCAACACTGATATGAGTTACAGGTATCTGCTGTGTTCATAGTGATTGGTTCTCTCTTGTTTTAAAGGTGAATCTGCTGACCTGCCACCTCCAGAGTAAGCCATTTGAATAGCTTTCCAGTAATAGAGATAGATTCTTACATTCCTAGTGCCCTCCCTTTTTGGTCCTATTTAAGGGCAAATTGCACAATGTAGACTGAAAACAAAGAAAATTGGCCCACCAGGGATTGAACACAGAACTCTGACCTCAATGCTGGTACATTACCACCATTTTCTACTCAAAAGAGCAACACTTGTCGCAGATTCAAGGTCCCTGCCACTGTAACAAGTATGTTCTTTATCAATTTTCTGTTTCCACAGGGTTCCATGCAGGCTGCACTATGACTCTATCACACTGAGTTATAGTTCTGTTCAAATATAGAGGCATAATATATATATTTTTTCTCCTAGAATTGATCATTCTGGGATTTGATGTTTTATGAAGATAAGAATTTCCTACCTGTATTTCTGGATGACTTAATTTATGATGATCTAACCAACTTCCATGACGGATAAGTGCTGTGGCAAAACTAGTGACTGTCTGTACTGATGTATGGATGGATGTTATTTCCTGAAGTGATTGGTTGATGTTTGTTTCCCCAGTAGATTTATGTTGTCTATTAAGTCTTCCATCACCATCTGGTATAATTAATGACTTATGAAACTTGCTTCTTTTAGCACAAAATCCATTGCTTGGCAGATAAGGCAGGTGGCCATTCCATGAGATGAGCCAAGGTTTTGAACATAAAGTCTTCCTCAGCCAGCTGAGAGCAGATATATGAAGATCCCTTGCCACCTGGAATATATTCTTCTCCATTCATTGTCCTGGAACACGGGGCAATAGCTAGAATTTGACTATAACTGAAACTGAAACTTAGCAGCAGTATGAGCCCAGCCCAACCTATGCCATCATCCAAATGTTGACGTCAGACTTTATTGTTATTTGGTAGTACCTTTGGTTTCTTGTTCTTTATTCATAGCTCTTTCCATTGTTCTGTGCTCTATTCCTTTTAGCTCTTCCCTGACCTGGCAAATCACCATTTTCTTCTTTCCAACTCATTTTTTTTTTTCAGAAATAATACATGCTCATGATAAAAAGCATTCAAACATTAGAAAAGTATTATAAAGCAAAAGCCTGACATTATGCAAAAGAAGTAAATATTGATAATAGGTTCTTTTTTTTTTCCTTGGATAAATTTTCTATACATATTACAGTGTAAATAATACATATGTGTTTTGTTTTCTACAAAGAGAATCATACTCTACATACTATTTTGGATTATTTCCCTACTTAAAATATGTTTCATGATCTTTTTGAATTAATGCATATAATATTACCCCATTTTTATACAATGAGGGACATTTATTATGTTATGCAAACCAGAAATCCTGAGATAAGAAATCTCCAAGGCTTTACTCAGCTATCATTGGCAAATTGGCTTTCCCCTCCAGGTTACACAATGGCAGTAGTAGTAGCTGGAAACGTATTCTGATATACCAAAGCAGAGAATTAGAAGAGGGACTGTCTTTTCTTGTCTTTTTAAGAGTGGAGAAATTACCTGTACTTCAGTTAAAAAAAAAAAGAGTGAAGAAACTTTTCACCCAAGGCCTGTAGTAGGTTCCCCCTCATACATCATTGGCCAGATCACACCAAATGTCCACATCTAAGCAAAGAGAGTGGGACCACAATGATTGCCTAATACCATTTACAGTGTGCCCTAGGAATGACATGAGAATGGGGCATTCCTTCAGTCACATAGAAGGAGGTGAACACAATTGGAGCTCTGCTAATAAGAAAGAATGGGGAAATGGTTGCTGTGTAGGCAACTAAATATGTCAGTTATATTTTTACCCTCCTTTTTTCAAAATTGTGTCAGTTATCCTTAAACGTTTATTCCTTCACTTAAATTTGAGAATCTGTTTGTCATATTTTCTCAAAGTCCACCTGGATTTTCTTTGGGACCACGAGGAATTTATGGATTATTTTTCTTTATGTGTTTGTGTGTAAGGAAAAATATCTTTGCAATCTCATGTTTTTCAAGACGAACTTGGTTATCTCTTCATTTATTTAGTTCCTTTTCTAAGGCCTTAATAGAGTTTAAAGTTGTTCTTCATGTAATTCTATATATTCTTTGTTAGATTTATTCTTTGCTAGACATCTTATAGTTTTATTGTTATTGTTTAGGGTATCATATTTCCTTGTACATTTTCTAGTTGTTTATTGCAGCTGTAGAGGAACGTTGTTGATTCTTATTTGTTGACCTTGTATTGAACAAACTGGCTTCCTTATTCTAATGAGATTCTCTGTATCAATATTAGTTATTTTGTCTCTTTCCTTCCAATTCTTATACCTACTATTTATTTTTCTTGTCTCATTATGTTGGCCAGGACTTCTAATACCATTTTAACGAATAGATGGGATAGTAGATGGTGTCTTAGTCACAATTTTAAACAGAATGTTTCTAAAGTTTCTTCATGAAATCATATGATTGCTGTGGCCTTGTGGTAGGCAGATTCTGTTAAATTAAGGAAGTCCCTTTTCTTAGTTTTCTAAGAGAAACACACTTATTAATGGCTGCATACTATTCTTTTGCAAAAATACATCATAATCCATTTAAGCAATCTCTTTTTGAGAAACATTTGGTTATTTTCAGAATTTTATTTTTTATATTACAAAGTGCCACATCAAAAATATTTATACATATTTCTTTCCAGATTTGTATATGTGTAGAAAAAATTTCTAGAGGCATAACTGCTGAGTATAAAGATATGTTCCTTAAATTTTTGATAAGTGTTATCAAAGAGAGAAAGAGTTAAGCATTTATTCATCTTGTTCTGTGCACCATTTCAAGCTAAAGAGCCTTAGTTGATGAGAGTGTAACAGAGAAAAACAAACTTGACTCATATTGTATCTATTCCTTTATCTCTAACCTTTGAGCTCCGCTGCCTGTGCTTAATCGTGCTGGCTTTGCACCTTCTGCAAAAGAATGTTGCCTATAGCCTGAAATACATGATAGCCCATTCTCAAGACTCTGACATTTAAATGTAAACACTTTTCCACTCATATAGTGATAAAAAGTTGCAGAACAGAAAATAACAATTATCTTGTTGGAGGTTTACGGGAACATTGTGACCAGACCTACATGGACAGCTGCAAGAACAACACCAAAAAGTTTGCAGCAACCAGCCACACCCGCTCCCTCTTTAGTATAAAAGGCACCTGAATTCTAACTTGGGTAAGATGGGTATTTGGGACACTAGTCCATCATCTTCTCAGTCTGCTGGCTTTCCAAATAAAGTCGCTATTCCTTGCCCCAACAACTCGTCTCTCGATTTATTGGCCTGTTGTGCAGTGAGCAGTACGAGTTTGGGCTCAGTAACAAAAGAAGTTGGTTTTATAGAAGAATTCCAGATGAAAACATAGGAAGGGTGATAGCATTATAAATGCACCATTTTATGACTTCTAAAGTAATAACTGATTCAAACAGTAATCATTAATGGATGCCAAAACATCAAGAGGAATGTGGATGATTATAATAGAAGGATCAGACAGCCACTCTTGAATTTACTTGTTAGTCTTAACAGCAACACAGCTAAACAAGCAGACTTTATGAAGTATTGTACACAGCCCAAAATATGAAGTATTCTTGCAAAAAGGCTTGAACCTGACTGTAACTGAGGTTAGCAATCTAACTTCCGGTTTAATGGGAGGAGAGGAATAGGGGAAAAGTTAAATGACATCAGGGGGAAGCAATTAGGCACATTCAGAAGGGGGGCATTCTACAGAAGAACCATCTTATTTCATCCATAAGTCAATGACATGAATATAAAAGGGAGGGGTGACTGTTTTAAACTAACAGAGACCTAAGAAATGTAATGTAACCATCAAATGCCATGTGTGGAACTTGTTTTGTTCCTGTTACAAATGAATCTACAAAAGATATTTTTAAGACAACTGAGGAAATATTATTACAAACAAGGTATCAGACAACACCAAAGAATTACTATTAATTCTGTTACAAAAGAAAATAGGATTGTGGTTATGTAAGACAATGCTCCTATTATTTAGTGACACCTATGGAAGTACCTGTGATTTTAAATAAAATAATACCAGGGATTTTCTCAAAAATACTATAGCACCAACTCCATCCCCCCCACCCCCTGGCCAAACCAAACCAAACCAAACCAAAACAAAGAGGAAGGAAGGAAAGAAGAAAAGAAAGATCAGTTGAAAAGAATATTTTTTAAAATGTTGATAATTGTTTAATCTGAGGAATATGCAGGTCAGTTATACTATTATCTGTACTTTTGTGTATGCTTGAGAACTTTCATCTTCACAGGTTTTTCTTTTAATTGTTGCAAATTACTTAAGTCCAAGGGATTTAAAATCTGAAACCAAATTATTTTTCTTTTGTGAATTATAAATAAAAAAAAAATTAAGTCCTAATCAAATTTTCTTGATCTTTGAAAGTCCAAAGAAATTATAATCCAAATTTCTTAAATTAAACCCCCCAATTTCCCAGTCGTTTTTCTGCTTAGTCTCAGCCAGGTGAATCTCATTCCAATTGCTTAAGTAGATTTAGTGTTTTTTGTTTTTTTTAATACAGTGGTACTTAATCTGATGTTCAGGCTTCTCCTCCAGAATTTCTAATTTCATTTGCTTGAGATGAGCTAGCGCAGTGGTTCTCAAACCTTTGTGTGCCTTAGAATCCCCTGGAAAGCTTAGTAAAACAGAGATTGCTGGACCCTACCCTCTGGTTTTCTTTTCTAGCAAGTTCCCAGGTGATGTTGATGATTCTGGTAGTGGTCTGGGAACCACACTCTGGTAATCACTGGGCTGTGGAACTAGCAGTTTTTAAAAGCTCTGAGTTGATTTTAATGCCAGCCAAGGCTGAGAACCACTGAAAAATCTTCAGCAGGTACTGTCTTTAGTGGATATGGGTGTGGTTCTTTCAGGATCTCAGAAAGTTACATATACCTCATGTTTAAATAACAGGCTACACAGGATAATCACAGTTTCAGCCCTCCACACGTATCCCACCATAAAATTTTTTAAAAATCCCAAGTTCCTAGAGAAGAGCTATTCCAAGCAAAATGGTGTTCCCCAAACCTAGTACTTGGTAAACTCCAAAGATGGGAACTCTGTGGTAACTGAATGAAAGACATCAATGGAGAAGAGAAAACCTTGATTTCGGGCTCATCAGGATGCCAGTCCATCCAAGTAAGTTGTTTGCATTCCATGGTTTGTCAATGTCAAGTCACCAGAGGTTATTATGCTACTGTGTGTTTGCACCTGAGGGGGAAAAAATCCACCTGTGTATACTATGTTCTCTCTCAAGAATGCAGGCATTTCAATGGTTGCAATCCCAGTTGCCAGGTCTTTTGTGGATCTCTATTTTTGCCTCAACAAGAATATCCAAAACCTCTTCATTTCCACTGACCCTTTGAATGTGGGCATTTTCCACTGCCTGGGCTTTTTAGGGCTACCCCTAAGGATGTGATTTCCAGGAGCTTAACTATCCTAAATTATTTGTTTGGAGCTAGTAATTATTAGTTTCTTGTTTTGCAAGTCTGAATAGCACATGTCTGCAGATAGAGTAACATTACATAAGGTTTAAGTGATCTCATCTCTAAGCCTCATACTATCAATTTCAGGAAGGGCCACTTTGTCTTTCTAGGTGAATGAGGAAGACCCCTGGTCTTACTGTCCATCTACCTGCAGGAGAGATGATCTGCTTTTCCATGAGGCTAATCACAATTACTCATTCTAGCCTGCATCTGCCTTACTCATTCTAGCCTGCATCTGCCTCTCTCACTCTTGGGCACTGCTTTGTTTCTTCAGTTTTTCTCTGATGCTCTCTTTTTAAATTGGTTCTGCCAGCTTGGCTGTGTACAGCCTCTGTATGTGCAGGGATGTGGGAACCTCACAGTCTTGCTGGAGTTTGGGTATCACGCATCAACTTTCAGTTTGAAGGTCACTCTCTCACCCCTCACTTCTTCTTCCAGACTCCTGGTATCTGAACTTCTGATGCATGTTGACTAACTCTGAAAATATATATTTTTATTTGATTAGTATCACTCATTTAATATCCCTCTCTCCTTTTATGAAAGAATGTAGGAGAGGAGAATTCAAACTTCAATTTTTTGCTAAACAATTCAGAATCTACAGAAGCTGTGGCCTCAAGACAAACTACCTAAGCCATATTATTTTTCCTCATTGCTTGAAATGTCAGTGAGGTCCGGGTATGATGCCAGATTATTTCTGTTTTTTAATTTTTAATTTAATTTTTATTTTATATTGGAGGACAGTTGATTTACAATGTTGTGTTAGTTTCAGGTATACAGCAAATGGATTCAGTTACACATATATCCATTCTTTTTCAGATTCTTTTCCTGTATATGTTATTACAGAATATTGAGTAGAGTTCCCTGTGCTATATGGTACATCCTTGTTGATTACCTATTTTATATATAGTAGTGTGTATATGTTAATCCCAAACTCCTAATTAATCCCCCCCTCACCTTTCCCCTTTGGTACCATAAATTTGTTTTCGAAGTCTGAGTCTGTTTTTGTTTTGTAAATAAGTTCATTCAGATGGTTTCTGTTATAGTTTATGAAGACCATCCTTACATAACCAGATTTATACCTGAAATAGAAAAGCAATAAAATAGAAATATTTGAAATAATAAAAGAGTAAAATAATAGAAAATTTTAACACTTTAGTGTCTCGGTATCATTTTTTAATTTAGTAAGATGGATCTCCCTGCAAATGATGAAGCTTATAAATGTCTCAAAGACATTTAATCCAGATAATATACTATTTTGCTTGGCCAAGATAATGTAAAAACAAAGTATTAAAAGGAAATGATGTTCTGTATATGTTGGCAATGAAAGTTTCAGGGATCTATTTAATATCTAGTTCAAATAGAGAAATATTTCTAAGGCTCTGTCTTTAAGCAACAGATTTTTCTTTGAATCTAATTTGGTTGTATAAATCTTAGTGACTCAGGCCAGGATTGTCAGTAAGGAGAACAATTTTAGTACACATTTGAAAGGAGTTAGCTGAAAACATGAATTTATGAAGCAGCATTTGAACTAAACTATTTTCCCCATAATTAGCCTTTTTTCATTATTTTCAGATATATAATATGTATTTATCATTTAACATTTTAAAGTAGAAAGACTACTTTTTTCATAGTAAGAGGCAGTATTCCTCTTGGAGGCAGATTTCTGGTGTGACCTGACCCTTTTCCTCTCCCTGACATGTATACACCTTGGGAAGTCACTTAGCTTTCTTTGTGCCTGGGTTTCCTCATCTACAAATTGGGTTAAATAACAGTAATCCATTTCCTAGTGTTGTGAATGCTAAGAGAGCTAACATATGTAAAGCATTTGGAACAGCTCTTGGTATAGTAAGCATTGTGTTACCTGCTACAATTATTAACATAAAAAGCATTATTATTTCATATAAGCAAGTTATTATTACTGTAATAAAAGTAATTTTTAAAATGTTATATTCTATGGCTACCAAAGGGGATAGTGAGGTGGGGTGAGGAGATAAATTAGGAGTTTGGGATGAACATATACACACTACTATACATACAATAGATAACCAACAAGGGCCTCCTGTATAGCACAGGGAACTATATTCAATAACTTGCAATAAACTATAATGGAAATGAATCTGAAAAAAGAATATATATATGTATAACTGAATCACATTGCTGTATACTTGAAACTAACACAACATTGTAAATTAACTGTACTTTAATAAAAAACATGTGTTATACACTCAGAGCCACAGGTCTCAGCCTTTTTGGTGATGTCTCTGTCACTGTCTTGGGAAAGCTTCTCAACTTCTCAGTGTGTAGCTTCTTCACTCACAAAAATGGAAATCACAGTAGTGCCCACTTACAAGGATGTTCTGAGGACATGTTGAGTGAACATGAGTGAACAAATACCCAGAAGAGGGTGTGGTGTAGAGTAAGCATCCAACAAATGAGAACCATCCCCACATCTTTGTCACGTATGTCATGTCTGTATGTCTCCTTTCATTCTAAATTTTATCTCATTCTGATCCAGTCAATTATTAAACAGAACTCATTGATATATCTTATGTTCTATTTTCAACCCTGTACATTTTGTATTTGTGAAATGCACTATTAGAACATTTTACTAAAAGTAACAGTATGTTTCTTTTATAGTTTGGTGAAGTTAAATAAATATTTTGAAAATTTTTTGGCCGGTTTCCCTTCTGATTTTGGGGATTGGGTCTCAAATGTGAAAATAATCAAACAACAACAGCAACAACAAACCCTTGCCAATTCTAGGAGACAGGGAGAAAGGTTACAGTGTTTCGAGTAATATAATAATGCTATCCATCTTTCATGTATTATGCCCAGTCCTTAAAGATGTTATCTCATTCTATCCTCATAGCAACCCTATAGGGTAGCTTCTACTGTTATTCCCATTTACAAATGAATAAACTGAGTCAGAGAATGGTTGAATAAGTTAAATAATTTGTCCAAGGTGACACGGCTGTTAAATGGCTGAGCCACAGGAGTTGAATCCATGAAGTCTGGTTCTCAAACATGGATTCTTAAACATACTCTTATGATTTGGAGGAGGGATTTTATAATGGGGTAATTTAATCTTTCCTGACAGGTGCTTTCTCTCAGTGAGTTTTCTCTTCTTATGACATTATAATCAGAGAGACCTAAAGTAAGGGCAGACAGATACCAAGTGATAATTTGGGAAGCAAGCAGTTTTCGGGAGGCCTTTTCGTGTATGTAGAGGAAACTTCACTTTTATTTGTATGTCATTTAATGTTTGTTTAATCCTTAAAACAGAATTTTCCAAATATTCACAAACTCTTTTTACAACCAAGAATAGAAACTTATTTATGTAGTCAATTAAAATTTCCAAATACTTAAACATAGATTGTAATTGTAATGTTTTCATAAGTGTAACAGCAAATTTTCTTAAATCTTTTAAAGTCTTTTAAAAATGCACTAAAAACAACACAATGATTACAAATTTTTTTCTTTATTTTCATACCCAAACCAGTTTTTAAATATCAATATCATGGCTCAAAATGTAGCTTTACCTTTTTACTCTTACAGAGAGGATTTGCTACATGCAAACTAGAGAAGTTTTCAGCTTTAACCCCCTCCCCCATACTCTAACTCTTTTGTTAGAGTAAAAGTTTTATGTATTTAGACTTTCTCAGTTTAAAAAAATGAAGATTTTTCTCTGATTTATTTCATATATAAATCATCTGTCCACTTATCAGGGTGAACCTAAGTTTTGTACTTTCAGTGCCTCTCAGAGATGAACAGTATTACCTGAGTCTGAAGATCCATTTAAGAGTATATTGAATTTGCTAACTTACTAACATTCCTGGTAAAGAAGTACCCAATTTCCAAGTATTTGAAAATATGCTGGTATTTCACACCTAAGGCTAGTTTCTATTTTTTCTCCCTTTTGCTATTATTTTTAAGAAGTGCCACAGGAATATTATTACTTCCTTAGTGGAGGCCAGCTGCGCAGTCTTCAGAACTGTGGGAGTTTCCATTCCCAGCCACAGGATCTGTTCCTCTTCAGAATTTATGTGGCTACATAAATCAGGGCTCTGCAGCTCGAGTCAGAAACTGACTGCCAATGGTCAATATTACTGAAAACATCTTTTCTTAAGGCCTCTGAAAAGTCTGCTAATGGATCCTGTGGTCTCTTATCCAGAACAAGTGATGCTTATCAGAAAACCCCAAACATCCAAAGCTACAAAAGCCACCAGAAACCCAAACAAGTACTCGGTCTAAAAATAGATACAGATAAGGATGTAGATGTTGATAGATATAGATGAGAGTTTTCCAACCTTGGAACTCTTGATATTTTGGACTGGATAATTTTTTATTGTGGAAGGTGGTCTTGTGCATTGTAGAATATTTAGCATCAACCCTGTTCCTGGCCTCCACCACTAGATGTTAGTAGCCCCCTTCTCTCAATTATCACAGCCAAAAATGTCTCCATCCAGACATCACCCAGTGTCACCTGGAGAATAAAATCTCCTTGGTTGAAGACTACTGATATACATACATCATAATCCAATGTAGGCTGCTGAAGGGAGAATCAGATCCAAGTAGAAGCTTTTAAAAAATCTCTCAACTTGATATTGCTGATTGGAGGTGAGGAACAGAGGCTCTCCATACTCTTCTTGTCTCTTTCCCTACTCACTTTTGCAATTAGCTGTCCCATCTACTGGCCCTTCACTCTTCCTGCTGGTTTTACTGGTTGGTTTTTGTTGGTTTGTTTTTTCAGGAATTTGAATGATAAATGGAGAGAAAAACTAGTTTATAAACTTTATTAGCCTGGGTGCTTTCCATGAGACTTGGCAGCTCCTTAACTCAAATGGTCTAATAAACATAGTACATTTATTCTCTCAACAACGGAAAGGTTCAAAGGTAGAGCTACAGAAATAGATCCAGAGCCATACGTGATACCGTCAGGGCCTCAGTTTCCACATATTATATATCTGGAATCTCTGCTTTCTCTGTGTTGGCTTCTCTCTCAACCCTCTCCATATGGTAGTAAGATGGATACCAATATCTTAAGATGTATACTCTACTGGTTCCACTTCAGTAGAAAAAGAGCTTCACTTTCCCAACAATTTTTTTAAAAGTCCTAAAATACAGTCTTGTTGGCTCTGGTTGGCCCGGGTTGGGTCAGGTGTCGATTCTTGAACCAATCCCCATATTAAGGGGAGCCTCAGACTTCCTATTGTCCATGCTTACTTCACAAGCCTAATCCTGAAACGGGGAGAGTCAGCTTCACTGCAGTTACATGGACAGATATTAAAGAATGTTCGGCTCTCACTGTGCTAGGACCAGAAGAAGGGGAATTAGAGGCTGGCAAGGCAAAAAACCTAAGATGTCCATTCTAAGTGTGCTCATTGGAAATGCCAGGAAGAAGGTTCTGACGTGTTTGGGTCTAAGGTTCAAGACTTTTAATAATTCATCCCGATAGACAATGTATTTAGTAGAACTTCTCAGAATTTGATATATTTCTTCTCTTAGCTTTAATTTATAGTGCTCTTGGCAGTCTCTCTGTATATATTTTCATTGGCATTTTAATGAATGAATACAATTTGATTGTTTTATAAGGGCTTGGTGTTTTATTTTAAGGAAAGGTGTTATTTCCTTATGCCATGAAGATATCCATGCCACATTGCACTACTGTAAATGTTAAAACACCACATAGTTTATTGATAACTTTGGCAGTCTTATAAGTTGATTTTAATGTTGTTTTCAACTTAACATCTATGGAGAAAGCAGTTTCCCTATGCTTAAAGAATATGAGAACCGGCAACAGAGATACTCAAAAGAGAACAGTAAGACCATTTCATTTTCTGAGAAACACAGTGATATTTTATACACCAACTCTAAGGCAGAATAATTGACTATTTTTATAAAAAAGAAGACTTTTAGCAATTTCTTGTAGTGTGCGAGAAGCTTAATTCAAAGCCAAAAATCGGTAACACTTTGCACCCAATTGATGTTTTTGCTTTTGTATCTACATTATGGGAAATGTATTCTGCATAAGAAAGATATAAAGATCTCATGCACTCCCTATCCCATTTTATTTCCCCCCCTTATCTTGTCTTCCCTTTCCAACCCTACCTCTTCTTCCTTTTTACACTGTATTCTCCTTTTACCCTGCCTTGTACTTTTCATTTCCTTTCTGCCTATTTCCTTTGGCTTAGTTTCTTCATCTCTTACTAGTTTATTGAACAGCCTGCAATGGCTTTACTGAGTTTCTATATGGATGAGAGAATTGCAGCAATTGTTCAATTCTACTGTCTGCAAATTTTTAATCCTCTCATCATTTCTTTTTAGGGGTCTGTACAAAAAGGTTTTTCACTAGCAAATAGTTCCATGCAGAATTAAACTTTCTATGGTGGACACTACTGATTGTCCACAGAAGTCTGTTCTCCCCTTATAGCAATTGTTGCTAGAAAAAAGCACCCAGGCATAATAAAAAAATACTTGGAGACGGGATCTAACAAGGTTTCATTTTAAAATTTATTTTTATTGTAATTTTTTGATTTTACATACAGCAAAATTTACACTTCTTTGTGTACAGTTCTATGTGTTGTGAAACATGCATAAAGTTGTATAATCACCACCATCACAATCAAGAAACATAACAGTTTCATCACCTAAAAAAAGGTTTCTCATGCTACCCCTTTGTAATCAAGCACTCTCCAGTCCCCAGATCTGCAACCACTGATTTGTTCTATACCCCTACGGCTCTGTCTTTCCTACAATATCATATATTTGGCATTGTACAGTGTGCAGCCTCTTGAGTATGGTTTTTCAAACCTAGCATGATGCATTTGAGATTCACTCCTGTTTTTGTGTATCAATAGCCCTTTTTAAAAAATTGTTGCTTAATATTCCTTTTTATAGATGTAACAGAGTTTATCGCTCACCAGTTAAAGGACTTCTGGATTCTTTCCAGCTTCTGGCAGTTATAAATTAAACTGCTATAAACATACTGTACAGATTTTGAGTGAACATAAGTTTTTATATTTCTTGGATAAATATCTAGGAATGGGATTGCTGAATCATACAGTTAGTATATACGTAGCATTATAAGAAACTGCAAGCTGTTTTCCCAAGTAACAGTATCATTTTGCATTCCCATCAGTCATGTATGAAACTTTTCATTGCTGTGCATCCTCAAAAGCATTTAGTATTGTTAATGGCTTTTAATTAAATTGTATTAGCTAATTAATCAATTAACGTATTTTAATAGATGTGTAGTGATATTTACAATAATTTTAAATACTTACTCATCATTCATAATAGATGACAGACACCTATTCACGTGTTTATTGTCCATTTGTATATTTATTTTTCTTCTTAACATTTTACTGGAGTATAATTGCTTTACAATGTTGTGTTAACTTCTGCTGTATAACAAAGTGAATCAGCTATACGTATACATATATCACCATATCTCTTCCCTCTTGCGTCTGCCTCCCACCCTCCCTATCCCACCGCACTAGGTCATCGCAAAGCACCGAGCTGATCTCCCTGTGCTGTGCAGCTGCTTCTCACTAGCTATCTATTTTACATTTGGTAGTGTATATATTTCCATGCCACTCTCTCACTTCGTCCCAGCTTGCCCTTCCCCCTCCCCATGTCCTCAAGTTCATTCTCTACGTCTGCATCTTTATTCCTGTCCTGAACCTAGGTTTGTTAGAAACTTTTTTTTTTTTTAGATACCATATATATATGTTAGCATATGGTATATGTTTTTCTCTTTCTGACTTATTTCACTCTGTATGACAAACTCTAGGTCCATCAGCCTCACTACAAATAACTCAATTTCATTTCTTTTCATGGCTGAGTAGTATTCCATTGTATATATGGGCCACATCTTCTTTATCCATTCATCTGTCCGTGGACACTTAGGTTGCTTCCATGTCCT
>NC_041219.1:69832710-69858654 GCF_002837175.3 Physeter macrocephalus | reverse complement strand
TTTTGATTTGCACTTCTCTAATGATTAGTGATGTTGAGCATCCTTTCATGTGTTTGTTGGCAATCTGTATATCTTCTTTGGAGAAATGTCTATTTAGGTCTTCTGCCCATTTTTGGATTGGGTTGTTTGTATTTTTGATATTGAGCTGTATGAGCTGCTTGTATATTTTGGAGATTAATCCTTTCTCCGTTGCTTCATTTGCAAATATTTTCTCCCATTCTGAGGATTCTCTTTTCGTCTTGTTTATGGTTTCCTTTGCTGTGCAAAAGCTTTTACATTTCATTAGGTCCCATTTGTTTGTTTTTGTTTTTATTTCCATTTCTGTAGGAGGTGGGTCAAAAAGGATCTTGCTGTGACTTATGTCATAGAGTGTTCTGCCTGTGTTTTCCTCTAAGTTTTATAGTGTCTGGCCTAACATTTAGGTCTTTAATCCATTTTGGGTTTATTTTTGTGAATGGTATTAGAAAGTGTTCTATTTTCATTCTTTTACATGTAGCTGTCCAGTTTTCCCAGCACAACTTATTGAAGAGGTTGTCTTTTCTCCCTTGTATATTCTTGCCTCCTTTATCAAAGATAAGGTGACCATAGATGCATGGGTTTATGCTTTCTATCCTGTTCCATTGATCTATATTTCTGTTTTCATGCCAGTACCATACTGTCTTGATTACTGTGGCTTCGTAGTATAGTCTGAAATACAGGAGCCTGATTCCTCCAGCTCCGTTTTTCATTCTCAAGATAGCTTTGGCTATTTGGGGTCTTTTGTGTTTCCATACAAATTGTGAAATTTTTTGTTCTAGTTCTGTGAAAAATGCCAGTGGTAGTTTGATGAGGATTGCATTGAATCTGTAGATTGCTTTAGGTAGTACAGTCATTTTCACAATGTTGATTCTTCCAATCCAAGAACATGGTATATCTCTCCATCTGTTTGTATCATCTTTAATTTCTTTCATCAGTGTCTTATAATTTTCTGCATACAGGTCTTTTGTCTCCTTAAGTAGGTTTATTCCTAGGTATATTATTTTTTTTTGTTGCAATGGTAAATGGGACTGTTTCCTTAATTTCTCTTTCAGATTTTTCATCCTTAGTGTATAGGAAGGCAAGAGATTTCTGTGCCTTAATTTTTTATCCTGCTACTTTACCAGATTCATTGACTAGCTCTAGTAGTTTTCTGGTAAAATCTTTAGGATTCTCTGTGTATATTATCATGTCATCTGCAAACAGTGACAGCTTTACTTCTTCTTTTCTGATTTGGATTCCTTTTATTTCTTCTTCTTCTCTGAATGCCATGACTAAAACTTCCAAAACAATGTTGAATAATAGTGGTGAGAGTGGGCAACCTTTTCTTGTTCCTGATCTTAGTGAAAATGGTTTCAGTTTTTCACCATTGAGAATGAAGTTGGCTGTGGGTTTGCCATATATGGCCTTTATTATGTTGAGGTAGGTTCCCTCTATGCCTACTTTCTGGAGAGTTGTTTTTATCATAAATAGGTGTTGAATTTTGTCAAAAGCTTTTTCTGCATCTATTGAGATGATCATATGGTTTTTCTCCTTCAATTTGTTAATATGGTTTATCACATTGATTGATTTGTGTATATTGATGAATCCTTGAATTCCTGGGATAAAGCCCACTTGATCATGGTGTATGATCCTCTTAATGTGCTGTTGGATTCTGTTTGCTAGTATTTTGTTGAGGATTTTTGCATCTATGTTTATCAGAGATATTGGCCTGTGGTTTTCTAACTTTGTGACATCTTTGTCTGGTTTTGGTATCAGGGTGATGGTGGTCTTGTAGAATGCGTTTGAGAGTGTTCCTCCCTCTGTTATATTTTGGAAGAGTTCGAGAAGGATAGGTGTTAGCTTTTCTCTAAATGTTTGATAGAATTCGCCTGTGAAGCCTTCTGGTCCTGGGCTTTTGTCTGTTGGAAGATTTTAAATCACAGTGTCAATTTCAGTGCTTGTGACTGGTCTGTTCATATTTTATATTTCTACCTGGTTCAGTCTAGGAAGGTTGTGCATTTCTAAGAATTTGTCCATTTCTTCCATGTTGTCCATTTTATTGTCATATAGTTGCTTCTAGTAATCTCTCATGATCCCTTGTATTTCTGCAGTGTCAGTTGTTCCTTCTCCTTTTTCATTTCTAATTCTCTTGATTTGAGTCTTCTCCCTTTTTTTCTTGATGAGTCTGGCTAATGGTTTATCAATTTTGTTCATCTTCTCAAAGAACCAGCTTTTAGTTTTATTGATCTTTCCTATCATTTCCTTCATTTCTCTTTCATTTATTTCTGATCTGATCTTTAGGATTTCTTTCCTTCTGCTAAGTTTGGGACTTTTTTGTTCTTCTTTCTCTAATTGCTTTAGGTGTAAGGTTACATTGTTTATTTGAGATTTTTCTTGTTTCCTGATGTAGAATAGTATTGCTATAAACTTCCCTCTTAGAACTGCTTTTGTTACATCCCATAGATTTTGGGTCATCGTGTTTTCTTTGTCATTTGTTTCTAGGTTTTTAAAATTTCCCCTTTGATTTATTCAGTGATGTCTTGGTTATTAAGTAGTGTATTGTTTAGCCTCCATGTGATTGTTTTTTTTGTTTTTTTTGTTTGTTTGTTTTTGTTTTTTTTTGTGGTACACGGGTCTCTCACTGTTGTGGCCTCTCCCATTGCGGAGCACAGGCTCCGGATGCGCAGGCTCAGTGGCCATGGCTCACAGGCTTAGCTGCTCCGCGGCATGTGGGATCTTCCCGGACCGGGGCACGAACCCGTGTCCCCTGCATGGGCAGACGGACTCTCAACTACGGCGCCACCAGGGAAGCCCGATGTGACTGTATTTTTTTACAGTTTTTTTTTTCCTGCAATTGATATCTAGTCTCATAGCCTTGTGGTTGGAGAAGATACTTGATATGATTTCAATTTTCTTAAATTTACCAGGGCTTTATTTGTGACTCAAGATATGATCTCTCCTGGAGAATGTTCCATGAGCATTTGAGAAGAAAGTGTATTCTGTTGTTTTTGGTTGGAATGTCCTATAAATATCAGTTAAGTCCATCTTGCTTAATGTGTCATTTAAAGCTTGTGTTTCCATATTTATTTTCATTTTGGATGATCTGTCCATTGGTGAAAGCAGGGTGTTAAAGTCCCCTACTATTATTGTGTTACTGTCGATTTTCCCTTTTATGGCTCTTAGCATTTGCCTTATATATTGACGTGTTCCTATGCTGGGTGCCTAATTATTTACAATTATTATATCTTCTTCTTGGATTGATCCTTTGCTCATTATGTAGTGTCCTTCTTTGTCTCTTGTAATAGTCTTTATTTTAAAGTCTTTTTTGTCTGATATGAGAATTGCTATTCCAGCTTTCTTTTGATTTCCATTTGCATGGAATACCTTTTTTCACCTCCTCACTTTCAGTCTGTATGTGTCCCTAGGTCTGAAGTGGGTCTCTTGTACACAGCATATATATGGATCTTGTTTTTGTATCCATTCAGCCAGTCTATCTTTTGGTTGGAGCATTTAATCCATTTACATTTAAGGTAGTTATCGATATGTATGTTCCTATTGCCTTTTTCTTGATTGTTTAGGGTTTGTTATTGTAGGTCTTTTCCTTCTTTTATGTTTCCTGTCTAGAGAAGTTCCTTTAGCATTTGTTGTAAAGCTGGTTTTGTGGTGCTGAATTCTCTTAGCTTTTGCTTGTCTGTTAAATTTTTAATTTCTCCATTGAATATGAATGAGATGCTTGCTGGGTAGAGTAATCTTGGTTGTAGTTTTTTCCCTTTCATCACTTTAAATGTGTCCTGCCACTCCCTTCTGGCTTGCAGAGTTTCTGCTGAAGGATCAGCTGTTAACCTTATGGGGATTCCCTTGTATGTTATTTGTTGTTTTTCCCTTTCTGTTTTTAATATTTTTTCTTTGTATTTAATTTTTGATAGTTTGATTAATATATGTCTTGGCGTGTTTCTCCTGGGAGTTATCCTGTATGGGACTCTCTTCACTTCCTGGACTTGATTGACTATTTCCTTTCCCATGTTAGGGAAGTTTTCAAGTATAATCTCTTCAAATATTTTCTCAGTCCGTTTCTTTTTCTCTACTTCTTCTGCGATTTAATTTCATTTATGGTGTTGTTCATCACTGTTTGTTTGCTCTTTAGTTTTTCTAGGTCCTTATTAAATGTTTCTTGTATTTTCTCTATTCTATTTCCAAGATTTTGGAACATATTTACTATCATTACTGTGAATTCTTTTTCCCGTAGACTGCCTATTTCCTCTTCATTTGTTTGGTCTGGTGGGTTTTTGCCTTGCTCCTTCATCTGCTGTGTCTTTCTCTGTCTTTTCATTTTGCTTAACTTACTGTGTTTGGGGTCTCCTTTTCGCAGGCTACAGGTTAGTAATTCCTGTTGTTTTTGGTGTCTGCCCCCATTGGCTAATGTTGTTTCAGTGGGTTGTGTAGACTTTCTGGTGCAGGGGACTGGTGCCTGGGTTCTGGTGGATGAGGCTGGATCTTGTCTTTCTGGTGGGCAAGACCACGTCCAGTGGTTTGTTTTGGGGTGTCTGTGACCTCGTTATGATTTTAGGCAGCCTCTCTGCTAATGGGTGGGGCTATGTTCCTCTCTTGCTAGTTGTTTGACATAGGGTGTCTAGGACTGTAGCTTGCTGGTCATTGAGTGGGGCTGGGTCTTAGCATTGAGATGGAGATCTCCTGGAGAGCTTTTGCCATTTGATAGTACGGGGAGTCGGGATGTCTCTGGTGGACCAATGTCCTGAACTCTGATCTCCCACCTCAGAGGCACAGGGCTGACACCCAGCTGGAGCAGCAAGACCCTGTCAGCCACACGGCTCAGAAGAAAAGGGAGAGAAAGAGAAAGAAAGAATAAAATAATTAAAATAAAAAAATTGAAAAAATGATTAAAAATAAAAAAATTTAAAAGTAATAAAAGAAAGAAAGAAAGAAAGAAGAGAGCAACCAAACTAAAAAACAAGTCCACCAATGATAACAAGTGCTAAATCTCTACAAAACAAAAACAAAAACAAAAACAAACAAACAAAAAAAGACAGAACCCTGGGACAAATGGTAAAAGCAAAGCTATACAGACAAAATTGCACGGATTGTGGAGATTTAATCTGCTGCTCCTGAGGCTGCTGGGAGAAATTTCCCTTTCTCTTCTTTGTTCGCAAATCTCCTGGGTTTCAGCTTTGGATATGGCCCTGACTCTGTGTGTAGGTCGCCTGAAGGCCTCTGTTCCCCACCCAGACAGGACGTGGTTAAAGTTGCAGCTGACTGGGGACTCTGGCTCACTCAGGCTGTGGGGAGGGAGGGGTATGGAATGCAGGGTGAGTCTGCGGCAGAGGCTGGTGTGAAGTTGCAACAGCCTGAGGCACACCGTGTGTTCTCCCAGGGAAGTTGTCCCTGGATCATGGGACCCTGGCAGTGGTGGGCTGCACAGGCTCCCGGGAGGGGAGGTGTGGATAGTAACCTGTGCTTGCACACAGGCTTCTTGTTGGCTGCAGCAGCAGCCTTAGCATTTCATGCCCATCTCTGGTGTCTGCACTGATAGCCATGGCTCACGCCCATCTCTTCAGCTCATTTAGGCAGTTCTCTGAATCCCCTCTCTTGTGCACCCCAAAACAGTGGTCTCTTGCCTCTTAGGCAGTTCCAGACTTTTTCCCGGACTCCTTCCCAGCTAGCTGTGGCACACTAGACCCCTTCAGGCTGTGTTCACGCAGCCAGCCCCAGTCCTCTCCATGGGATCTGACCTCCAAAGCCCGAGCCTCAGCTCCCAGCCCCCACCCACCCCGGCAGGTGAGCAGACAAGCCTCTCAGGCTGGTGAGTGCTGCTCGGCACTGATCCTCTGTGCAGGGATCTCTCCACTTTGCCCTCTGCACCCCTGTTGCTGTGCTCTCCTCCATGGCTCCAAAGCTTCCCCCCTGCCCACCCCTCGTATCCACCAGTGAAGTGGCTTCCTAGTGTGTGGAAACTTTTCCTCCTTCACAGCTCCCTCCCAGAGGTGCAGGTCCTGCCCCTGTTCTTTTGTCTCTGTTTTTTACTTTTTCTTTTGCCCTACCCAGGTATGTGGAGAATTTCTTGCCTTTTGGGAAATCTGAGGTCTTCTGCCAGCGTTCAGTAGGTGTTTTGTAAGAGTTGTTCCACATGTAGATGTATTTCTGATATATTTGTGGGGAGGAAGGTGATCTCTACGTTTTCCTCCTCAGCCATCTTGAAGGTCTCCTTGGTAGTGTTTTCTTATTACCTTTTTATTGTCTACATGGTCTGTAGTGATATCCCTTTTTCTTTCCTTATGTTAGCAATGTTTATCTTCTCTCTTTTTTTTCCTGACCAGACTCGTGAGAAGTCTATCAACTTTATTATTCTATTCAAGTAACTGACTTTGGTTTCATTTATTTTCTCTTAAAAAAAAACACAAAACAACTATGTCATCGATTTCTGCTTTTTGTTGTTGTTGCTGTTAGTTTCTTTGTTTTGAATTCAGTTTGCTCTTCTTTTTTTAGTTTCTTAAAGTGGAATCTTAAGTGACTGATTTGAGTCCTTTCTTCTTTTCTAATACAAACTTTAAATTAATTAATTAATTATATATACATCAAATGTTAATAATCTAAGCAAATTGTGTATGTATATATTTTCCCCTTATCCCTGATTTAGCAGTCCACTACAGATTTTCATATGTTGCATTTTCATTTTTATTCAGTTTAAATGACTTTTAAACTTTCCCACAACTTCTTGTTTGACCCATATGGCATTTAGAAGCAAATTGTTTAATTTCCAAATATATGAGGAAATTTTCCGTGTATCTTTCTATTATTGACAATTTAATTCTGTTATGTCAGAGAACATATTTTGTATAATGTAACTTCTTTCAAGTATGTTAAGGTTTGTTTTATGACCAAATATATGGTCTTTCTTGGTGATTGCTCATGTAAACTTGAAATGAATGTGTTGTGTAGAATATTCTATATTCTTTTGTTGGGCAGAATATTCTATAGTCTATAAATGTCTATAAATGTAAATTAGGTCAAGTTGGTTGGTAGTTTGTTTAAGTCTTCTATATTCTTGCTGTTTGTCTGTCTTCTTGTTATATCAATTAGAAAAAGAGGACTTTTAAAGTCTCCAAGTATAATTGTGGATTTGTTTACTTCTCCTTTAAGTTTTATAAGTATTCATATATTTTGCAGCTCTATTAATAGGTGCAAAACAATTTAGCATTGTTATATATTTTTGAAGAACTGACCTTTTATCATTATGTAATGGCCCTCTTTATCCACACTTTCCTTCTTTATATGAAATATACTTTGTCTCATATTAATATAATAATTCCAGTTTTCTGTTAATATTTTCATGGTATATAATTTTTCATCCTTTCACTTTTAACATATCTATATCATTATGGTTAAAGTGAATTTCCTGTAAACAACATTATATTTGGACCTTATTTTCTTAATTCAATATGAAATTTTTTGTATTTTAACTGATATGTTTATATTATTTATATTTGATGTAAATATTAATATGCTTGGGGTTTTATTTGTTGTTCCTCTGTTTCACATTTTCTGCCTTTTTTTGGATTGTTTCATTTTTTTAACATTCCATTAATTTTATATTATTATTTGATATATATCTTGGATACCATATTGTTATTGGATATATATTGTGTGTGTGTGCACTCTAGGGATTACAGTATACCTACCTACCCTTTCACAGTCTACTTAGAGTTAATATTTTAGCACTTCAAGCAAAGAAACTCTCTCTTCCTTTTATGTTATAGTTGTCATATGTTTTACATTTAATTAAGTGAAAGCCCACCACTAGAAAATGTAACAATTATTTTTTTTGTTTTCAATGGCTATATATATTTTAGAAACTTAGGATGAGAAAATATTTTAAAAATATTTATCTAGATATATACCCATTTATGTTTCTCTTCCTTTATTCCAGTAGTTCCAAATATTTCTCTGGTATTATTTTCCTTCAACCAGAAGAACATCTTTTACTATTTATTTTAAGCAAGTCTGCTAATAACAGATTCTCTTAGTTTCCCTTCATTTGAGAATAGATTTATTTTGCCATAATTTCTGGAGGATATTTTCACTGGACATCGAATTGTGGATTGACAGTTCTTTTCTTTCAGGACTTTAAAGATATTGTTCCACTGTCTTCTGGCCTCTGTAGTTTCTGATGAGAAATCCATAGTCATTCAAATTGTTGTTTCCTTAAATGCAATGTGTCATTTTTTTTAATGGCTCCTTTTAAAGCTTTTCTTAATTTTTGGTTTTCAGCAGTTTTATTACAATGCATTTGGGCTTGGTTTTTCTTTGAGCTTACTTGTGTGTTGTTTGCTGAGGTACTTAAATATATAGATTCAGGCCTTCAAATTTGGGAAGTTTTCAGTGTAATTTATTTAGATATTTTTTCCTTTAATAATTGTTTCTTGTCTTCCTCTATGACACCAATGATATGAATACTAGACCATTTAATACTGTTTCACAAGTCCCTAAGACTCTGTTAATGTACTTTCCATCTCTTTTTCCCTCTGTTTTCTTCAAATTAGATAATTTTCCTAAATTTATCTTCTAATTCACTCTTTCTTCTTTCATCTCCATTCTCTATTGAGCTCATCCACTGATATTTTTATTCCCAATATTGTGGTTTTTGGTTACAAAATTTTTATTTGGTTTGTTCTTATAGTTTCTATTTCTCTGCTGAAACCTTCTGTCTTTCCATTTATTTCAAGAATTTTTACCTTTACCTCATAGAGCATAGTTATAATGGTTACATTAATGTATTTTTCTGGTAATTCCAATATCTAAGTTATCTCAGGGTTGTCATATGTTGATTGTCTCTCCCCTCAGTAATTAGGCACATTTTCCTGGATTTTGGTACTTCGAGTAATTATAGATTGTACCCTGAACATTTTGAAAATTATGTTATGGAATCCTGAGTCCTGTTAAAATTCTCCAGAGAAACTTGATTGTTTTGTTTTAAAAGACAACTAGGTTTCCTCTGGTTGTAAGATAATATGGAGTAGACAAACTTTACCCTAGTCTTTCTAATAAGTACAGCTAAAAATCCTAGACAGTATATCTAAATCAAACATAGAAGACTTTGAAAGGTAGAGAGAAAGAAGAAAAACTAGGGAGTTGGCAGAGTCCCTGGCAGAGTTCCCTTTTGTTATTGTTATTGTCATTGTTGATTTATACACCCTGGACTGGGTGCTGAAAGAGGCAACCTGGAAACATCAATTGGCATAGCCAAAAACATCCCAAGAAAAACTGACTCTCTCTAGCTAAAGGACCAGGAAAGTGGAAGACTAGCAAGAAAGAAGTCTTTTAGACCCTAACCACCCTAATGTAACCACTAGAACTCATAATAAATAGTGACCATATCCCCTTTCTCAAAGGCTGAGGAGGCTAGTCTTCACCCTTATCCAGATGTAATGACATCTCCTCTTCCCTCCACTCCCAGTGGTATCAGTAGAGAACATGGGGAACGTGGACTTCAATGCCCACCTGGGAGTAATGGGAAAGTTTCCCCTCTCTCCGAGTGGCATGGTGTCAGATAACGTCTGCTAAATCAGATTTAAATAAGAGTCTCATGACAATACTCAAAATGTCCAGGATACTATCAGAATCACCCATCATCCTAAGAATCAGGGAAATCTTAACTTGAATGAGAAAAGACAATTAACCAATGCCAATACTGAGCTGATACAGATATTGGGATTATCTCACAAGGAACTTGAAGTAGCCATCATACAAAGTCTTCAACAAACAATTACAAACATGTTTGAAATAAATGAAAAAAATAGAAAGTCTGAGAAAGAAATAGGTGGTATAAGTAAAGGTCTATTTTTTCTGGTCCTCTGGCAAGAAAAAGAGGATTTCTCTTTGAGTTTCTTTTATCTTCTCTGCTGTGCTGTGGGCCAGCCTTGGGTCAAAGTATGGTGATAAAGGAGAGGAAAAAATCAGAAAATTCACTGCCATACTGATTATTTGATTTCTCTTCCCAATCTGCCTGCTACTTTTTAATTTTCAAAGCTCTCAGGTGCTTTTGTATCTTGTCCAGAGTTGTAATTAGGCTAAAGTAGACTTACACCATCCTGGCCAGAATGGAAATCTAACAAAATTTTGAAGCTAGGGTGTTAGTCAACCCACCCTAGGTTTGAAGGTGTGAAAGATCTGTGACAAATTACCAGGGACAAATGTTATCAATGGAATTTGGATGCTAAAACTTTGACTTTTGAGGAATTGGCAAAATGCATTGAGAAGGAGAGCAAAAATGAGGAAGACATGGCCAGAAATACAATCCTCTGGTTACAGCAAACTGCTTTCGTAAAAATTAAATCACTGATGGGGCTAAGGAAAAATAATATCAGACCACAGAAAGTTAAAGTAGGTATTTGAAAACAAAAGAAAAATGTGTCGACTTTGCACATTACCAGATTGCACACTATTGCTAGCTGGGAGGAAGAAAAACTCCTTCAGTACAGGTGACCACCTTGCCTAAACGGTCTTGTCAAATTTTACTTTATTTATTCCAGCTTAGATGAATTTAAATCCAGTAGTACTGATGGGTAGTAGAAGAAGGATGTGTGAGGAGGGTGCTGAGTTTACTCCGTCTGTTAAGGTCGTGAAAGAAAAGATGATTGACTTGAATCCCACGGGTGGGGGGAATGAAGGCTATATGCTCTGTCTAAACTGAATAGCCTTGGGGTGATGGAGTTATAACATACTGGTGAACAATGTACTGCAACACCTGCTATATAGTGGTAGGAAAAATCAGGAGAACAAAAACAAATTTTTAAGGGTATGGTGATGTTATGATGTGAAGTACTAGCGTTATGGCAAAACCATTAGTTGGAAAGTGAGAAAGTAAAGAACAATATCCAAAAAACCAATAAAGCCTCCCAAATGCAAAAAACTTGTAGTGGCATACCTATATACCTGAGTGCATAGTTGGAATAAATGTGATTGTGAATGGAGTGCTTTGCCATTGTGGGCAATACCTTTTGCTTGATTTTAATTGGTCATATTAATTAGGAATTTTTAGAATTGCCTGCACCCTCCTCCTTACTGAATACTAAACAGTACCAAGTCCCAAGAAAATAACAAGAAATTTTAGTTTTAATTTTTAATGTTTTAAATTTTAATTTAAATATTTAAAAGGATACTAATTCCCAGCAGCTTGCTCTGCAACCGTCCTCTCTGGCCTGTGGGGGAAAAGTAGGTGATTCATGGAAATGAAATGCTATTTATTGTGCTTAAATCAAGTAGTTCCACTGATCACTCTTACCATGTCACACATGTGGAAAGCTGTTCAGAAAATCCAGTAAGCTAAGATGACTAGGATGCTGTGATAATCTTGGCTAATACTTTCTATACTGTCCCAATCTTAGAAGCAAGTCAGGCAAAATTTTCTTTTTTCATAGGAATGACTGATAAACATTCACCATCCTCTCCTAAGGGTAGTTGAGTTTTCCAGTGTCTTTTGACAACCTGGTGAGGTTTAGAATGTATCACAGTGAAATGCAAAGTTAAAATATGCGTTAATGATAGTATGAAAGTTTCCCTCTCAGAGGAGAAAGCTCCCAAGATTTGAAAACAACACGGGTCCATATGACTAGTTGAAGATGGTTTATATGTATTGCTAAGATAAAGAGCTGAGTTCAGTCAGCTAAATGCTTGGGAATTACTTGGGTTGGAGACCATGAGAAACAGGCCACCCAAGGCAGGGAATAAACTGATGTATTTGCCATGCCCTGTTAATAAGAGAGATACAACTTGTGGGGCATTTTGGGTTTAGGGGACACCATACACTGTTCCTGGTCATCTTGCAAGCACTAATATATTGAATGACAAGAAGAAAATCTGAATTTGAATGAGCTCCAAAACAAAAACAGGCTTTGAGAGACTTGCAGAGGGCTGTAGCTTCAAATAGTACCATTTGGGTTGGCCTAATGCACAAATTATTGTGAAGGATTCTGCTATCTGGACACACAGACTGGAGTCTCTTGCAGAAGTATTTAACACTATCCTTCCCTCCCCAAGCAGCAGCTGTTGGAATATTGGATTCAAAGGTCCCTGATGTTGAGAAGAGATATGAGCTCTTTGAAAGACAATTACTTGTCTTTTTCTGGGCTTCAGTAGATACTGCTCCCACTACTCAGGGATTTAAAATAATTCTGAGATCCATAATACCTTTCTGTCTTGGGCAATGTCAGATTCATTCCCATAACGAAGGAGCAGCTCAGAAGACCTCAGTGTAAAAGTGGAAATTATATATGTATATGAATATACCACAGGCTGTGGCCCTGGAGATGTATATTGTATCCATAGTTATAGCACCACCCTGCCCTTAGGGCCAACCACAGGAAACCCCCAAACTGGCAGCTTTTAGTGCTAAATGGTTTGAATCATAGATTTCTCTCCTTATTAAAACAAAGTGAGTTTCCTGGTTTACTGATAGAAGTTCCCAAACTGAGAATGCTTTGCAGTCTAGAAGTTTACCCCATTTGATCAGTGGGTCATAAAACCTTGGCTGAAGAAGCAAGGGTGAGTTTGAACAATGGTCAATATTGAGGGCAGTGTATCTATAGTACAGCAAGAACTTGACCTTACTAAGATCTTAATGCATAGTCAGGCAACGCTTCACAGAGAATGCAATTATGGAAAAACCTGTAGGAATTCCAAGGATGAACTGAAGTGAGCTATGTAATGCCAACCAGAAAAACCCAGTGGGTGGCTCAGAAGGGGACTGGGAATGTAGAGACTGTCCTTGTCCAGCCACTGGAAATAGCTACCCAGGTACGTGAGCTGAGATGCGTGAAGATGTTCAAGTTATGAAACACTGGTGAAAAAATGACAGATTCCTTTGCCTCCTGCTGAAGCTGCTAATGAGGTAAAAGACTGTAGAAAATGTCAAGAAGAAAAGAATCACCTAAAGATGGCTTTGGATAAGAGTCTTCAAGTTTAAGAGCCAGCATTTAGCCAGCAAGTGGATAATAGGACTCATGAGTAGCCCTAGCTGGCTTCCAATGAGTCCTGCCTGGGGTAGACATGTAATTTACTTTGGTCTGTGCTTCCCCAGTGACCTCAACAGTGGCTGAGAAGATCATTTAAGGTATGGGGCACCAGTTGTGCATTAATTGGTCCCCCAGATTTCATTGGACCAAGGTATGCATTTAGCTGCTGCTTATGTACAAAACTGGACTAAAGAGAGTAATAACATATGGAAAAATATCCCTGACCACATGCAGAGTAGAAGTTTGGTTGCTAGCTACAACGAGCAATAAAAGTACCTAACAATAAACCTGGGGGAGGATAAGGCAGGAGATGACGGTTGACTCACTTGGGTGAATGCAAGTTTTGTCTGATTATATGGGTAGTAAAGGGGACACATCTTTGGACAGGTTTCTGGAATGGGGATTGCGAAGAAAGGAGTGGGGTTTGATGCAATCACAGCAATTCTGTATTCTTCCTATCTCCCCAAATTTTTCTTTTGCTTTCCCACATTCAGATGTGCTGGTTCTGGGGCTGCCCTTGTGCGTCTGGAAGAGGAAAATAGTGTTCAGAACACTATTTTAATTCTTCTGAATTTGACTCAGTGTATTCTTAAGGGAACAGTGAGTTGGATGGCATGTCATGTGCCTAAACTAGGTTTGACGGTCAGTGCTGTCTCACTGCCTAGTGGTGGAAACAGTCTCATCGTCCTTAACCTTTCAAAATGCTAGTCTTGTCTCCTGGGCAGGGACAGAAGAGGAAACTCTGGCAAGGCTGGGTCTGAAGCTTGCTCTGTGGTTAGGCAGAGACTCTCAGCCTGGAAGTCTGAAACAACGTAATAAATGGAAGCAAGTGAAAACTGAGATGGGAAGGGAGTATGTAACTGGGTGATGGTGCTAGGAAAGGGCACCATCACATTTTCCCGAGAGAACATCTCAGAACAAGATAATCAATACTTTAGACTGTTTCAGGTGTGATGTTGAGTTATGGCCAAAGCCCCTACATTTGTTTTCCCCTGAGAAGGAGAACTGGATTGAAGCCCTACTATAAGATTCATCTGAAGAATGTACTTGGGAAACTTAGAGAAAAGATATTAATCAACAGCATTTCAGGATGACTCACTTGAATAAGAGCAGGTTGCAATTGCCATTTGGGTAATGTTTTGTTGGTTGTGTTTACTGTATTGATTCCTTTGCAGTTTCTAGGAGAATCCTATCTTTGAACTGGAGGAGAGATTGCAGATTTGGCATCTGTAGCTGATACTGTGCCTTGCTGTGAACCAAGATGACAGCCTGCTAAGGCAACTGGGTATGATGGGAGATGATTTGCTGCAATGATGCCTGCCTCGGATGTCAGGATCTACTTTGCTCTTTTGACAATGCCAGATGTGAATGAGATAAAGTGCTTTACAATCCCATCTTGATGGAATCAGGATGGTGCTCCAGAGGTTGAATACTGGCTTGATATGATTATCATATATGATTGGTAATTCATGTCTGGAACTTCAAAAAGAAAAATTATGGGAAGTTTTACGGCTTACTCAAAATGAATTGCGTCTAGGAGTTTCATAGACTCAACTAGCTCAACTTCTGAATTTCACTCAAACCACAAATACACAGTGAGAACATCTGCTGTGCCTTCATCAATATTGGCCACAATATATTAAGAGGGACTTGCGCGTCTGGGGAGTGGGACTTGGTATATGAAGACAAGCGGAGATAGATAGCTTTTCTGAAGTCTCACCATCATGGTGGAAAAGACCTGTTAAGCCAGAAAAGGACAACTAGTGAGATAGCTGCAGACTTGTTGTTGTGTCTGGAAAGATGATGATGAAGCAATAGGAGAGTGGACTTCACCTATTACTAAACTGACAGAGGATTGGGTTTGCTAACATCTCTGGGGAAAGGCATGAGCCCTGACATATTGCTTGCAATGAATCTGGTATACTTAAAAGGGCAGTGCCCAGGTACAATGGAGGCTCAGGCTAGGAGGGTGCATTTGTGGAAAAACCGAAGCCAGCCTAAAATGTGGCTGAAGTCAGACTATGGCAAAATGTCACTGGTAAGTGGGTTCTTTGTTTTGGTTCCATAACACCCACAGTGCCATAAATTAAAAAGGTATTTATATTCCCTATGGCACAAATTGGTTAGGTTTTGACAAGTTAAGGATCATTGTTTGCCATACAGAAGAGCAGGCCCTGACTTCAAATCTTCTGAATCAGAATCTGCATTTTAACAAGATTGCCAAGTGAGTCGTATGTACATTAAAGTTTGGGAAACATTGGAATAGGCTTTCTTTATCCTTCTCATGATGCAGGATTTCCTCTATTTCTGTCAGTAGATCTGAAAGAATAACTAGGGACTTCGCCTGGTTTTGATATTTACAAATATATTATCTTGCATAAAAGACATTTGTCAAATGCCAAATGTTTACCCACAACCCCCAGGTTAAGTTTTTGTTGCTTCATTTGCACCCAAACAATTCTATCAGTAGGTGGCCGGGGGCAGCTCTAGTAAGGATAATAGAAGCTACATCTAAATCCCCCTCTTGGCCCCTTTGACCTCATCTTCCCGCGTCTCATTTTCATTTTACAACTTGTATTAGTTAGAGTTCTCCAGAGACATGGAACCAGTAGGAAATACATGCATACATATATAAATATATATAAACTGAGGAATTGGCTCACATGATTATGGAAGCTGAGACGTCCCGCGATCTGCCATCCGCAAGCTGGGGATCCAGGAAAGTTGGTGTTGTAATTCCAGTTCAAGTCTGAAGGCTTGAGAACCAGGGGAATTGATGGTATAAATACAACTGCAAGGGCAGGAGAAGATGAATGTTTTAGTTCGAGCAAGTAGGCAGGAAGAAAAAAGGGACAAATTCCTCTTTTTTCTGCTTCTAGTTCTATTCAGGCCCTCAGTGGATTGCACAATGCTTACCCATACTGGGGAGGGCAATATGTATACTTTACTGAGTCCTCAGATTCAAATGCTAATCTCATGGAGAAAAACCCTCACAGACACACTCAGAAATAAAGTTTAACCTGGGCACCCTGTTGGCAACAGTCAGGTTGACAAGGAAAATTAACCATCACACAACTAAAGAAATATTTTTGTTTCCCATCCTTTTTTAATGTTCATCACTCTGATTCTAACTCTAAGTGGTGTGTATGCAAGAATTATTGTAGAATTTTGTAATTGGAGGGAACTTCAAGATTATCAAGCATAATTCTCTAATTTTAGGAGAGAGAAATATGTGGCCTAGAAAAATTAAGTGACTTTGTAGTCTACTGTGGGTGGAATTTCGTACCGTATACATATTGACATTTGGAAAAAATAAATATATTATGCCAGATGGAGTGGGCATTTAGTCTCCAGGGTCTCATAAAATAGATTATTTTACAAAGTATACAAAGAATTTATTTGAACATGGCTCTATGATAAAAATCACCCTGGGCCACTGAAACCAGATTCAATACAAGTTTGCTTCTGGATATTTTTACTGACAGGAGCAAAGGTGTTTGACTGTGGAAGGCAGCTATGCTCACTACTATACCACCAACGCTGTAAGGTATTTGACTGTGAAAGACAGGAAATTGCTTTGCTTTAGGCTGTGAATTTGGGAATACAGACTTGTTTTGATAAGCTTTTTTTTTCATGTTCCATGGCCACTTTGTACAACATAAAAGTCTGTTTTGTGATATGCTAGAGGAATTATGGGTAGGCATAGTCATTAAATACAGTTTTATCTCCATTAATACACAAAAGACCATTAGTACAAAAAAGGATGGGCTTTAAGCAATGTGTGAACTGGGACTGTGTCTGTCTTGCTCATAGTTGTATTTTTATACCTACATAGTGGTTTGTCTTTAAAAGATGGCCTTTTAGTTGTATTTGATGGTGCCTGCTCTAAGTAGTTTAAAATCTAACTTAGAAGGCAAATCAGGTACATTCAATATACAGAGAGGAAAACAAAGTAAAAATTCAAACCCTGTTGCAATCATTCTATACGCTCTACTAAAAGAGGTCTATAGATACTGGCATAAAATCAACCAGGGGAGATATGACCATGGCTTGGAATGTTGTGGGGAAAAATAAGCATTCATGAAAAGGATGGGATTTGAAGATGGGTGAGATCGGTACAGGCAGAATGTCAAATGAAGGCTTATATAAATGAAGCAAGCACAAGAAAGGTAGGGCCATGAACTAGAATGACTTGGTTGGAGGCATGGCTTGTGTGGGGATATAAGCTTGAGAAGAAGGATTGGTGAGACTGTGGTACATCCTGCCTGATAGACTATGGATTTAGTCACACATATGTGGGAAACTGGGAGTCCGTGTTTAACTGCAAGATGATGCAATTAAAAGAGTTTCTTAGAAAGGTAAATATGTCGGTGGTACACAAAATGGATGAGCAAAAGGATTGCTGGCAAGGAGTATGTTCAGAGATAAAAGAAAGTCAGAAGCAGACTTGAGATGGTAGCAACACAGGAAGATTGCATTCAAAAGACACAAAAAGAATTGGCCGAACTTAGCACTCATTAGATGGGATACATTCACTAATGCTTCATGCTTTCTTCCCATAACCTATGGACTTCGGATTTTCTTAATTTAAAGTAAAGATGGATATTTACCGTATGTAAAGTTAAACAATAATATAGTCTTTTCAGTGTGAACAGATTAACACGTTTTATTAAGCAATCTCTGAATATATGTAGGAAGATTAATACCCCAAGACCCTTCAGTTCTGCTGCTTAGGGTTACTCCATGAGGGAATGACCCATTCTTTAAAAGTTTTTTCCAAGATATTTCTAGGCAGATCTTGAAAAATAATAAAATGTTGTAAATCGTTGACCCTCCACATGCGTCAGATTGCTCCTTTGAAAAATGGGGATAACAACACACAGGGGCTGTCAAGTATTAAAAGGGTTAAAACATGCGAGTGTCACACAAAGTGTCTCAGGAAGTCTTAGCTCCCCTCCCATGCTCTTCCTCCTTCTTATGTTTAATACATCTAAGATAGCCATTTTTGAAACCACGCAACTGTTGCTGTACACCAAAGTGGCCATTTCCTCCCAAATATAATTTGCTAAAATTGTATAGTTTCAAAAGGATTAACTATCAATACACAAAATATTGATATTCCATGACCAGATTTCTTGGACCACCTCAAAAGGACTTACCACGTGAAGGAAAATGTATTCTTTTGGACATGTGGACAAATCCACATGTCCGAAACAAAACATGTCCTCAGACTCAACTTGCTCCTCTTCTAGTATTTGCTGTCTTTAAAAATAGCACCTTTTATTATTTAGCCAGAAACCTATGAGCTGCCCTCAACACTTACATCGTTTTCATGTCTATTTTCAAATTCATCACCAACTGCCATCAATTTTATCTCCTAAATGTTTCTCTAATCAGCTCTCTTTTCTTAATCTCTGCTGCACGCATCCCAGACTCAATGATCTCCCTGAACATCCTTTGGTTCCTCTACTATTTATCTTCTTTCTTTTAAAAATTTATTTTCCACTTTACAAAGTGAATAAAAATGTACTTTAAAACATCAGGTAGTAGCTTAAAACAGTAAATAAATTTAAAAAACAAATAAACAAGCAAATAAATAAATAGTGCTCCATGCTCCACCTGTTATTCCTTACTCCACAGAGTAAATCACTTTCAACTTTTTTTGGTTGTCCCTTTAGATAGTTACTCCATAATTCTAAATAACATACTTATGTTGCCTTTTCTTGATCTTAAAAAAAATGGTATATATTGTATTCTCTCTAAGAAAGATGAGGATTTTGTTATCTTACATCCCCCATTTTACCTCAACCTTAATATCATTGTACCACTTTTGGGGTTAAATTAGTATTTAGTATTTATTTTATTAAGATTATGGATTAAATGTATCAAAATGTTTCTTTTCCTGTGTAACTTTTTGTTTTGATCAGGAGTTAGTTATTGCCTTGTTTTCACATTGATTTAATTTTTTACATACCTATTAGTATTTCAGCCCCAAACTAGTCAACACAAGTGTCTAATCTCAACACATTCAAACATAACAGGAGGTCTCTCAGTTTCTTTTTCTCTTTCTTTCTTTCTTTTTTTTTTGAGAACTCCTTTCTCAGGCCCTCTGTCTTCCTACTCCAGTATAGATTGACTGCTCTCTTTCCTTCTCTTTTCCAGACCTCTGTGCTTATAATTGAGCATTTCTCTCCTCTCTTAGCATGTCAGTTATATTTCTTTCTAAAAATTCTTTAATTGTTACCCCAGAGACACAATATACATTTTTGGTTAGCCTCAGTCCACCTTTAAATAATGCTATGATGCTTCACGTGTAGTTCAGGTACCCTATACCAGAGTATTTCCAATTCCTCCTTCCTGATCCTTCTTATGACATTGCTGTCGTTCATTTTGCATATCTATTGGCTATAATTACCTTATGTATTGTTGCTGCTCTTACTTTTACAATTATCTTTTAGATAAATTAAGAATAAGAAAAATAAAAGATTTTTACTGTACCTATATTTATTCCTTCTCTGATGCTCTTCCTTTCTTTATGTAGCTCTGAGTTTCTGACCTATACCATTTCCTTCTCTCAAAGAACTCCTTTTAATATTTTTTGCAGGGTAGATCTGCAAAAAATATTATGAATTTCCTCAGTTTTTGTCTGGGAAAGTCTCTCCTTTTTTTTTTTTTTACTTTTCAAGAATACTTTCACTGGCTATGCAATCCTAGGTGAGTGATTTTTTTTTTCTCTCAACACTTTAAATATTTCACTACATTATCTTCTTGCTTGCATAGTTTCTGATGCGGAATTGGTTGTAATTCTTATCCTTTTTCCTCTTTGGATAAGGTGATTTTCCCCTCACTGGCTTCTTTCAAGATTTTACAAGAAAATGTCTTTGATTTCTGTAGTTTGATTATGTTAAGCTTATGTGTAGTTTTTTTTGTATTTATCTTGCTTGGTGTTTGCTGAGCTTTCTGGATCTGTGGTTTGGTGTCTATTATTACTTTGGAAAATTCTAAGCTATTATTACTGCAAATATTTCTCCTGTTCCTTTCTCTCTTAATTTTCTTTTTGGTATTCCAATTAAACATTTTTAACATCTTTTAAAAAGTTGGTTTTGGTTGTTTGTTTTTTCTTCTGTTTTTATTGAGATATAATTGACATACAGCACTATATAAGTTTAAGGTGTACAGCATAATGATTTGACTTACATGCATCATGAAATGATTATCACAGTAAGCTTAGTGAACATCCATCATCTTGTACAGAAACAAAATTAAAGATATAGAAAAAAAATTTTTCCTTGTGATAAGAACTCAGGATTTACTCTTTAAACAACTTTCATATATAACTTACAGAAGTGTTAATTATATTTATCATGTTGTACATTATATCCCTAATACACTTACTCATCTTATAACTAGAAGTTTGTACATTTTTGACCACCTTCGTCTAATTTTTCTCCCCCCTATCCCCACATCTGGTAACCACAAATCTGACCTCTTTTTCTATGAGTTTGTTTGTTTTGGAGGTATAGTTGACCTACAACACTATGTTAGTTCCTGTTATACAACATAGTGGTTTGATATTTCTATACATTTCTATACAAAATGATCACCTTGATAAATCTAGTTACAATATGTCTCCATACAAAGATAACATAATTATTGACTATAATTGCCACACTGTACATTTCATACTGGTGACTCATATATTTTGCAACTGGAAGTTTATACCTCTTAATCTCCCTCACCTATTTCTTTCCTCCCCCACCCACCTCCCCTCTGGCAACGACCTGTTTGTTCTCCTTATCTATAAGTCTGTTTCTGTTTTGTTACATTTGTTCATTTCTTTAGTTTTTTAGATTCCACATGTAAGTGAAATAATACAGTATTTGTATTTCTTGTCTGATTGTTTTCACTTAGCATAATTCTCTCTAGGTCCATCCATGTTGTTGTAAATGTCAAGATTTCCTTCTTTTTTATGGCTAAGTGGTATTCCATTGTGTATATGCATATTATATATATAATATATATGACATCTTCTTCATCCATTCATCTATCAGTAGACACTTAGGTTGCTTCCATATCTTGGCTCTTGTAAATAATGTTGCAATGAACATAGGTAAGCATATATCTTATCTAATTACTGTTTTGGTTTTCTTTGGATATATACCCAGATGTGGATTTGCTGGATCAGATGGTAGTTATATTTTTAATATTTTGAGGGATCTCCATAGTGTTTTCCATTGTGACTGCATCAATTTACAGTTTCACCAGTGGTGCATGAGGGTTCTCTTTTCTCCACATCCTTGCCAACACTTGTTATTTGTAGACTTTTTGATAATAACCATTTTGACAGGTGTGAGTTGATATCTCATTGTGGTTTTGATTTGCATTTCCCTGATGATTAGTGATGCTGAGCATCTTTTCATATACTTGTGGGCCATCTCTATGTCTTCTTTGGAAGAAAGTCTATTCAGATCCTCTGCCCATTTTTTAACTGAGTTGTTTATTTTTTTTGGTGTTGTGTTGTATGAGTCCTTTGTATATTTTGGATATTAACCCATTGTCAGATACATTGTTTGCAAATATCTTCTCCCATTCAGTAGACTGCCTTTTCATTTTGTTGATAGTTTCCTTTGCTGTGTAAAGCTTTTTAGTTCGATGTAGTCCATTTGCTTATTTTTGCTTTTGTTTCCCTTGCATGAGGAAACATATCCAAAATATATTGCTTAAGACTGATGTCAAAGACTGTACTGCTTATGTTTTATTCTAGAAGTTTTATGTTTGTGTCTTACATTTTAAGTCTTTAATACATTTTGAGTTTACTTTTGTATATGGTGTGAGAAGGTAGTGCAGTCTGATTCTTTTGCATGTAGTGGTCCAGTTTTCCTAGTCCCATTTATTGAAGATACTGTCTTTTCCTCATTTTATAGTCTTTGCCTCCTTTGCTGTGGATTAATTGCCCATATAAGTGTAGGTTCATTTCTGGGCTTTCTATTCTGTTCCATTGGTCTATGTGTGTGTTTTTGTGCCAGTACTATACTGTTTTGTAGGACTGTTTGAAATCAGGGAGCATGATACCTCCAGCTTTCTCAAGATGGTTTTGACTGTTTGGGGTCTTTGTGCTTCCATACAAATTTTAGAATTATTTCTTCTAGTTCTGTGGAAAATGTCATTGGTATTTTGATAGGGATTGCATTGAATCTGTAGATTGCCTTAGGGAGTATGACCAGTTTAACAAAATTAATTCTTCCAATCCAAAAACACAGTATATCTTTCCATCTGTTTGTCCATTTCTTCTAGGTTGTCCATTTTATTGGCATATAATTGTTTGTAGTAATCTCTTATGATCCTTTGTATTTCTGTGGTGTTTGTTGTAACTTCTTTCATTTCTGATTTTATTGATTCAGGCCTTCTCTTTTTCTTGATAAGTCTGCCTAAAAGTTTATCAATTTTGTTTACCTTTTCAAAGAAGAAGCTCTTAGTTTCATTGATCTTTTCTAATTTTTTTGTCTCTGTTTCACTTATTTCTTCTCTGATCTTTATGCTTTCTTTCCCTTTACTAACTTTGGGTTTTGAATGTTCCTCCTTTCCTAGTTCCTCTAGGTATATGATTAGGTTTTTATTTGAGATTTTTCTTGTTTCCTGAGGTAAGCTTGTATTGCTATAAACTTCCCTGTTAGAACTGCTTTTGCTGCATCCCTTAGATTTTGCATCATTATGTTTTTGTTTTCATTTGCTTCCAGGAATTTTTAAATTTCTTCTTTGATTTCTTCAGTGATCCATTTGTTGTTTAGTTGTGTACTGTTTAGCCTCCACATGCTTGTGTTTTTTACAGTTTTTTTCTTGTAGGTGATTTCTTGTGCCATAAGGTTGTCAGAAAAGATTCTTCTTCTTTTTTTGGCCATGTGGCACGTGGGATCTTAGTTCCCTGACCAGTGGTCGAACCTGTGCTCCCTGCATTGGAAGCATGGAGTCTTAACCACTGGACCACTAGGGAAGTCCCAAGATTCTTGATATGATTTCAATTTCCTTAAATTTACTGAGACTCGTTCAGTGTCCTAGCATATGATCTATCCTGGAGAATGTTCCATGTGCCCTTGAAAATTTGTGTATTCTGCTGCTTTGGGATGGAATAATATATATATATCATATATATATAAAATGATATATATCATATATCATATATATCATGTAAATTATATATATATAAAGTTCTTCTGGTCTAATGTGTCATTTAAGGCCAGTGTTTCCTTGTTGATTTTCTGTTTGAATGATCTGTCCATTAATGGGATGTTAAAGTCCCCTATTATTGTTGTGTTACTGTTAATTTCTCCTTGTATGCTTGTTAATATTTTCTTTATATATTTAGGTACTGCTATGTTGGGTGCCTATATATTTATAATTCTAATACCTTCTTGGATTGATCCTTTGATCATTACACAATGTCCTTCTTTGTCTCTTATAACAGTCTTTGTTTTATAGTCTATTTTGTCTTATGTAAGTATTGCTACCCTAAGTTTCTTTTGATTTCCATTTTCATGGAATAACTTTTCCCATCCCCTCACTTTCAGTCTGTGCTGTGTCTTTAGATCTGAAGAGAGTCTCTTTTATGGGTCTTGTCTTGGTATCCATTCAGCCATTCTATGTCTTTTGACTGGAACATCTAATCTATTTAAACTTAATTATTGAAAGGTATGTACTTATTGCCATTTTTGTTAATTGTTTTTGGCTTGTTTTTGTAGCTCTTTTTTATCCCTTTCTTGTTCTTTTGCTCTCTTCCTTTGCGACTTGATGACTACCTTTAGAGTTATGTTCAATTTCTGTTCTCTTTTTTGTGTGTTATCTAATATAGATTTTTGGTTTGTGGTTACCATGAGGTTTATATATATCAATCTCTACATATGCGTGATTATTTTAAGTTCTTGATCTTTTAAGTTCAAACGCATTTTTAAAATTCTGTATTTTTACTTCCTCACCCACGTTTACTGTTTTTGACATCATATTTTACATCCTGTTGTTTCGTGTGTTCCTTAACTACTTGTTGTGGGTATAGATGCTTTTACTACTTTTGTCTTTTGACCTTCCTACCAGCTATATAGGTGGTTGACTTACTACCTTTCCTGTATATTTGCCTTTACCAGTGAGTTTTTCTTCTTGTAATTTTCATTTCTAATTATGGCCTTTTCCTTTTTTTTGCTTAGAGAAGTCCCTTTTAACATTTCTTGTAAAGCTGGTTTGGTGGTGCTGAACTCTTTTAACTTTTGCCTGTCTGTAAAACTTGTGATTTCTCCATCAAATCTGAATGAAAGCCTTGCCAAGTATTCTTAGCTGTAGGCTTTTCCCTTTCATCATTTTCAATATATCCTGCCACTCCCTTCTTTCCTGCAGGGTTCTGCTGAGAAGTCCGCTGATAGCATTATGGGAGTTCCTTTATATATAACTTATTGTTTTTACCTGGTTACTTTTAATATTCTCTCTTATCTTTAACTTTTGCCATTTTAATTACAGTGCGTCTTGGTGCAGTCCTCTTTGGGTTGATCCTGTTTGGGACTCTCTGTGCTTATTGGACCTGGATATTTCTTTCCCAGGGTAAGGAAATTTTCAGTTACTACTTCTTCAAATATATTCTCAGCCCCTTTCTCCCATCTTTTCCTTCTGGTACTCCTATAATATGAATGTTAGCCTGCTTGATGTTGTCTTTGAGATCTATTAAACTGTCCTCATTTCTTTTTTCTTTCTTCTGTTCAGCTTCAGTGATTTCCACTACTCTCTCTTCCAGTTTGTTGATCCATTCCTCTGTATCATCTAGTCTACTGTTGATTCCTTCTAGTGTACTTTTTATTTCAGTTATTATATTCTTTATCTCTTTTTGTTTCCTCTTTATATTTTCTAACTCTTTGTTAAAAACTTTTAACTTCTCACTCTGTTCATCTAATCTTCTTCTGAGTTCTTTGAACATCTTTATGATAATTACCTTGAACTCTTTATTGGGTAGATTGCTTATCTCCACTTCACTTAGTTCTTCTGGGATTTTATCTTGTTCCTTATTTTGGAATATATTTTTCTGTTGCCTCATTTTGCCTAATTTGCTGTTTTTATTTTTATGTATCTGGTTGGTTGGCTATGTTTCCTGACCTTGGAGAAGTGGTTTTTTGTAGGAGACATCCTATGCATCCCAGCAGTGTACTCCTCTCTGGTCATCAAAAGTATATGCTCTAGAGGTGCTCTCTGTGTGTGTGTCCCTCTTTTGTGGTGGGCTGACTACCATGGGCTGTCTGATAGGTGTGGCTGGCTCTGGTTCAGTTGATTGCCAGGCCCCATCTAGTGCAGAGGCTGCTGGACCCTGGTGGGTGCTGCTGGGGCACAAGGTGGCTTGCTGCAGAGCCCTATAGCATCTCAGGGCTAGTGCTGGCCCACTGGTGTTTGGAGCCAGGTTCTGTGGTAGGTAGCTGTGGGGTCAGGGGTTCTGGACTTAATTTTGTCCTGCTGGTGGATGGGTCAAGCTGCAGGGCTGCCATAGTCCTGGGGCTGATGTCTGCCTTTTGGTGGTGATGTCTTCCTGTTGGTGGTGGGGCTATGTCCCCACCTACCTAGTTGCTTGGCCATAGGACGTTCAGTGCTGGTGCCAATAGGGCAGTGGGTGGGACCATGTCTTGGCAGAAAAAAGCTAGAGGGAAGATTCCAAAATGGTGGTTTACAGCAACATTTTTCTCATGGTAGAGCAAGCTTCCCCAAATTGCTGTCACCAGTGTCCTTGTCCCCAGGGTGAGCTTCAGTATCTTCTTGCCTCTCTGGGAGGCTCTCCAAAATCAGCATGTGGGTCTGACCCAGGCTCCTTTCAGATGACTACTTCTGACTTGGGTCCTGGACCATGTGAAATTTTGTGTATGCTTTTTATTTATTTATTTATTTATTTATTTATTTATTT
>NC_041219.1:69823843-69826237 GCF_002837175.3 Physeter macrocephalus | reverse complement strand
ATTCTTTGTCTCTGTTTATTTTTTTTTCTTTTGCCTACCCAGGTACGTGGGGGGTTTCTTGCCTTTTGTGAGGTCTGAGGTCTTCTGCCAGCGTTCGGTGGGTGTTCTATAGGAGAAGTTCCACGTGTAGCTGTATTTCTGATGTATCTGTGAGGAGGAAGGTGATCTCCGCGTCTTACTCTTCCGCCATCTTGCCTGCTAATCTGTGTGTATGCTTTTTAAAAGTGGAGTCTGTATTTCCCACAGCCCTCTGGGTCTCCCCTCCCAGGAGTAAGAACTACTAACTTTCAAAGCCAATTGTGCTGGTGGCTCATCTTCCCAGTGCAGGACCCACAGGCTAGGGAGCCTGATGTGGGGCTTGGGCCCCTCTTTCCTTGGGAAGAACCTCTGCAATTGTAATCATCCTTCTGTTTTAGGGTCACCCATCTGGGGTATGTGTCTTGACTATATTGTGTCTCCACTCCTTCTACCCATCTTGTTGTGGTTCCCTCATTATACCTTCAGTTATAGAAGATCTTTTCTGCTAGTCTTCTGGTATTTATTATCAATAGAATATTGTGTATAGTTTTAATATATATATATGTATATAATATTGTATATAGTTGTAAATTTGGTATGAGTATGGGAGGAGGTGAGCTCAGTCTTCCTACTCCTCAGTCTTGGCCATCCTCCAGGAAGCTCCTTTAACACCTTTTGAATTAACTATTTACTGCCCCACATTTTAGTTTGGGAATTTTCTATTGACCTGTCTTCCAGCTTGCGGATTCTCTCCTCAGCCATATGCAGTACTGATGAGTTCATCAAATACATTCTTTATTTCCATTATGGTTTCTGTTTTCCAGCATTTCCATTTGATTCTTTATTAGAGTTTCTATTGCTCTTCTTACATTAGCAATCTGTTCTTGCGTGTTGTCTACCTTTTTCATTAAAGCCTTTAACATATTAATCACAGTGATTTTAAATTCTGTCTAATAATTCCTACACTTGGGTCATATGTTCTTTGCCGTGTCTGGTTCTGATCCTTGCTTTGTCAATTCATACAGTTTTTCTTTTTTTTTTCTTTCTTGTCTTACAATTTTTTGTTGAAAGCCAGATGTGATGTATTGAGTAATAGAAATAAAGATAATTAGGCCTTTAGTGTAAAGTTTTATGTAAATTTGGCTGGGTGTTTGCCTGTGTTTAATGCTCATAGTAGCTCCAAATTTCCATAGGCTTCAAATTTCTCTAATATCACTTGTTTTGACTCATCTATTGACTTTGGGCTTCCTAAGTGCTTTCCTCAGAGAGAATATGCATCTTGTCACTTTTCAGCTGTAATCCTCTGTTATTACATTGGAAACTTATTAGCCTGGAGGTAATGTGGGTAAGAAGGGAAGTGTTCCATGATACTATGATTAAATTGCAGTCTTTTAGAAGGCCTGTGTCCCTGGGCTGTGAACTTCATAAGTGTTTCATAGTTTTATTTTCTCAAATTAATTGAGGCAGGAAGATACCTGTGGGTTAAAATAGGAGAAATGCCCTTCCTCCAGATGGGATAAGGCTATTATAAGGTCTTTTTCCTTAGAAAGTAGGACTTTGCTATGGAGAATCTTCTGAGCATATTTTACAATGATTACTCTTCTCTACCCTAACCAGAGTCCTAAGAGGATCTTTCTCAGTTTTTCACCCTGAGAACCTGGTGGGACTCAAAGTTACTCTGAACTGTTCCTACCAGTTTATGGCTCCACATCTTCTGCTCCAAATAAACAGATCTCAGCTCTGGCTCTGGATCTGCCTATGTTTCAAGATTGGTGGTTTACCTTGTGACCTCAGTTCTCTGATGGTGCAAGAAAAGTTGTTGATTTACAGATTGCTCAGTTTTCTTGGAAGGATGGGACTTACAATTTCCAATTAATTTTGAGCTAAAACCAGAAGTTATTGATTATTCTTTTGATCTGAGTCTAAGCTGTTTCCTTAGGAATTCCCTTTGTCCCTCTCCTGCATGAGAGCCTTGGATTTCTGGATCCTTAATTCATTTTTTCTTGGTAAACTTCTTATTTTAGTGGAGTCTTTCCAGTATTTTCCCAGGAAAAAGTGCACGGGAGTAAAGTTTTTAAGACTTTGCATTTGAAAAGTCTATTCTACCTTCAGATTTGAGTCATATTTTGACTGGACATATAATTTTTTTAACATCTTTATGGAGTATAATTGCTTTACAATGGTATGTTAGTTTCTGCTTTATAATAAAGTGAATCGGCTATATGTATACATATATCCCCATATCTTCTCCCTCTTGTGTCTCCTCCCACCATCCCTATCCCACCCTTCTAGGTGGTCACAAAGCACCGAGCTGATCTCCCTGTGCTATGCAGCTCTTTCCCACTAGCTATCTATTTTACATTTGGTAGTATATGT
>NC_041219.1:69802345-69822100 GCF_002837175.3 Physeter macrocephalus | reverse complement strand
CTGTTGGTATCATCTTTAATTTCTTTCAACAGTGTCTTATAGTTTTCTGCATACAGGTCTTTTGTCTCCCTAGGTAGGTTTATTCCTAGGTATTTTATTCTTTTTGTTGCAATGGTACATGGGAGTGTTTCCATAATTTCTCTTTCAGATTTTTCATCATTAGTGTATAGGAATGCAAGAGATTTCTGTGCATTAATTTTGTATCCTGCAACTTTACCAAATTCATTCACTAGCTCTAGTAGTTTTCTGGTGGCAGGATTCTCTATGTATAGTATCATGTCATCTGCAAACAGTGACAGTTTTACTTCTTCTTTTCCAATTTGTATTCCTTTTATTTGTTTTTCTTCTCTGATTGCCATGGCAAGGACTTCCAAACCTACTTCCAAACCTATGTTGAATAATAGTGCTGAGAGTGTACATCCTTGTCTTGTTTGTGATCTTGGAGGAAATGCTTTCAGTTTTTCACTATTCGAAATGATGTTTGCTGTGGGTTTGTTGTATAGGGACTTTATTTTGTTGAGGTAGGTTCCCTCTATGCCCACTTTCTGGAGAGTTTTTATCATAAATGGGTGTTGAATTTTGTTAGAAGTTTTTCTGCCTTTATTGAGATGATCATATAGTTTTTCTTCTTCAATTTGTTAATATGGTGTATCACATTGATTGATTTGGGTATATTGAAGAATCCTTGCATCCCTGGGATAAATCCCACTCGATCATGGTGTATGATCCTTTAATATGTTGTTGGGTTCTGTTTGCTAGTATTTTGTTGAGAATTTTGCATCTATATTCATCAGTGATATTCGTCTTTAATTTTCTTTTTTTGTAGTATCTTTGTCTGATTTTGGTATCAGGGTGATGGTGGCCTCATAGAATGAGTTTGGGAGTGTTCCTTCCTCTGCAGTTTTTTGGAAGAGTTTGAGAAGGATGGGTTTTAGCTGTTCTATAAATGTTTGATATAATTCACATGTGAAGTCATCTGGTCCTGGACTTTTGTTTGTTGGGATATTTTTAATCACCGTTTCAATTTCATTACTTGTGGTTGGTCTGCTCATATTTTCTATTTCTTCCTGGTTCAGTCTTGGAAGGTTATACCATTCTAAGAATTTGTCCATTTCTTCCAGGTTGTCCATTTTATTGGCATAGTAGTATTGGCTTTTAGTGGTCTCTTAGGATGCTTTGTATCTGTGGTGTCTGTTGTATCTTCTCCGGTTTTCATTTCTAATTTTATTGATTTGAGCCCTCTCCCTCTTTTTCTTGATGAGTCTGGCTAATTGTTTATCAATATTTTTTATCTTCTGAAAGAACCAGCTTTTACTTTTATTGATGTTTGCTCTTGTTTCTATTTCATTTATTTCTGCTCTGATCTTTATAATTTCTTTCCTTCTGCTAACTTTGGGTTTTGTTTGTTCTTCTTTCTCTAGTTCCTTTAGGTGTAAGGTTAGATTGTTTATTTGAGATTTTTCTTGTTTCTTGAGGTAGGCTTGTATTGCTATAAACTTCCCTCTTGGAACTACTTTTGCTGCATTCCATAGGTTATGGATCATTGTGTTTTGTTGTCATTTATCTTTAGGTATTTTTTGATTTCCTCTTTGATTCCTTCAGTGGTCTCTTGGTTATTTAGTAATGTAATGTTTATCCTCCATGTGTTTGTGTTTTTTACATTTGTTTCCCTGTAATTGATTGCTAATCTCACAGCATTGTGGTCAGAAAAGATGCTTGAGAAGATTTCATTTTCTTAAATTTACTGAGGCTTGATTTGTGACACAAGATGTGATCTATCCTGTAGAATGTTCTGTGCACACTGGAGTATATCTTCTTCTTGGATTGATCCCTTGATCATTATGTAGTGTCCTTCCTTGTCTCTTGTAACATTCTTTATTTTAAAGTCTACTTTATATGGTACGTGTGTTTTTACTCCAGCTTTCTTCTGATTTCCATTTGCGTGGAATATCTTTTTCTATCAACTCACTTTCAGTCTGTATTTGTCCCTAGGTCTTAAGTGGGTCTCTCGGAGACAGTATATATATGGGTCTTGTTTTTATATCCATTCAGCGAGCCTGTGTCTTTTGGTTGGAGCATTTAATCCATTCATGTTTAAGGTAATTATTGATATGTATGTTCCTATTACCATTTTCTTAATTGTTTTGGGTTTATTTTTGTAGGTCCTTTTCTTCTCTTGTGTTTCCCACTTAGAGAAGTTCCTTTAGCATTTGTTGTAGGCTGGTTTGGTGGTGCTGAATTTTCTTAGCTTTTGCTTGTCTGTAAAGCTTTTGATTTCTCCATCGAATCTGAATGAGATCCTTGCCGGGTAGAGTAATCTTGGTTGTAGGTTCTTCCCTTTCATCACTTTAAGTATATCATGCCACTCCCTTCTGGCTTGTAGAGTTTCTGCTGAGAAATCAGTTGTTAACCTTATGGGAGTTCCCTTGTATGTTATTTGTCATTTTTCCCTTGCTGCTTTCAATAATTTTTCTTTGTGTTTAATTTTTGCCAATTTGATTACTATGTGTCTCAGTGTGTTCCTCCTTGGGTTTATCCTGTATGGGACTCTCTGCCCTTCCTGGACTTGGGTGGCTATTTCCTTTCGCATGTTAGGGAAGTTTTAGGCTATAATCTCTTCATATATTTTCTCGGGTCCTTTCTCTCTCTCTTCTCCTTCTGGTACCCCTATAATGTGAATGTTGTTGTTTTACCCAGAGGTCTCTTAAGCTGTCTTCATTTCTTTTCATTTTTCTTTCTTTTTTCTGTTCTGCAGCAGTGAATTCTATTGTTCTGTCTTCCAGGTCACTTATCCGTTCTTCTGTCTCAGTTATTCTGTTATTGATTCCTTCTAGTGTATTTTTCATTTCAGTTATTGTATTGTTCATCTCTGTTTGTTTGTTCTTTAATTCTAGGTCTTTGTTAAACATTTCTTGCTCTTCTTGATCTTTGCCTCCATTCTTTTTCTGAGGTCCTGGGATCATCTTCACTATCATTATTCTGAATTATTTTTCTGGAAGGTTGCCTATCTCCACTTCATTTAGGTTTTTTTTGGTGTTTTATCTTGTTCCTTCATCTGGTACATGGTCCTCTGCCATTTCATCTGTCTTTCTGTGAATGTTGTTTTTGTTTCACAGGCTGCAGGACTGTAGTTCTTCTTGCTTCTGCTGTCTGCCCTCTGGTGGATGAGGCTATCTAAGAGGCTTGTGCAAGTTTCCTGATGGGAGGGATGGGTGGCGGGTAATGCTGGGTGTTGCTCTGGTGGGCAGAGCTCAGTAAAACTTTAATCCGCTTGTCTGCTGATGGGTGGGGCTGAATTCCCTCCCTGTTGGTTGTTTGGCCTGAGGCGACCCAACACTGGAGCCTACCTGGGCTCTTTGGTGGGGCTAATGGCGGACTCTGGGAGGGCTCACGTCAAGGAGTACGTCCCAGAACTTCTGCTGCCAGTGTCCTTGTCCCCATGGTGAGCCACAGCCACCCCCTGCAGGTAGGTCTGGTTCCATCTCCTATGGGGTCACTGCTCCTTCCCCTGGGTCCCGATGTGCACACTACTTTGTGTGTGCCCTCCAAGAGTGGAGTCTCCGTTTCCCCCTGTCCTGTTAAAGTCCTGAAGTCAAATCCAGCTAGCCTTCAAAGTCTGATTCTCTAGGAATTCCTCCTCCCATTTCCGGACCCCCAGGTTGGGAAGCTTGATGTGGGTCTCAGAACCTTCACTCCAGTGGGTGGACTTCTCTGGTATGTGTTCTCCAGTTTGTGAGTCACCCAGCAGTTATGGGATTTGATTTTATTGTGTTAGCACCCCTCCTACCATCTCACTGTGGCTTCTTCTTTGTCTTTGGATGTGGGGTATCTTCTGTGGTGAGTTCCAGTGTCTTTCTGTCATTGATTGTTCAGCAGTTAGTTGTGATTGCAGCACTCTTGCAAGAGCGAGTGAGAGCCCGTCCTTCTACTCCGCGATGTTGAACCAATCTCCTCATTATAATTTTTATTCAAGATACCTTATGTTTTCTGCATTATTCTTTCCCTGTCTGGGTGTTGTTTTTTTTTTTTTTTTTCTTTGCTTTCGTGTTGAAGACTCTTCAAATGTCTGGGATCCTTGACTCCCCACTCTTATTTAAGACTGAGGCTTAACAAAGAGGCCAGTGGGTCTGTGTGAGTAGAACTTATCACTGATGGGCTTCATCATAGGGTGTGAGGCAGGGATATGGCTGTTTGGATGGAGATGTCCTGCATATATCACAATCTGTAGGTTTTCTCCTTTGTGTTGGTCAGTCTCTCTAGGGAGGTAATCTCATATGTTAAGCCAGGCTAGAGGATAACACTGTTCCTAGAGATATCACTGTTCCTTCTAAAGAGTTTCAAACAAACCTCTTATTTTCTTTCATCCATCACCTCCATCTTCAGAGGTACCAGATCTTCTAAATTCTGAGCCTTTCAAAAGCTCCATGGTGCAAATTAGCTTGATTCTTGTTGGCTTCAATTTATACTCCCCCATCCTGTGCGAGTGCACGCACACACACACGCACAAACACACAATATCACTTGAAGGCCCAGGGGTTTCTCCATTCTGATAAATCAGTTATCACTCTTCAATTACTTACCTGCTTGTGCACTTTTTGACGTAATTTGCCTGCTTATGCATGCTTTCCTTTCCTCTTGTTCTTTTGAGTTTATGCCTCTTTTATTGCTTTACTGTCCTTTAAGTGGGGTCATAGGAGGGAGTGGAGAGAAGCAAATGCATTTATTCAGATAATCTATATTCAGACTCTTTCTCATTTTACAACCCTATTTGCTTTAGTATTGTAACTGGTTGTGAAAAGGGCATGGTTTTTGCTTTCATCTCTCAATTCCAAGTCATTCTGACAACAGGCATTTGAGAGGAGACTGAAAGAAAGGATGATATTTTTGAATTTCGTAATCTCAACTCATTGACAATTCTCTTTAGTCTTCTAATGAGAAACTTCTACATGACTATTAATATTTGTCTACACACTGTTAGCATCCAAGCTAGCTTGTAAATTGCGTGTGACCCATTCACTATGATCATCTTCCTGCATCTTGGTTTCTCTCAACTTTTCAGTGTGAGGGGCTCCTTTTCCTTTCTTCTCCAAAGCTTCAGTTCTGTGGTGGCTTCATCTCTTAGATGAGCTTTCACCACAACTCTGATGTCACAAAAACTCTGCCCATCGAATTTACTTATGGTAGCAAGTAGTTTTGCACATCATGTTGACTGGTCTGGTAAAAGACATTTATAGAGCAAACCCTGCTTGTGTACTCAGATGCAGAACTATAAAACAATACCTAAACTACATACTAAAAGTCGTATAAACCAGAGAGCTAAATATCAGGTAAAATATTTTATTTTAAACATTAAACATGGGGGTTTATACATTTCCTTAGCAGTGCTGCCTGAGCAACAGCCCAACTAAATTTGAGACGCTCAAATTCTCAAGCAAACAACCAAGCAACAATTGTTTGTTGAGTACGTATGTACTCTAGCCTGAGATTGTACCTGGAGGAATATGAAAAAAACATAAAATATTGTTCCTGCTCTTCCCCCAGACATGGAGGCATGTCATGTGGAGTCCTCCTTTGGATCAAAAGCACAGGCTCGTCTTTTGACATATGAGACCAAATACTCTTACTGCCCCGTTGCTGAGGCAAAGCTACATGTAAAAAATGCTAGCAACATAACACTACACATGTAAACGTTTAATCATCTGTCAGAGCCAGCAAATACTATAGACATTCAGATCAGGAGGTCAAAGGGAATAGAAGCAGAAACCAGAAACATTTACTGAGTTCCTACCTACGAAGCCTATGTTTTAGGTGGTCTGGGAACACATGGAGGGAGAAATTCCTAGCCACTTGGTCTGGCCTTGAATCATGTGCTGGATTTGTATGGAGGGAGAAAAAAGGTATCTCATGAAAGAAGAACGTGGACCACAAAACACAGTGACAAAAGTGATGCCTGTGTGACTTGGAAGGGGAAGGGCAATGGTCTGACTGGATTCAGTGTTCATGCTCCAGAGAAGCAAGGAATGAATTTGGATTGTAGGGTAGGGCAGGAGTCAACAAGGGTAAGAGAATCTTAGTTTTCAGAAGAAGGAAAAACAGCACATTGCATCACAGAAATCCCTTGGTTTAAGGCACAACTTTGCTGCATTTTTTTCAATGACATTAAATGGGGAAACATTTATATAACCCCTTCCTAACTGCAATATTTTTGGTTGTTGTCTTATTTATTTGTATCTCTTGGACTGGGACAGGAGTACCCCTTGGACTAGGGGAAGAAAAGAGAAATTAGTTTGTGCTCTATTTAAATGACTGGAACAAAGGAGGCAGATGATTTATCCACAGTCTGGCAACTATGGGAAAGATTTCCCTGGCCCCTTGCACCCCTTCCCCACCCCCCCCGCCCCCAACAATCCTCTTCCAAGAACAGAAGAGGGTGGGTTGGGTACTTTGCAGGACTACTTTGCAGGTAATCATTATTTCAAAGAATCTCAATTAAGCTCCACTGTGTAGGATGTAACTTTGGGATTTTACGCTTCTCATCTCTCCTGATTCACCTAAGTAGGAGGGATTCCTAGGGCATGCTTGCAGGCCGGAGGGCAGTGGGCCGTTCTTCTAAGAGGGAGGAATGAGACTTTGGTGGTCTTTTTTGGCAAATAACTTTCCATCAACTTCTTAAGTCCCATCTCTCAGTGGAGAACGATGCACCAGGCCACGTAAAACTCAGTGTAGGTCCGAGGGACGCTGCAGCTTGGTCGGCTGAGCAACTGAAGTTATGGCCCTAAATTTTGGTTTCGTGACGACGAAGGCGACCTGGTTAGTAGGCTGCTGGATTTCTTTGTCCCTGCACACATCATGCTTGACGAGACGCTTAAGCAAATAGACTAGGCAACCGCTAGGAGGTAGCCGAGCTATTCGCCGGCCGCCGGGGTAGCAGAAATGGCTAACTGTGTGTCCCTGGGCTCGGCCGGTCCAGACGGGTGGCTCTTTTCCAAGGTCGGGGTTGCGATAAGCTGGTCGGTGGAGAGAGAAGGACGTCGAAGAACAAACGGCCCTTGCATCTAAAAGGCAGAGGAGGCGACAGCGCCTCCAAGGCATTGTCACGTCCCGAGGTCTGTTTGCCGGGCCACCAGCTGCCTGCACATCTGGACGCAGCAGCGCCTTTCCCTGCAGGGCGGAGGCGAGGCGGAGGACCCCGGTGTGCACGCACCTCTTCGTGCGCGCGCGTGCGGGCCCGCGAGCGTGTGTGCCCGTGTCTGTCTGCGTGTGTGCCCGCGAGCGCGCGCGCGCACGGGTGTCGCTGGAGCCGCGGCTCCGGGACCGGGGAATGGGGGTGGGGGCCCAGGAAGGAATCAATCTCCGCCGGCCTCCTCGCGCCTCACTGCGGGTTAATAACCAACCAGTTAGAGAGAGCCGAGGGTGACGGCGGCAGGGTGACAGCCCCGGCACGCCGGCTGCGTGTCGGAGGGTCAGGCTTTCAGCCAGTCTCGGCCACACTCAGGGATTTGTGTATATTCATTTTTGGGGAGGGTTATTATCGTTATTGTATTGTTTGCCTCTGTCTCCGGGGGACCAGGGCGGGAGAGAGGGGCGCGCTCTCCAGCCGAGCGTCGCGCATCTGAACGGGTCGAAGGAGGCAATTTCGCGGGTGGGGGAGGGAGGGGAGACCTTGATTTCCACCAATCCCCGGGCGTTTGTCTGCGAAGTCCCGGGCGCCGCGGAAGGCTGCGGCGCGCCGCTGAATTAACTGATGAAAGCGAGTTCTTTTCTTCTCCGGGAGGGGTGGGAAGCAGGGGTCCTGGCGGGGGAGGCGGAGAAGCCCGGGGCGGGCTAGCGGTCCCGGGCCGCCGTGGAAATTTCCAAGGACTTGGCGCGGCGCGGGGAGCGCGTCTGGGGGGTGCCCGGCAGCGCAGTAGCGCGGGAGGCGGGGAGAGGCGGCGAAGGGCGCAGGAGCATCGCTCAGAAGGGGACGCCGCGGACCAGATGTCTGCGAGGGAGCCGAGACTCTCCGCGGCCGCACGCCGAGGGCGACGGTAACGCTGCAGAACCGGCGGGAGCGACTCGCCGCCGCCGCTCCCCGCGCTCTCGGAGACGCCGGCGCCCGCCTTCTTCAGGGGGAGCGACCATGGCCGTAGCTCGTGACTTGCTCCCGGGGCACTTCCCCTAGAAAGAAAAAGTTGCATTGGAAAAAATCCTTGCGCTGACCTTTGGGGCTGTGGGCGCCGAAGGAGCGTGCGTGCGAGCACGAAAGCGAAAGGTGTGTGTGCATGGGGGGCCGGCGGTGGGGGCACCCTCCGCTGCCACTGCGCCTAGCCTAGTGCTGAGGCTCCGGCCCTCGACCGCCACCCTGGGACCCGGGGGCTGCGATGAGCCCCTGCGGGCGGGCCCGGCGACACACGTCCAGAGGGGCCATGGCCGTCCTGGCGTGGAAGTTCCCGCGGACCCGGCTGCCCGTGGGAGCCAGTGCCCTCTGCGTCGTGGTCCTCTGTTGGCTCTACATCTTCCCCGTCTACCGACTGCCCAACGAGAAAGAGATTGTGCAGGGGGTGCTGCAACAGGGCACGGCGTGGAGGAGGAACCAGACGGCGGCCCGAGTCTTCAGGTACTCCTGCTCTCGCGGCTCCACCCAGCTCGTGTCCTTTCCTCCCGGGACGCCGAGGACAGGGTCACCGGCGAGGACCGCCGTGCAGAGGCCCTTTCATCCCGTCCTTCTTGTCCTATTCCCTTTCTTTGTCGTTCCCAACCTGGAGACATTAGTCAGGGGCCCTTCCCCAGCCCTTTACCCCGGGAGATGTGCAGACACCTGCTCTGGCCGTGAAAAGTCTGTACGCATTTCTTCCCAAGAAGAATCTAGGCTAACTTTGTCCCTTGAACTTAATGAGAATTTATCTCGGGCTCTGCGGACATTCGAAGCTGTAGAGAACTAGAAGCAGGTACCAGGCGTCTTCCTGGGGTTTGGTGCGTGGTTGGTAACCTAAGTCACTAATGAGGGAGTCACGGGCAGTGAAAACGTGGACATACAGCCTGGCTCCGGCTGCTTTGTGCAGTAGGCCCATAAGAAACACGAGGCACTTACTGATGCCCTACTAAAGAGCCGGGGACTGAGGGATTTTTACTGGAGTTTCACCGACTTTCTAATAACAGATATTAATACCCCATCTTACCAACCACAAACCGAATCTTCAGAGAAATTACTTCCCCAAGGTCATGTACCTTTGCAGGGTCGGAGCTGGGATTTTGGTCACATAAAGCTCTAAAGCTTCCAGCTCTTTTGCTTGGCTTACTGTGGATGCCTTCTGGAGGCTGGGAGATGTACTTTAGGTGGGGACTTGAGATCAGAAAACAAACAAAAAAACCAAAACCAGGTTGGAAATCAACCTCTGAGCATCGCTCAGAGGTTGTAGTTTCCCTTTTTTTCTGGTAATTTCAGTTTAAGGGTCTAAAGATGAGTTCTTGGCAGCAGGGGTTGTGCGGTAAGATTGGAGGCGAGGCAAAGCTAATTCCGCTTCTTCTCTGCCTTCCTGGTCGTGCTGAAGGGGCACCCTGGTGCTTCTCCCACTGTCAGGAGCCCCTTTCACCTTCAGTCCCTTCAGCTGAAGATGCTGCGGTTGGCTCTTCCTGCGATGGTTGTGGTCTGGAGGTGCAGAGGTGGTACGGAGTGCTTTCCTTTGCTCTGCATAGGATCTTTCCAAGCCGTATATGGCCAGGTGAGAGCCAACTTCACTGCTGTTAGTTACAAATGTTCAGAAATATCTGAAATTAAAAAAACAAACTTTTAAAACATATGGTTTCCTTCCCTTTCTCAGGCCTGCTCCTGGAAAGGTCAAAGAGATAATAGCCAAACCTTGCAGGGAAAGGCAGCTGAATTCGCCTTTAAACTGCGAGGGAAGACGTTCATTCTGTCTCTCTGTTTAGAATTCTGCTATCATTAAGTTTAAAAATAACCCCACTCCACATAAAAGTATATAAGAGCTAATTTTCTCTTGCCTTCATGGTATTGATTGTTCTACTCAAAAGGCATAGCGTGCAGCCATTCTTTTCTCTAGAGACAGAAGGCACTTTCATTGCAAGTAATATAAGGTAGTGAGTTAAGAGCTTCCCATTGGTTTGCAATGAAAGAGCCCATTTTTTTTTTTTTTTTATAGGAGGAGCAATAATGAAGCTCTTTTAGAGAACAGATTTCTTTTGGAGGACATAATTGAGTGGAAAATGCTTCACATTCTGAGAAGCCCAGGCTGGTTGTTTCTGAGACACACGTGCCTCTTGCTGTCTATAGCCTGGGGGTAATCTTCAGTGTGCTTGGCTGGCATTTGGTCTAGTCTCTCTGTGCAGAGAAATACTTATAAAAATCCCAAAACTGCCTAAACACATACCCCTCAAAGTTAGTGTCCATAAGACTGTGTAAGCAGCACCATTGTGCATGGAAAAGAGTTTGGGCTTTGGAGGAGAATCCTGAATTTTTAGACTGACCGTGCCATGACCAGGGAAACAGCAGAGGATCTTTGGCAAGTTACTCTGTCTCTCTGAGTCTGAGTTTCCTTATGTATAGATAGAGATAGTAGCATCTACCTTGCAGGGTTGGTGTAAAGTTTAAATAAAAAAACTGATGCCAAGTGTCTGGCACATATAACTAGTCAGTGGTGTCATTCTATTTGTTAGACAGTGTAAATGATAAGTTATATACGTTACAACTTTAATAAGGACATTTGGCCAGGCCATAGGAATTTGGAATGTTTCACTTGCCAAATTTGCAGCGAATCATTAGTGGTTCAAATTCGCCCGTCCGCACGCCTCCCCACTGAAGCTAATGAGCAGGGACGAGGATTTTAAAAGATAGTCAAAGTATCGTGGTTTGTTAAGTCAAAAATTTTTTTTTACTCTGCGTGTTTAATTGTTTTTTAACATCTGGATTGTTAGTATGTGGGTAACAGAGTATGATTGTTAACTATTAGGTCAGCCAGAGGCCTTTACTGTGTTAAGGAGACACAACTTTGGCAAACAGGTATTTGTGTTTGCCAGTCTGAAATAGCTTCTGCACAACTACAAACACACATACATAAATGTACAATATGCACTTACATGTGGGGATGTAGACACATTTATCCATAAACCACGGAATGATGTATGTATATGTATAAATATATGTATATTCATATATACATACATACAGATAATTGCAGCCAGCCGGTCAACCCATATTGAATGAGTGACTACAATGCACCAGGTATGAGTTAGGCCCTGGGGGATAGCAGTAAACAGGATGCATGGACTGCTTCCTCTGAGACAGCTTACCTCCTCCTAGGGCGCGACTGACCAAAACCTATGAGTAAGGAAATGTGATGGTTTAAAGTCTTGTAAAATCCTGTGAGGACAAAAGAAAGTGTTTCACTAGGTTTATAAGCATCAGAATTTCAGACTCCGTTTTGCCCTCAGTGCTTCCATTTACTTTTGTGATTTTCTTCTTCTCCAAGCTTAGAACTTAAGTGCTGACTTCTCAGCGGGGAATTTTGACATATTGCTTGGGGGGGGTGGGGGATGGGCAGCAAGAAAGGAACAAAGCTGCAAGAGTTTTGCTAAATAGGAAGTTTCCCTATCACCCACATAGTCTAAGAAAGATAAAGAAGTAAATTCACCCTATCATAGAAACTTAAAGTTATTACAAAGCTCTTGCTGCTTCTGACTGAGTAGTCAAGTAGTGCAAGGAAATGCCAATCCAAGGTGGCATTTGTCTCTTCCGTCGGGTCCTTCCCCATTTTGGTTGTTTCTCGGAAATAAACTCCTGTTCACAGTTTATGGGCAAGGCACCTGACATAGTAGCAACAACAACAAAACCAGCAAATTATTAGGCTCTTGTTATGTGCATGGCACTATGCTAAGTGTTTTAAATGTACTGTCTGATTTAATTCTTCTAAGAACATTGTATGGGTACCTTGTTATCCGCGTTTACAAAGATGACTATGCCCTGGTCCCTGTGACAGGTGTATATGTATGTAATCAACTAACCACCTGGCACTAGGGCCATTAAAGAGAGGCAGCATAACAGTGAAAAACTTAGGAACTGGGGAACTGTCAGTACATGGTTGGAGTTCCCTTTCTAGTTGTATGACCACTGGCAAGTTCGACTCCCAGAGCTTCACCCTCCCCATTTTACAAATGGGGTTTGTAATCATTTTTTACAGGTTTATAGTGAAAATCATATGGTAGCGTACAGATAGCATTTAAAAGGATGCTTGCTTCGTACCTCTGCTTAATACGTGGCCCTTAAACAATTGAACCACAAACAAAGGGCTGGGGAGGTTCATAGAACGTGGCAGTTGATTCTGGGGGAAGGAGGGAAGTTGGAGAGGAGGTGGTATTTGTACTCAGCCTTGAAGGATGGTAAGATGGCGGAGTGGTGAGAGGGGAGTGCAAAGGATGTTCCAGGCAGACAGGACAGCAACAGCCAAGATGGGGAGGTGGGCAAGTGTCTGGTGTGCTTCCTGTGTAGAAAGTTCTTAAGCCTCCCACAGCGAGCACAGCGGTAAGCAGACTGGGAGGCAGGTCACCAGCTCTGAATGGGCTTAAGGTGCAGCTCATGAGAAATGAACAGACATCCAGTATCCAAGGGCACTGGCCATGTGCCGACAGCAGCGGAGGTGGCACATCACTGTTCCTGGTGGATCTGGGGAAAGGGGATAACACCAGAGTGCTGTGAGCATCCTGTCTGTTCACTGGCTGGGGGCCATCAGTCTAAGTCGTCCTGTTCCTCTTTCCCTTTCTAAATTCTGAACGAAAAACACTCCTCTAAGCAGTTCTAGCTTTATGTAGCTTCCTTTCTGTCCCTATTTTAAATCTGTGGTTACCAGAAGCATCGGGTGTTTCCACAGCTGCCCTGGTGGCTGCAGAAGGGCACTGGGGGGTGGTGGTGATGGGATGGGAGGGGGGTGCAGCCATCTGTGTATATGGGATGTAAGTTTTATGTTTGTTAAGTGGGGGAATTTGTGGAATTCACTGTAAAAGTAGTTTAGGAAAAAGCTGGTTTAATGTGGTGCTTACGAAAATAAGCTGCCATTATGCTGCAGATTTACACATGTGAAAAAACTCCATCAGCAATAATGCAATAACAAAAGTAAGTCATTAACATTGCTTGGACTCATGAAATGTACCAGGTCCAGTTCTTAGTGCTTGTATTAGTTAAGTTTGTTCCCATAGCTATTTTATAAAGTAGGTATTTGTTATGTTCTTTGTCTTACGGTTGAGGAAATGGAGGTTCAGAGAGAACCACTAACAAAGTGATTAGGTTGAGTTTCCACCCACAGCTGTTAGACTCTAAGCCTTAATGCTCATTCCCTGATAATCTCGGGGAAATGAGGCATTGCTGATGTCTCTTATGATCTGGCCATGGTTACTTTTCCGCCATCATCTTTCATCAGTGTTCCTCCTTATGCTTTAGTCGTATTGGTGAAAGTTATATTCCCTGCAATAAGCCAGGCCGTGCTGGCTTTGCTTGCGCCGTTCCCTCCGCCTGGAATGCTTTTCCTTCAAGGCCACAGGGCCCGCCCTTCACGGGGTCAATTCTTACTCATCTCTCCACAGTGCGTTGCAGTGGTTAAGAACAAAGATTCCAAAGTTAGCTGTCCTCAAACCCTGCTGCCACTATTTGTTGTGTTCTGGAGCAAATCAGACTTCATTTCCTCATATGTAGAACGTGGCTTCTTATAGGAGTGCTGTGAGCATTAGAATAGGTAATACGTTGAAAATGCTGAGAACTGTTTCTGGCACATAGAGTCGGCCCTCCGCATCCGTGGTTTCCGCATCCGCGGATTCAACCAGCCTAGGATGGAAATTCGAGATCCACAGTTGGTTGACTCCTCGGAGGCAGAACCCACGGAGATGGAGGGCATCCTTTACTAGCCATTTTATATAAGGGACTTGAGCATCCGGGAATTTGGGTATCTGTGCGGGGTGGGAGGGTGGGGAGATGGGGTGGAGTCCTGCAACCATTCCCTCACGGATACTGAGGGCCAAGTGTAATTAGTGCTTAATCCGCATTAGCTTTCCTCAAGGCAGCTTTCCTTCCTTCCTCCCCAGGATGTGTTAGAAATCTCCTCCTTCAGAGAGAAAAAAAAAAAAAAAGCCTTGTGCATATTATTGCATTTTTTTCATCGATCCAAAATATCTACTACTGTATCTACCACTAGTATCGTAAAAGGGGCTGGAACCATAACGGTGAACTTAACAAAACCCTTACTTTCTTGAAATTTATAGGCTGACGAGGGGAGACATAATAAACAGGTAAATACAGAAATCGCTGGTAATGACAGGTGCATTTCTCAAGCTGTGTTAAAAGTACCGGTTTACTTGTCTGCCTTTTATGCCGACTCATTCATATTTGCATTCCTGGATCTGAGCGGTGGTTCCTGGCACACTCATTTTTGTTGAGTTACTGCGTGACTGAACATTTTAGAATGGAGTGGGACCAGTTAGCCAGTCAGCCAGCAAGGATTTATCGAGGTCCAGCACTCTGCTTGGCTGTTCGGGGACCGAAGGAGTAAATGGCATCTTCTCAAAGAGCTCCTACTCTAGAACAGAGTTTCCTCACCTCAGCACCACTGACATCCGGGGCCGGATAATTCTTTGTTGAGGAGGGTTGTCCTGTACATTGTAGAATATTCAGCAACACCCGCGGCCTCTGTCCACTGACCATCCACGGAATGAAACAACCGTATATGTCCCCAGATATATCTCCCGGGGGGCCAAGTGGCTGCTGGTTGAGAATCACTGCTTTAGAGAAACAAAATCAGTCCAGTTGACAGGATTTAAAACACCCAGAAAATATCATGCAATTAACAGCTACATTTGGAAATGACAAACTGTAAATGCTTTGATGACTGGAAGAGGAGTGAATGAATTTACTTTGATAGATGGCCAGGTCTTGGTTCTAGGGAAGGGTAGGGAGAGGGGATGCATTTGGGGAGATTTATGATAAGCTTCTGTTGAAAGCTTGTGTGTGAGCTGATCAGTGCCCCCCGCCCCCAGGCCTTGGCAAGAGGAGCCCATGCTTTGTGTCCTGTGTTTTAGGGGTGAGCTCACCTTGCTCCTCCTCTGGTCTCCCCGCTTCTCAATCAGGCAAGGCTCAGTGGGGCCTTTGTAGACCCTGGAATTCCCAGCCCAGATGACTCAAGCCCACCCCGTAGCCTGCCTGCCTTTATGTAGTGTTTCCCCCGTTCCTCATCCTGGGGGTGGCTCGTCCCACTGCTGTGTGCACTCCTAGGCCCAAGGGTTGGCCAAGGAACAGCTCTCTGTGAGAATGGGAGGCTGTGAGAGGAAACTGGATATGGGATTGGGGGGATTTCACATGTACACATGGGGAGGGGTGGCTCTTTCTGTGTTGCCACGTTCCAGTACCAAACTTGCTGGAGTTTGAGAAGCCTCAATTTGAATCTGGCATTCCGGATTGTTATACAGGTATATTTGTCCAGGGAAAAGGATAGGAGAAGAGAACATATATTTTATCTGTTTGTTAATTTGCACTTTTGTCTTCTGCCTTGCAAGTAGGGTTTTTTTTGTTTGTTTTTTTGTTTTTGCAATGTGGGAGGCTATTTGTCTTCATTTCGTAGAGGAGTGTTTAGGCAGCTGGTTGGATCAACTGAATAATTATATATGTTAGTGTAGAGTATGGCCAGTTTGTCTTTTGACAAAGTTCTGTTAGGAAGCCAGAGCTGTTATAGCAAACTAAAAACATGCTGAATCAGGAGACACGAGCTCCCCACTGTGGGGATAGGTACCGCCCTCAGTGTCCAGCGTCCACTTTGGGGAGGTGAAACCTGTGGTCGTATTGATTGAAGACGCGGTTTGAATACACTCATACAAAGGAAGTGGAGTCCAGGATTTGTTACTTACAGATCCCAGAAGCAAGGGGGCACAGTGAGCTTGGGGAGGGGCAGCCCCCCGTCCCAGGCCAGGAGCTCAAGAATGTGAGACGGAAAGCAAGGTAACAAACACCTATTACTTATAAGGTGGTTGGGGCAGAGGTGTGGAACTTTTTGTTGGCTTAACTCTAAGTGGTTATTTTAAAAGGTGCCTGGGGAAAGGCAAAGAGGGAACTTAGGGCGGGCATCCTAAACGCGAGTCCTCATCAAAATGTCCAGACTCTGAGTGTGAGCAGTGTTACCGTACTGTAAAATGCCTAGGCAGCAACTCAGTAAAACAAGCATTTTTCTCAAAGCTTGTTTTTCTCGTCATAGTTGTGAATCATTTCGGAAGTGACGCTGACGGTGTGTCATTAATGCAGTCCCTTATGATGAAGTTGATAGATTTCTAGTCAAATACTTTCTAGCTTTTCATTCTATTTTGGCTCTTTTGGGAGCTCTGTGACCTTGGGCAAGCTGCTTAACCTCTCTGTTCCTTTGTTTTGTCATCTGAAACGTGGTATAATATGCCAACTCACTTCCTAGGTTTATGTTGATAATTAAGGGAGGTGATCCGTGTGCAAGCCATAGTCATCCTCAAGCTGGCTTGGTGAGATGACAGGATGACTGTTCCCACCTAGGAAGAGCCCGGACTTCAGGGCCCCATAGAATCAGGTTTTAATACTGGTTCTGTCATTTATTAACTTGGTGACCTTGAAAAATTTACCTGGCTTTTCTGAGCCTTAGCTATGGGTGGCACTTCTTACCTTGGGAGGATTAGGTGCTGAATAATTGCTAATAATTGCTAATTATTAAGCCATATTAAGCCATAATGATGAGAAAAGCTGCTTCCTGGGACACATCCCAGGAAGCATGCCTATTATTGCACTTTTAGTAATGGAATGTATGACAATGAAATGTGACCTTATGACACACTTCTTCCTCCACAGTGTTAGGACTAAGGTTGCTGTAAAATGGCCAGCAGAATTTTAAGGAAGAGAGCAGACCCCAGTCATAAATCACCCATTCATTCATTCGTTCAATCATTCATTTATCTACATTCAGTAAATGCCTCTTGTGTCCCAGTTAGGTGCTGGGATACAGTGATGAAAGTTAGACATGGTTCATGATTTTATAGAACTTATTGTCGAGACTAGTGTCATAGTTAAGTCAGTAAGAAACTGAGTACTGTGTTCCGAGGGTGAGAGTTTGTTTTAGATAATCATGCTGAGTTTCGAAGCAACCGATTTTCCCCCTTTCTGTTGGCCCGTCTTCTAGGAATGGCACTGCGTGAGAGGGAAGCTGCCAAAGCCATAAGAGCTGTGCCACTCCTTTAATTAGGTGCCAGAAGGAAGCTGAAATGAATTCAGAGTTACATGGTCTCCATTATTCAGGGCCTTGAGTAACAGACTACAAACCAGAGATTTATTTCCAAGTGAGTGTAATGAGAAAGGGCTTGTTTTGAACAAAAAGTACTTGTTTCAATTATTGATAAAACAAATATGTACATGATTTTATGTCCCTCCCGCTTATTTAAAAAATTTATGGTGTTTATTATTTGTCTGATTTTGGAAGTAATAGATACCTATTATAGGAAAATTTTAAATGTAGGAAAAAGGAGAAAAAAAAAAATCACTCATAATTCCGTTCCTCAGAAGTGCTCATTGTAACTGTTTCTTTTTGTGTATTTGTTTGCATGTGTATTATTACTAAATTTTATGTATTTTGTATATTTGGTTTTATATCCTTTTTAATCATTCAACATTATAGCTTTAACATTTTCTCATATAATTAATTTTTAACTTACAAGCTTGTGATAAAATAGATTTATGATTTTCATTTTGGAAAAAGATTATTTACCATGAGTTTCTTTTTTAAAAAAAATGTTACCACATTGGAAAAAATTACTTTCTTCAAAAGGATCCTTACAAAGGATATTGAAAAGATATGTTGGCCAAAAGGTTCATTCGTTTTTTTCCATAAGATGGCTCTAGTAGCACTCGGTTGTCTTTAACTTCATTCAAAACAATTTGTTAGATTGTATATGACAGCTGTCATATCAGTGTGCATTTAAAAAAAGACTCATAAAAACTGGTGAAATTTTGTGTAGCCATTTTAATATTGAAGATGGAAGAAAAAAAGCAACATTTTCGGCATATTATGCTTTATTATTTCAAGAAAGGTAAAAATCCAACCGAAACGCAAAAAAAGATTTGTGCAATGTATGGAGAAGGTGCTGTGACTGATTGAACGTGTCGAAAGTGGTTTGTGGGGTTTCGTGCTGGAGATTTCTCCCTGGACGATGCTCCACGATCGGGTAGACCAGTTGAAGTTGATAGTGATCAAATCGAGACGTTAATTGAGAGCAGTCAACATTATACCACATGGGAGATAGCCGGCATACTCAAAATATCCAGATCAAGCGTTGAAAATCATTTGCACCAGCTTGGTTATGTTCATTGCTTTGATGTTTGGGTTCCACGTAAGCAAAAGAAACCTTCTTGACCGTATTTCTGCCTGCGATTCTCTACTTAAATGCAATGAAAACATTCCGTTTTTAAAACATATTGTGATGGGCAATGAAAAATGGATGCCGTACAGTAATCTGAAAGGGAAGAAATCGTGGGGCAAGAGATATGAACCACCACCAACCACACCTAAGGCCGGTTTTCATCCAAAGAAGGTGGTGACGTGTATATGGTAGGATTGGAATGGAGTCCTCTATTATGAGCTCCTTCCGGAAAACCAAATGATTCATTCCAACAAGCACTGCTTCCAATTAGACCAACTGAAAGCAGCACTCCGTGAAAAGCGTCCAGAATTAGTCAACAGAAAACGCATAATCTTCCATCAGGATAACGCAAAACCTCATGTTTCTTTGATGACCAGGCAAAAACCGTTACAGCTTGGCTGGGAAGTTCTGATTCACCGACTGTATTCACCAGACGTTGCACCTTCGGATTTCCGTTTATTTCAGTCTTTACAAAATTCCCTTAATGGAACAAATTTCAATTCCCTGGAAGATTGTAAAAGGCACCTGGGACAGTTCTTTGCTCAAAAAGATAAAAAGTTTTGGGAAGATGGAATTATGAAGTTGCCTAAAAAATGGCAGAAGGTAGTGGAACAAAAGGGGGAATACATTGTTCAATAAAGTTCTTGGTGAAAATGAAAAATGTGTCTTTTATTTTTACTTAAAAACCGAAGGCACTTTTTGGCCAACCCAATATTTGGTAAATACTGAATATGAGAAATCAAAGAGCTTCTTTAAAGAGCTCTTCTTTCTTAAAGTTGGCATTTAATATAAGACCAATACTGTTTTCATTTGTAAAAGTGACTGACATTTATTCACCCAGAGAGAAACATTGCTAATTTTTTTTTTTTTTTTTTTTTTTTTGCGGTACGTGGACCTCTCACCACCGTGGCCTCTCCCTTTGCGGAGCACAGGCTCCAGACGCGCAGGCTCAGCGGCCGTGGCTCACGGGCCCAGCCGCTCCGCGGCATGTGGGAATCCTCCCGGACCGGGGCACGAACCCGTGTCCCCTGCATTGGCAGGCGGACTCTCAACCACTGCGCCACCAGGGAAGCCCATTGCTAATATTTTGGTATATATTCTTCCAGACCATTCAGTGCCTCTGTGTGTGTATATAATGAATTTGACAGTACGTCGTGAATATTTTTGTAGTAACAGTATATGTAGATCTACATCATCGCTTCTTTTTTTTAACATTATTGGAGTATAATTGCTTTACAATGGTGTGTTAGTTTCTGCTTTATAACAAAGTGAATCAGTTATACATATACATATATCCCCATATCTCTTCCCGTTTGCATCTCCCTCCCTCCCACCCTCCCTATCCCACCCCTCTAGGTG
>NC_041219.1:69801917-69802080 GCF_002837175.3 Physeter macrocephalus | reverse complement strand
CTTCGTCCCAGCTTACCCTTCCCCCTCCCTGTGTCCTCAAGTCCATTCTCTGTGTCTGCGTCTTTATTCCTGTCCTGCCCCTAGGTTCTTCATAATTATTATTTTTTTTTTAGATTCCATATATATATGTGTTAGCATACGGTATATGTTTTTCTCTTTCTGA
>NC_041219.1:69790697-69801661 GCF_002837175.3 Physeter macrocephalus | reverse complement strand
TGCTTGTAAATTTTGGAGATTAATCCTTTGTCAGTTGCTTCATTTGCAAATATTTTCTCCCATTCTGAGGGTTGTTTTTTCGTCTTGTTTATGGTTTCCTTTGCTGTGCAAAAGCTTTTAAGTTTCATTAGGTCCCATTTGTTTATTTTTGTTTTTATTTCCATTTCTCTAGGAGGTGGGTCAAAAAGGATCTTGCTGTACATCATCGCTTTTTAACGGCTATAAGATTTTCCTTTTTCAGGATAGTTAATAATTTATTTAAGTAATCCACTGTTATTGGATATTCACATTGCAGTTTCTTACCTTTAGAAATAATGCTTTTATGAACATACTTGTGTATACATCTTAAGCATTTGTCCGTTTATTTTCTTAGTATAAATTTCCAAAAGTAGTTTCTTGATGGTTTTTTTTCCCCCCACCATCAGTTCTTTATAACTGGTTTCTTTGGTTGTTCATAGAAAATCTATGACTTTGGCTGAGGGCAGATTTGAGGTTTCCTCCATTTCAATGTGGATATCAATTGCGTAAATAGTCAGACATACAATGATTGTTAGCATTAAATGATGAAATTGGTCAAGAAACCAAAACAACTAAGAAAGATTCCCATAAAACTCAATATGTACAGTGGCAGTCTCCCCTCAATTGCAGAGACCTAGCTATGAGGAATTTACTTAGTGCTATGTAACATGTACCTTTATCTGTCACGGTTATTCTCCGCATTAGCATGGTCTGTCATCTACATTTCAAAGGCAGTGCCTTATTTTGTAAATAAGTTCATTTGTGTTATTTTTTTCAGATTCCGTAGATAAGTGATATAATATTTGTCTTTCTCTGTGTGACTTCATTTAGTATGATAATCTCTGGGTCCATCCATGTGGCTGAAAATGGCAATATTTCATCCTTTTTATGGCTAAGTCATATTCCTGTATATATATATATGCCACAACTTCTTTATCCATTCATCTGTCGATGGGCACTTAGTTTGCTTCCACATCTTGGGTAAATAGTGCTGCTGTGAACATTGGGGTTCATGTATCTTTTTCAATTAGAGTTTTCGTATTTTCAAGCAAATGGACTCACAGACATAGAAAACAAACTTATGGTTACCAAAGGGGGAAGGTGGGGAGGGATAAATTAGGGTATGGGATTAACAGATACATGCTACTGTGTGTAAAATAGATAACCAACAAGAACTTACTGTACAGCACAGGGAACTATATTCCACATCTTGGGTAAATATTGCTGAAAATGGCAATATTTCATCCTTTTTATGGCTAAGTCATATTCCTGTATATATATATATGCCACAACTTCTTTATCCATTCATCTGTCGATGGGCACTTAGTTTGCTTCCACATCTTGGGTAAATAGTGCTGCTGTGAACATTGGGGTTCATGTATCTTTTTCAATTAGAGTTTTCGTATTTTCAAGCAAATGGACTCACAGACATAGAAAACAAACTTATGGTTACCAAAGGGGGAAGGTGGGGAGGGATAAATTAGGGTATGGGATTAACAGATACATGCTACTGTGTGTAAAATAGATAACCAACAAGAACTTACTGTACAGCACAGGGAACTATATTCAATATCTTGTAATAACCTATAATGGAAAATAATCTGAAAAAGAATATATCTATATATTTATATATATCTGAATCACTTTGCTGTACACCTGAAACTAACACAAGATCGTAAATCAACTATACTTCAGTTTTTAAAAAAAGCAGTGCCTTTATGGAACCATTTGCATCATTTTCCCAGGACTTAAGCAATTAAATAAAACTGTAATTTAAAAGGGAAAATGAACTTTGCTTCACTATAAGGTAGAGATTTCAAGGAAAAATAATACAACTGTCTTAAATTTAAAAATTGTGCTTTCTGACTCTGTTAAGAGTCCTTTTCCTGTTTACTGAAATTAAAACTCTTGAGCTTGACTCTGGAACAGATCGTACCCACTGAGTGGAGGGTGAAGGTGCAGTAAAAAGGCACAAAAATCCCATGATGATATGTTGTTGGGTTGGGTTTTTGGAGGTTGAGTGTTGGTGATGGTGTTGACACCGGCCTATGTCATTTCTTCCCATGTCCTTCTCCCCTTGCACCTGTTTGAAGCAGCTTATACATACTGTTGCTTTGGTGCTTTAGGGTCAAAGATTCAGTCTTGTTTTTGTCTGTTTTAGATCCCTCATCATAGTCTTATTACTAAGTGTCTAAGAAGTATTTGTTGTCTGAATAAAGACGCTGGATTATCTGAAAGGCCTGTCCACAGCTGTTGGAATACCTTTCAGGGGTAGTTTCTTTTGTTGCCTAATATTAAGACTCCATGCCATAAATATTCACTCCCAATTCATTCATTTGCTCCTCCACTCATTCTTTCATTCAGCAAATATCTCTTCAGTGCCTTCTATGTGCCGGACACTGTTGCTAGGCCCTGGGAATAAAGCGGGTAGCCAGGAGGACACGGGCCTTCCTGCAGAGAACATAGAAGCACACAGTATTTATTGGAACAGTTATGTGCTCCAGAAAGCCTCTCAGCTCCTTTTTATGGAGGAAAACCAAGCCCAGGTTGACCTTCACTTTCAGAAGTGAGCTGTGTGTGTCTGTATTTGGTGGAGTCCAGAGAGGGCCCAAGTCCCTCCTTTGGTCCATTGAGGTTTTGGCCTGCACGGGGACTCCACGCAGCTCAGTGGTATAATATCTTTCGACTCTGGGCAACCTGTGCAATATGTGAGATATCAGAGAGAACAAGCCCTTTAAAGCCTTGCTAAAAGATACATGAGTCCTTGGGGGAAAGCAAAACTCAATTACCAGTGGAATAAAAGAGACGGAGAAGCCAGTCCGGTTTGGAGGGGGATCTCTCACTTGTGAGCTACAGCTCTGCACTCCCCCAGCCAGGCTGCCATAGTGAGAGGGAGCTCAACAGGAAGCAGAGAGGAGGGAAATAGGACACGTCCACCGGGGATTTGGGAGCCTCAATGTTGGGGTAAAAATACAGTCATTTTATTTTTTCCTGGTAACTGCTCCAGCTATGCCTTGTCAAATCTACCTCCTGACCCTCACCCCTTACTCCCCTTTATTGACACTAATGGGTGTGTGACCAACTTGGCCAGATTTTATCGATTTGCGTCCACCTTCTTTATTAGGATAGTCTTATCTTGGTACTTAGCTCAGTTGTGTTGATTTTAAAGCACAGTGAAAGCTCTCGTGTGTGATCACGCATGACTCTCCAGCACCTGGGCTGGAAGTGTGAAGGGTGCCCTCTGATGCAGAGCCCTGATCCTCCCCTGCCTGGAAGCTGCTCCTTCCCCACTGGGCAGGGAGGAAGGAGACTATTCAGTCTTTCTCTTGGTGACTACTGCTTCTCAGGTGAACCCTGACAGCCTGCCCGCATTTTTTAAGAGCAAATAGTCCTGGTTTCTTTGCCTGCTGGGCAGCCTTCTCAGGTGGAGGAAAGACGCCGTCCTTGCCTCACCAAAGGGAATTTCACTGCCCGTCGCCTCAGCCTCACCATCTCTTTCCATGTCTGTTTCTTCTTCCCAGAGACAGTGCAGGGCCAGCACAGCAAAGCACCCGAGGATGCAATAACTGTTTCTCTTTAATGCAGACCCTCAGCGCTTTTATAAGTGGGTTCTTTTGGAACTTCCCCCATCCCTCTTCTTCCCTAGTTGGCAGGGAGGGAGAGCACTGTCTCCTCTCTCCGCGGGATGGAGAAGAAATAGCATCGCGGCAAGACCAGGGCACTCCCGGGGCTGCTCATTCCTCCCAGGCCTTCTTAGTTTGGATCAGCTGTATGGTGGGGGGACTGTTCCTCGGGTCGGGTACCACAACTTAGAAGACTTGTAGAGAGGTGGCTGGCTCCAACTTCTGGCAGCTTTCTGAACTGAAAAGATGGGGTACTTAGCACATGTTGGTCTCAGTTTGGGGCCATGACCATAATTCCCAGATAGAAGAAAAGAACCCTCATATTTTGTCATACTTATCCCCTGGAAGAGTTTTTGTACCCTTCTCAGACTGTCGTTGTGCACTGTTTCTTGAAGGATCCCTCTGGGCCCTAGGAACAGTGAAATGCTCAACTGATTCAGTTCACTTTCATCTTGAGCAGGTGATCAAGGTCTCACACCCCCATTTTGGGGGTTTGCCATGAGTGTCTCCAACTGTTGCCTCATCATTTAGGGTCACCCTCCTACTGCTGATTCATTCTCATTTCCTTTTCTTTCCACTTAGGAAGCTTGGGGGACAGACCAACAGGGTGTTGCCTTAAGCCAACCCTATGGAAGGATACCCCTCTGGCCAGGTACCCCCAGTCTTAATTCTGTTGGGTGCTTCCTCTTCTTTGGGGAAGGGGAGAATCCCCACTCCTCAATAGACTTCTCCGGCTCCCAGTTTTCTCTCTCTCTCTCTCTCTCTCTCTTTTCTTGAAGTATAGTTGATTTACAATGTTCAGGTGCACAGCAAAGTGATTCAGTGATATATACATATATATATTCCTTTTTCAGATTCTTTTCCCGTATAGGTCATTACAAAATATTGAATAGAGTTCCCTGTGCTATACAGTACACAGGATACAACAAGTACAGGTCCTTGTTGGTTATCTATTTTATATATAGTAGTGTGTATATGTTAATCCCAAACTCCTAATTTATTCCCCGGCCCCCCGCCAGCTTTCTCTTTTTATGACCATGGTTGGGGGATAGTAGTGGTGGGGGGGTCTCAACTGCTAATGAACCCCCCTCAAACCCTCCTGGGGGACTGACCTCATATCCAGTGCCTCTCTCAACTCAGAATATGATGTACTTAGCATCTTTGTCTCCAACTTTGGACTTCAACCATAATTCCAGTGTAAAATCCCACTGAAACTTCTGTTACAAAAGGAAAGAACCTGTAGAGAAGCCAGAAGATGGCTCCTGGCATATCAGATTGCAAGACGTATAACTTTTAAGCACTCTGAAAAATGCTGTTTACATTTTAAAAATGGAGATGCAATACGGAAAATTAAGTTTATATTTAATTAGCATTTATTGAGCACCAGTTACATGCAAGCACTGTGCTAGGTGCTCTCGTGCAATATATCCATCTAACCCTGGATTTTAAAATCAGCTCCATTTTTCAAACAATAATGATGATATTTTTAGTAGTATGGTTATTTATTTTGTGTCTGCCATATGCCAAGCCCTGTTTTAAGCGCTTTATGCAGTGTTATCATTTAACATTCACAAATGCTCTGTGAGGGAGGTACTATTATCCTTATTTTATAAAGAAACAGGCTGTGAGTAATTATTTGCCTAAGGCTGCTTAGATTGTAGGTGGTGCTGAGAGCTAGCATTTAATAAACGCTTACTATGTGTCAGATCCTCGTTTAAATACTTTTATGTATGTTACCATCATCATAGGAGTTTTGTGAGATAGTCCTTTCCCTCCCCCAAACAGCACAAATTTATTATTTTACGTTTCTGCAGAATAGAAGTCTAACGTGGGCTTCATCTCCGTGGGCTAAAATCAAAGTGTCAGCAGGCTGCATCCCTTTCTGGAGGTTCTAGAGGAGGGTACATTTCTTTCCTTACCCATGTTGTAGGCAGCATTCACTCCTGTGTGGCTAAAGGATGGAGGTCACCGTTTCTTGGCTGGCTGCCAACTGAAGGCTGTCCTCAGCTTCTAGAGGCCACCCTCATTCCTTGGCTCACGTTTCCCGTCTTACTTCCTAAAAGCTCCCAAGGGCCGGTTAAGCCCCTCACTGTACCTCTGCCTCCCCGGGCCTTTTTTAAGACTTTATTTTTTAGAGCAGTTTTAAGTTCACAGCAAAACTGAGAGGAAGGTTACAGAGATTTCCTATATACCCTCTGCCCCCCACATATGCATAGCCTCCCTCATTATCAACATCCCCCCCTAGCGTGGTACATTTGTTGCAATTGATGAACCTACATTGACATAATTACCCCAAGTCCATAGTTTATCTTATTAGGGTTCACTCTTGGTGTCGTACATCCTATGGGTTTGAATAAATGTATACGGACACATATCCATCATTATAGTGTTACACAACGTGTTTTCAGCGCCCTTAAAATCCTCTGCCTGTTCATCCCTTCCCTTTCCCCTAACCCTGGCAACCGCTGATCCTTTACTGAATCCATAGTTTTGCCTTTCCCAGAATGTTCTATAGGTGGAATCATACAGTATATAGCCTTTTCAGATTGGCTTGTTTCCCTTAGTAATATGCATTTAGGGTTCTTCCATGTCTCTTCACAGCTTGAGAGCTCATTTCTTTTTAGCACTGAGTAATAGTCCATTGTAAGAATCTACCACAGTTTATCCATTCACCTATTGAAGGACATCGTGGTTGCTTCTAAGTTTTGGCAATTATGAGTAAAACTGCTGTAAACATGTGCATGCAGGTTTTTTATGTGGACATAGTTTTTAAACTTTCAGGGACTAAATACTAAGGAGTTTGATTGCTGGATTGTATGGTTAAGAGTATGTTTAGTTTTGTAAGAAACTGCCAAATTATCTTACAAGGCGGCTGTACCGTTTTGCCTTCCCATCAGCAGTGAATGAAAGTTCCTGTTGTTTCACATCCTCACCAGCATTTGGTGTTGTCAGTGTTCCAGATTTTGGCCATTCTAATAGGTGTGTAATGATATCTCATTGTCGTTTTGATTTGCATTTCCCCTGTGACACATGATGTAGAGCATCTTTTCATATGCTTATTTGCCATCTGCCGAGGTGTCTGTTAAGGTCTTTGGCCCATTTTTTTTAATGTGCACTCTAATGGACATATACCATTATACTAGTTTTAGGTATATAAAATAATGATTCAATATTTATGTATATTGTGAAATGATCACCACAGTAAGTCTAGTTAACGCCCATCACCATACATAGTTACAAAGTTTTTTTTCGTGTGATGAGAACTTTTAAGCTCTACTCTCTTAGCAACTTTCAGATGTACAATACAGTATTACTAACTGTAGTCACCATGCTGTACCTTACATCCTCAGGCCTTATTTATTTTAAAACTGGGCATTTGTACCTGTTGACCGCATTCACCCATTTTACCCACCTCCGCCCCCCAGCCTTTGTCAAACACCAATCAGTGCTGTGTATCTATGAGTAGATTTTTATTTTTTTCATTTAAAAATTGGGTTATTATTTTCTTATTGTTGAGTTTTAAGAGTTCTTGGTATTTTTGGATGATAGTCCTTTATCAACTGTGTCTTTGCAGATATTTTCTCCCAGTCTGTGGCTTATCTTCTCATTCTCTTGACATTGTCTTTCACAGAGCAGAAATTTTTAATTTTAATGGAGTCCAGTCAATTAGTTGATAATATTTATCAGTTATTTCTTTCATGGATTGTGCCTTTGGTGTTGTATGTAAAACATCATTGCCATATCCAGGGTCATCTATGTTTTCTCCTGTGCTATCTTCTAGGAGTTTTATAGTTTTGCATTTTACATTTAGTTTTGTGATCCATTTTGAGTTATTTTTTGTGAAAGGTATAAGGTTTGTGCCTAGATTAATTTTTTTGCAGGTGTATTGTCCAGTTGTTTCAGCACCATTTGTTGAAAAGACTAAGATAGTCCAGTTTTACTGATGGAGAAACTGAAACAAAGAGAGTTTAAGGACCTCGCTCAGGCTTATGCAGTTAGCAAAAAATCTGTCCGGCTCTAGGCTTCATGGGATCTAGGGCTCTAAGCCTCCTTATTATGGTGGACTGCTCCCTTTGCTGTAGGACCAACATTGACTTTCAGGGCTTCAAGTTAAAGCCTGCTACCTTTTTTAAAACAAAGGAAAGAATCTCAAATGGTAATGTTTCAGTCTGTGAAGGTGAATTAACACTTGTTGTATTTTTAGTTATCCAAGTATCCAGGGCTGTTTTTACCACCCACTCCTCAAGGATCCTGCAAATCAAGCAAAGATCTTGGGTTCAAGTCAGCGGGAAGGTGTCTCCATCCTTTCTGTCTCTGCCTTACATCTCTTATTCATCCCAGGGGCTTAGCTTTAGGGTTGTTTGTTGTTTTTTTTTTCCTCTCCTATCTAGCTGTCGTAGCACACTTTCTTAATTCTCATTTATACCTGCGAGATGGATGTTAAGAAATGATACCAACTATGGGGTATCAGGGGACTGAAGTCTGTAAAACTGCGAGAAACCAGAGTGGAGCAGCTAACTGCGTGGTGACCTTTCCTGTGTCACCTGAAAAGGGAAGTTATTCTCTCTCTTCTCTCCATAGCTGAAATCCCCAGAGGCTTTTCTTTCGGCGTCAGTCTCTGTGCCTGAAATGGAAGCCATGTGATAATATTTTGAGTTTATTCCGAAAGATAATATAGAGATCTAATGTGTAATTTCTGTTTCTTGAAAATTCTGCATCAAGGTAATGCATTTTTAGTGTAAAAGTTAAAACTTACAAGTGTGTATTAAGCAAACATAGAAGTCTTCTCAATTTCATTCCCTCTAAGAGGTAAACAGTGTTAATATTTTGATATGTATCCTTTCAGATGTTTCTTCTATTCAGAGTATAATTTAGTATTCAAACTGGGATACTTGAGGTAAAATACTATCATTACTCCAAGGCAGCAACAATAAAATAGGACTATTTCAAACAAACTGGGATGTATTGATACAATCCCCCTACTTTATATAAGTGTTTTTATCCATATCTATATAAACATCTAGATATACTCTCTCTCTCTCTCTCTCTCTCTCTCCCTCTCTCTCTCTCTCTCTCTCTCTCTCTCTCTCTCTCTCTATATATATATATATATATATATATATATATATATATATATATAGTATAGTGATGGCTTCTAAGATGGCTCCCAATGATCCCCACCTCCTGGTATTCATGTACCATTCCCTCCGTTTGAGTGTAGTCTGGGTTTAGTGATTCACTTCTAGAATAGAATCGATTACTGCAGGAGTGATGGTATATCATTTCAGAGATTAAGTTATAAAGACCATGGCTTCCATTTTGGGTGTTCTTTTTCTCTCTCCACTGGGTCACTTGCTCTGGGAGAAACCAGATGCCATGTTGTAAGGAACTTGGGCAGTTCATGGAACTGAGGTAAGAAAGTGGTAAAGGACACATGGCAAGGAACCGAGGTGCCTTGTCAACAGCCAGTGAGGAACCAAGGCCCCTGACAACCACGGAAGTGAGCTAGGAAGTGGATCCTCCAGCTTTAGGTGACAGTAGCCGACAGCTTGACTGCAAGTTCATCCGAGACCCTGAGCCAGACCCATCCAGTTCAGACACTCCTGACCCTCAGAAGCTGTGTGAGAAGTATGTCTTTGTTGTTTGAAGCTGCTGAGTTTTGGAGTAATTTGTTAATGTAGTAATAAATAGCTAACATGTATCAAGTAATTATCAAATCACATAAAAAGTATTCTTAACAACATCCATCTTTTCCCACTCACAACATATCTGTCAGTAGATACCTCATTGAGTGTGTGTAGCACAAAGCAATACTATCTCATTAAACAAAAAAGATGGAGAGAATATAAAATTGCATTTTAGAATTGACCATGGTGAGTTTTTTCCTTTGTTTTTTAAACCAAACCTGCCTTAACAAACAACCTGGAAGTAGATGTTTCTGCTTCTGCAATTATCTCCACAGGGTAGCTTCTTAAACTGAAAATTTCAGGGTCATGAAGCAACACATTTGATTTTAGATAGATTGATATTTACAAATTATCTTCCAATGGAAGTCATCTGTTTTGTGACTAAAAGGAGATTGTTGGTCTTTCCAAAACTGAATAGTATTAACTTTAAAACATTTTGCGATATGTAGGTGAAAAATTATAATTTTAATGACTAGTGAGAGTGAGCTTCATTTTACTGTTTTTAAAAAAAATTTTAAATTTATTCCTGAGGATTTCCTTTCCAGGGAAGGGTACTTCATGTATTTTGCCTACTTTCTTCTTGAGGTGGTCATTTTTTTTGTTTTTTGACTTTGTCATATCTATGGCAAACATTTTTCCCAATTTGTCTTTTGACTTTGCTTATGTTAATGTTTTAAAAAGTTTTTAAAGTCTGCTGTAATAAAAGTCTACTTTTTGCAAAAAAAGAAATAGGAAAAAGTTTTTTTTTTTTCTGTAAAGACTTAAAGAATAATCAGGCGATCAACTTCATCAGTTTTTTCTTTTATGGCTTTTGAACCTTTGTGTCATGATTCCTGCAGCCCAAGATATTTTCATTTGGTATTTTTTTTTTTAGTTATTTCTGAGATATATATTTTAAAATAATAACTAGAATTACGACTTATAACATTATACCAGAACATATAAGATTTTTAGAAATTTCATGTAATATCTGAAACATTTATATTAACATATTTCCATACAAATAACCCAAAGAAAGTTTAGTATTAGTTGTTTTTTTTGTTTGTTTGTTTTTTTATACTGCAGGTTCTTATTAGTTATCAGTTTTACACATCAGTGTATACAATGTCAATCCCAAGTGCCTAATTCAGCACACCACCATCCCCACCCCACCGCGGTTTTCCCCGCTTGGTGTCCATACGTTTGTTCTCTACATCTGTGTCTCAACTTCCGCCCTGCAAACCAGTTCATCTGTACCATTTTTCTAGGTTCCACATACATGTGTTAATATACGATATTTGTTTTTCTCTTTCTGACTTACATCACTCTGTATGACAGTCTCTAGATCCATCCACGTCTCAACAAATGACTCAATTTCATTCTTTTTTATGGCTGAGTAATATTCCATTGTATATATGTACCACAACTTCTTTACCCATTCGTCTATCGATGGGCATTTAGGTTGCTTCCATGACATGGCTATTGTAAACAGTGCTGCAATGAACAAGTATCTTTTTGAATTATGGTTTTCTCTGGGTATGTGCCCAGGTGTGGGATTGCTGGATCATATGGTAATTCTATTTTTAGTTTTTTAGGGAACCTCCATACTGTTCTCCATAGTGGCTGTATCAATTTACATTCCCACCAACAGTGCAAG
>NC_041219.1:69789012-69789774 GCF_002837175.3 Physeter macrocephalus | reverse complement strand
TTCTTTTCCAATTTGGATTCCTTTTATTTCTTTTTCTTCTCTGATTGCCGTGGCTAGGAATGCCAAAACTATGTTGAATAATAGTGGTGAGAGTGGACATCCTTGTCTCATTCCTGATCTTAGAGGAAATGCCTTCAGTTTTTCACCATTGAGAATGATGTTTGCTGTGGGTTTGTTGTATATGGCCTTTATTTTGTTGAGGTAGGTTCCCTCTATGCCCACTTTCTGGAGAATTTTTATCATAAATGGGTGTTGAATTTTTCAAAAGCTTTTTCTGCATCTGTTGAGATGATCGTATGTTTTTTATTCTTCAATTTTTTAATATGGTGTATCCCATTGATTCATTTGTGTATATTGAAGAATCCTTCCATCCCTGGGATAAATCCCACTTGATTGTTGTGTATGATCCTTTTAATGTGCCAGGTTGTCCATTTTTTTGGCATAGAGTTGCTTGTAGTAGTCTCTTAGGATGCTTTGTATTTCTGCGGTGTCTGTTGTAACTTCTCCTCTTTTATTTCTAACTTTATTGATTTGAGTCCTCTCCCTCTTTTTCTTGATGAGTCTGGCTAATGGTTTATCAATTTTGTTTATCTTCTCAAATAACCAGCTTATAGTTTTATTGATCTTTGCTATTGTTTTCTTTGTTTCTATTTCATGTATTTCTGCTCTGATCTTTATGTTTTCTTTCCTTCTGCTAACTTTAGGGTTATTTTGTTCTTCTTTCTCTAGTTCCTTTAGGTGTAAGGTTAGATTGTTTACTTG
>NC_041219.1:69786531-69787586 GCF_002837175.3 Physeter macrocephalus | reverse complement strand
TCATGCCACTCCCTTCTGGCTTGTAGAGTTTCTGCTGAGAAATCAGCTGTTAACCTTATGGGAGTTCCCTTGTATGTTATTTGTCATCTTTCTCTTGCTGCTTTCAATAATTTTTCTTTGTGTTTAATTTTTGCCAATTTGATTACTATGTGTCTTGGAGTGTTTCTCCTTGGGTTTATCCTGTATGGGACTCGCTGCACTTCCTGGACTTGGGTGGCTCTTTCCTTTCCCATGTTAGGGAAGTTTTTGACTATAACCTCTTCAAATATTTTCTCTGGTCCTTTCTCTCTCTCTTCTCCTTCTGGGACCCCTATAATGCGAATGTTGTTGTGTTTAATGTTGTCCCAGAAGTCTATTAGGCTGTCTTCCTTTCTTTTCATTGTTTTCTCTTTAGTCTTTTCTGCAGCAGTGAATTCCACCATCTGTCTTCCAGGTCACTTATCCTTTCTTCTGCCTCAGTTGTTCTGCTATTGATTCCTTCTAGTGTTGTTTTCATTTCAGTTATTTTATTGTTCATCTCTGTTTGTTTGTTCTTTAATTCTTCTAGGTCTTTGTTAAACATTTCTTGCATCTTCTTGATCTTTGCCTCCATTCTTTTTCCGAGGTCCTGGATCATCTTCAGTATCATTATTCTGAATTCTGTTTCTTGAAGATTGCCTATCTCCACTTTTTAAGGTTAGATTGTTTACTTGAGGTTTTTCTTGTTTCTTGAGGTAGGCTTGTATAGCTAAAAACTTCCTTCTTAGAACTGTTTGTGTTGCATTCCATAGGTTTTGGGTCATCGTGTTTTCATTGTCATTTGTCTCTAGGTATTTTTTGATTTCCTCTTTGATTTCTTCAGTGATCTCTTGGTTATTTAATAATGTATTGTTTAGCCTCCCTGTGTTTGTGTTTTTAATGTTTTTCTCCCCTGTAATTCATTTCTAATCTCATAGCATTGTGGTCAGAAAAGATGCTTGAGATGATTTCAATTTTCTTAAATTTACTGAGGCTTGATTTGTGACACAAGATGTGATCTATCCTGGAGAATGTTCCCTGTGCACTTGAGAAGAAAG
>NC_041219.1:69784403-69785316 GCF_002837175.3 Physeter macrocephalus | reverse complement strand
TATTGTTCATCTCTGTTTGTTTGTTCTTTAATTCTTCTAGGTCTTTGTTAAACATTTCTTGCATCTTCTTGATCTTTGCCTCCATTCTTTTTCCGAGGTCCTGGATCATCTTCAGTATCATTATTCTGAATTCTGTTTCTTGAAGATTGCCTATCTCCACTTTTTTGTGGTTTTTGTTCCACAGGCTGCAGGATTGTAGTTCTTCTTGCTTCTCCTGTCTGCCCTCTGATGGATGAGGCTATCTAAGAGGCTTGATGGAAGGGGCTGGTGGTGGGTAGAGCTGACTGTTGCTCTGGTGGGCAGAGCTCAGTAAAACTTTAATCCACTTGAGTTTTGATGGGTGGGGCTGGGTTCTCTCCCTGTTCATTGTTTGCCCTGAGGCAACCCAAGACTGGAGCCTAGCTGTGCTCTTTGGTGAGGCTAATGACAGACTCTGGGAGGGCTCACACCAAGGAGTACATCCCAGAACTTCTGCTGCCAGTGTCCTTGTCCCCAGGGTGAAACAGAGCCACCCCCCACCTCTGCAGGAGACCCTCCAACACTAGCAGGTCGGTCTGGTTCAGTCTACCCCGGGGTCACTGATTCTTCCCCTGGGTCCGGATACACACGCTACTTTGTGTGTGTCCTCCAAGAGTGGATCTTGGATTCATCCCTTGATCATTATGTAGTGTCCTTCTTTGTCTCTTGTGAAATTCTTTATTTTAAAGTCTATTTTTTCTGATATAAGTATAGCTACTCCAGCTTTCTTCTGATTTCCATTTGCATGGAATATCTTTTTCCATCCCCTCACTCTCAGTCTGTTTGTGTCCCTAGGTCTGAAGTGGGTCTCTTGTAGACAGCATATATATATGGGTCTTGTTTTTGTATCCATTCAGCAAGCCTGTGTCTTTTGGTTGGAGCATTTAATCCATTC
>NC_041219.1:69757896-69784216 GCF_002837175.3 Physeter macrocephalus | reverse complement strand
TCTCATTGTGGCTTCTCCTTTGTCTTTGGATGTGGGGTATTTTTTTGGTGAGTTCCAGTGTCTTCCTGTCGATGATTGTCCAACAGCTAGTTGTGATTCTGGTGTTCTCGCAAGAGGGAGTGAGAGCACATCCTTCTACTCTGCCATCTTGGTTCCTCCTCCTCGTCTGGTATTTTCTGATTTAACTTTTTGCATTTAAATTTTAGATCTGTCTGTGACTTATTTTAGTATAATGAGGTAGAGAGTCTGTATTTTCCCCATATGTTCTAGCATCATTACTTAAAAACAAAACAAAAAACTTACCTCACTGCACTGATTTGAAATGTCAAGTTTATCCATGCTAGATAATTCTGTATGTTCAGGTCTATTTTGGAAGTTCCACTTTCCTTGCATAGCTTTTTCTCAGTAGTTGTGTTCTACAGCCATACTGTCTCAAATATTGTCGCTTTTTAGTAAATTTTAGTATCTCAAAAAGCTAGTCACCATTTCTTTGTCAGAATTTTCTTTGCGGTTCTTTCATATTTTTCTCTTAGGTGCAGTTGAGATTGCTTTTCAAGTTCAAGTGATTCCTGTTGATATTTTCATTTGAATTTCATTAATTGATATATTGTCACAAAACTTCCATTTTCTATCCAAGAATAAGATATATTTACTTATATATTCAATCCTCATTTTATTTCCAAAACAGAGTATTTAGTTGTTTTCTCTTAGATTCTAAACATTTCTTATTGAGATTGCTCCTAGTTATTTTATGTTTTTGATGCTTCTTTTTTATACTCAGTAGTATTTTCTTTTCATAATTATTTCTGTGATTATTGCTCATACATAGGAAAGTTATTAATTTTTATTTATAACAATCCACCTTATTTAAGTTTCTTAGTGTGTGTGTGTTTTGTTTTGTTTTTTGGTTTATCCTCTTGGGTTTTCCACATATGCACTTGCATTTTTTTTTTAAGTTTGCATTTTCTGATTGTGGGAATTTGTAAGAGTGACTGACCGTTGAAATTGGAACTCATTTTAAATTTTTATTTATTTATGGCTGTGTTGGGCCTTCGTTTCTGTGTGAGGGCTTTCTCTAGTTGTGGCAAGTGGGTGCCACTCTTCATCGCGGTGCACGGGCCTCTCACTATCGCGGCCTCTCTTGTTGCAGAGCACAGGTTCCAGATGTGCAAGCTCAGTAATTGTGGCTCACGGGTCCAGTTGCTCTGCGGCACGTGGGATCTTCCCAGACCAGGACTCGAACCCGTGTCCCCTGCATTAGCAGGCAGATTCTCAACCACTGCACCACCAGGGAAGCCCATGCACTTGCATTTTTATATATCTTATAAATAATGATAATATTGCTCTCATTTTTAATATTTACTTCTTGTGATTGGTGTTCTTTAATGGGCCTGCTTTTGGTGTTTATTTAATGAGTTCAGGGCTGGACTTCTTTATCGTTCCTCTCCTCTCTCTCTCTCTCTCTCTCTCTCTCTCTCTCTCTCTCTCTCTCTCTCTTCATTTCAATCTTACCCCTCATCAGTTTCGAGCTCTGTGACCTTGGGCAAGTTTCTGATGTGTGAAGACAGTGGGGCTCAGAGGGTTAGTGAGTGGTTGAGCCAGGATGCAGACTCAGGAATCTCTGACTTCAGGACTACCCTCTAAGACTATCCCTATACATGGCCTCAAAAATGATTTTGGAAGCTTGTTTGCTGCCTGTCTGTCTCTTCTCTTCCCCCTCCTTCCCTCTCCCCTCCCCCACCGCCCCCTCCCCCTTCTCCTTGTCATCCTCCTTCTTTTTTTCCTCTCCTCCTCCTTCTTCTTCCCCCTTTTCCTCCTTCCTTCCTTCCTTCTCCTCCTTCTCCTCCTCTCATTCCTCCCTCTCTCTTCCCCTCTCTCTCTCCCTTTCTCCCTCTCTCTCTTCCACTGTCCCTCCCTCCCCCCTGCTTATTTGCTTATAAATCCTCTAAGTATAGTCACCAAACCTCATCCCAGATTGCATTCCGTTGGAATAATTGTGGTGGAAATCTGCATTTGATATAATAAATTTGCATTTGATAAACCATTATGGTGACTGGAAACAAGGTAAGATGGACCTCTGACTGGAAGAAACAGCACATTTCATCATATAACATTGCCTCTCTGTGAAGGTCTTTTTGGAGGGGGTTTCTGAGTTGGTTGGTTTGTTTGCCATAACCATTTTCATCTTTTCCAGATTATTCGAAGTCCTTATTTCTTCACTCCTTCAAGGACTCTTGCTGCATATTTTCCCCTTAGCCTTCACTATAATAAGGTCCTCAGTTTGAGAGGGAAACACAGCTCACTGAGAGAGGCTTAAATGAATCTGGTTTCTGGAAATGTCATTATTTTAGGAGGGCACATAGGAGGGAGGGCAGGAAAATAGTTTAGATTTTTGTGGGGAAATGGAAAGCAAGAGCCAAAACAGAAGTTCTGTTCAGAAGAGAGGAAATTGATGATAGGTTTTAAAAATTGGTGTGTGTTTATTTTGCTATATTTTCTCTGCCTGTATCTTCAGAGACAGATTGGCTGCTCTAAACCAAGTTTTTTGTTAATGGAGCACAGATCTATCATGGGTGGTTAGGATGGGGCTGGAGTAGGAAAAATGGCAAAAATAGAAACTTCTTGCTTGAAAGTGAGAGAATTTCAACTCTGCTTAGTACATCTTCTTTTATCCATCAAATCATTGTTGAGCTCTTACTATAATGATGGCTTTGAGGCGGGATATAGAGAAAGGGAATGGCATAGTCCCAGACCTCCAGGTGCTTGTAGGCAATGGGTCAGACAACTGAGTAATGATATTTAGGAGAAGAGAAGAGTGCTGAACTTATGCCTGAAGGATGAGTGGGATTTGAAGTGGCAGAGAAATAGTAATGGCACATTCTGAGGCTGAGAAATGGTTTCTGGTTGTGAGCTAGTGCTGAATGGTTGGTTTCAGCAGAATTGTGAGTGTGAGAATGAAAGAAAATCTCAAGCAGTTCGGACGAGGTTCAGTAGGAGTTTGAGATCCACTGTAAGCTCCTGGGTGTGGAAGTAACTTGGTAACTGTGACCAAGAGCCGACGTCTGGTAGAGGGGTGGGGGTGGATTGTCAGAGGCGGGGATGTGAGTTAAGAGACCGCCGTGCCAAGAGCCCAACATTGAGTGCAGAGGATGGGGCTGGCGTAGAAGAGGCAGATCTAAGAGACCTAGCAGAAAACCCCCTAGTGAAAAAATGATTTAGTAGAGCTAATGGAAGAGGGGGAAGATACACGATAAATCAGGTTGGAGCCTCAGGTACTGCTGTTTAAAACTGGACCGACAGGCCAATTTGACCTTAGCTACACACTCTCGTCCCGAGTCATAGAGTCTGTGCTGGAATCGAGTTTTCTTCTGCCCGTTGAGCCAGTTATCATTTCATTTTTCTTCTTTAAATCTTTGCCCCATTCATTGTTCGATAGGATTCTCAATGCATTCCCATAGCTCTTTCATGGGTTATGTGTTGACTTGTCCTCAAGTGATCCTCCAGAAGATGCCCCAGGGAGTGAAAAGTCAAAGCTGTCACCATGATGGAATAACAGAGGGGGAGTTAGGAACTTCTATTAGGAGACACATGGGCTGGTTTCCTTTTCTTCTTTGATACTATGGGGTAACTGCATTTGAGAGCTCTTTGATGACTGAAAATCTACAATGAATGCTGATACCTCAGTGATCACGGAGGAGGGAAAGGAAGAGTGTAAGACTAGACCAGTTCCACATTAGTCACTTGGTCAGTTGCTTGCTTCTGGTCCGTGTGCAGTGGATGTTTGTGCACCAGGTGGGACTGAGCTAGCAGGGGTCTGGATGGATGGCAGAGGCAGACATCCTGACATACTTATTCCCTTCTTTTATCTGTCTTCAGATAAACCAACTCAGTGCTTGAAGAATCACAAAGCACTTATTCCAAATGCACCCCTTTCCTTGCAACATACCCAAACATAGGCGGGTATGCACACACACACACACGAAGCAAATACAACAAAATATATTTTCACTAGACAAACATTTCATAAAAACGAAGATCTCTAGATTTGCATTTGAGCAAATACCAAGGCATAAATAGAGCATGTCTGCTGGTGCCAGGTATCTGACCACTAACTGGTCAGCCCATATGGCCTAGGACGTTCCTGCTGGCAACACATGCCCTTGGTTTCATGGACATTCCTAGCATATTCTGGATATAAAATCACCTGTGTGAGAAGTTTAAATATTTTCCATAAAAATTGGGAAATTGAGCTTAGATATACATTCATCAATTTTGGTAAAATTTAGTGTACATTTCAATAATTCTATTTTGTTGTTGATCATCAGGGGTATCTGGCTTAGTTGTCTATATTCACTGGAATAGGGTGACATTTGTGGACAAGTGTTTACCCAAGCCCTTTGGCACAGGCTGGAATTCTCTTGCTTCTCATTTTCTCCTCCCTTGGATATTATCCCATTTTCTATTCCTGATGGTTTCTGTGTGGAAATAACTCCTCTATCATTTGTTCTGCATTTTTCCTGTTTTCTTTGTTGGCAAAACTCAAGTGTGTTTATTTGGTGGCTTTAATGCATGAAGTCTTCTTGTCCTTCTTTGTAATCTAGTTTTACTTTATGTTGAAAAATGAATTAAAATAGTAATAATAATAATGGCTAACTTTGAGCAATGTGACAGGTTCCATGCAAAGGAATTTCTATGATTGATCTTATTTCATTTTCTCTACTAACCTATGAGGTAGATACTGTTTTACTCCTATTTCCAGTTGAGAAAAATGAAGCTGAGAGAGTTTACGGAATATAGCCAAGGTCTCATATGTATTAAGAGGTAGGACCAGAATTCAAATTCAGGTTAGCTTGCTTCCAAAGCTTACTAACCACGAGCTATGCCTATACCAGCACATTTGTGGATGGTTCATATTTGAACTGTAAATAATACAGATATGTCTCAAATTAAAGTTACTCAAAAATTATAACATACAACACTCTCAGTGTAAATACTCATCTCTTACCTGCCAAAGAGTTAGTCTAATAATGCATAAGAAGCTAAAATTGTTTGTGAAATTAATCAGAAGTTCTGCTTAAAACTTTTAGACGCCATAACCATTGAAAAGAATATGGGATGCTTGGTTTAACAAAGTTTTTTGAATTTGCCCATGATGATTATTTCAATGCTTTATAGGAATTCAAGTATCAAGTTTAAAAAAAAATTTTTTTTTTCCATTTCTGTGATGCCCTTACTTGGTTGGCACACCATATACAAACATATCTGCCTTTTGGTGAATTCAGCAATGACTAAAGTAATTTATATTTACAAACAAGAGCAGTAGTGGTTGAAAATCACAACCAGTTCCCCACAACACTGATGATGCGCTGATACAACACGTCTTTTCTAACAATTGTGGGAATTTCAAAACTGCATGTGTCAGGCACAAAGGAAGCATTGTCCTGTAGCCAAGTGTGACACAGCAGCCAGGCTTCTTTGTAGAATGTTGAGTGGGAATTCTTGGTAAACTCTAAAAGTGTTGTAATTCTAGTATTTGAACACTAAATTTTTCATAACTCTTAAAAATTAACTTGATAGATTGTTAGGAGGTGGTCCTTTGTCACACATAAAAATCAGAGTCTGTGCAGAGACGTGTCATTCATCAATTAGAATTCAAGAAATGTCTTACTGTTTTTGGCACTTCACGTCCTATCAGTAAGACCTGTTGGTCCAAAATGTTGGCCAAAAGTGATGGGGGTAGGGGTGGGAGTTTAAAACTGGTTAGTTTAAATATTTATTTAGAGAAGAGGGAGGATCTTATTAATATTAACCCTTTACCTTTGGAATATACCCTAGAATTTATGGAGTATTTCATCAACTTGTCTTATTTTGATTTAAGCACCCATGAATCTGGTAGGTGTGGTGTGGTTACCAGCATCAGCATTTTCCAAATAAGCAACAGAGAAAGAGAGTAAGCAACTTGTCCAGCATCACACTTGCTAATTCTTTTCCCTTTTGAATGTCACTCCCCTCCTTTTTGCCTATGGGATAAAGTCTAAACTTATTAACCAGCTGTATAAAGCCCTTCATAATCTGGTCCTCGCCTACTTTTTGAATTCAAATCTCCTCTGTAAACAAATTCATGCTTATTTGCCATGTATGTTTTGCCTCCTCATCATGCCAAGTACTTGTGGCTCTGTTCATCGTGTTCCGGCTTTCCCAAATTTAGGATTTAACGGGCTAGAAAATTACCAAAGAAATTAAGAAATGGACATTAATAAATGGATAATTTTGTATTGTGGCAAGAAAGGAAATTATAAGATACCACCATTTCATTAAAGACTTTACACGTTACCATCAAAATGTAGAAAGGACATAATCTCAGAAAAAAAGGCTGCTAATTAAAATAAAATATGAAAGCCTCACTCATTGCCTGCATTCTCCTCATTTTACCAGAGATGGTTGAAAAAATTGTTCTGGACTGGCCCTGGCCCGTGGGATTTGGGAACTTGGTGCCTTTGTACAAGCTGTTTTCTTGGTCAGGAATTCTTTATTTTTCTCATGCCTCTAGCTTTTGGCCTGTCTGGCTAAATCCTCTTAGCCCTTCCATTCTCAGTTTACATGTTGACTTTAGAAAATCTTTTCCCATCTCCCTCCACCTGTTCTCTCCCACCCGAGCCAGCCCTCCAATGATCTCCCCTCGGTGGTGTTCTGTACATCTTCCTCCAGACACTGATAAATGGTGACGAGGTTGTTTATTTGCTGCTCTCTCTTACCACAAGACCATGAGATTTTAGAAGAGAGAGACCCATCTTATTCACCCGCATTCCTAAGGTTTAGCATATAGTCTTTTGCACAGTGTGTAATAAGCATTTAATCGATGAATGAATGTATGAATGAATAAATATCTGGGTACCCTTCATGACCTTGGCTTGTGTCTTGTTCATCTTCTGTGACCTGCAGTTTCAAGCACAGAGGATTTATTCAAACAAACACAAGCACTCACTGAATTGAATTAATTTATGGATTTTTGACCTCATTGGTTCTTCTATTTTTCTTTGTCAAGGAAAACTAATTATGTTCTCCATTATCAGAGTGTCTGGGAACAGTCTGCAGCTGCTGTCTGAAATACTTCCATGGGCTATAATGCTTCTCTCAGCTTTTCTGGTCAGTTTGTCTTTTTCTTGTAGTCTGTTCACTTTTGGTTTACCAGGTTGATCATCACATTTTAATGTATTTTTATGGCAAAGGAATGTTAAAGCATGCTATAAAGGAGGTATGGAGAATATTCAGCATTTATAGTAGTCTGATTTTTCTAAATCCGCAGGGGCTTATGATGCTTTTCCTTTTTGTTATTGTTCCTTTAAAAAATACATACCTTTTTTTGCCTTTTAAAAATTTTGTCCAAACGATTTATCCAAAAAGGATAGCCACAGCTTGTCGTAAGATTTATTAGTGATGCAAGCACTCTCTTTTGGGGACATATGATCTCTAGTCAGTAGGAGCTCCTGGGTCGAGCATTTTTCCAGCTCACAAAATGACTTTGACTTGTGTTATTTCCCTGACTCTTGCTCAGTCACAGTGGGACCCACTTCTTGGCGCTGCTCACAGAGACGCTCTCTGTTGATGGCGAATTGCTGAGATCTCTTCTCTAAAACTGTGCAGCCATGAGAAACCTAGAGTTCCGTCTGGGCTTGGATCTATGCTTTAGAAAAAAAATTACCTCTTCTTCTTGAAACTCTCTTCCTTTGCTTCCCATTGCATTCGCTTTTGATATAAAAATATCCCGTCTTTATAATAGAGTCATAATAATAATAACCACAACTACTTATGAGCACTTCCTATGTACTAAGTACTTTATACATCTTGTTTACAATCCTTTCATTAGTCATCAACTAAGTTTGTCCCCATTTTGTAAATGGGAAACCTGAAAACCAGAGTGTTAAGTGGTTTGGGTAAACCCACATGGCAGTAAGCGGTGGAGTTAAAGCCGTGTGACCCCAGAGTCTCTGTTCTTTACATTACACTGTGCTTCTTTCCTCATCAGATGACCTGGATCATAGCTATGTGGTTTTTGTGCCCCTGCTTAATTCTTGTAAAGAGAAATAAAGTACCTGACTCACGGGATTGTGTCAAGAACTAAATGGGGTAGCATATATTTGAAAGGACCTGGCATAGTGTCTTGTGCATTGTAAGAACTGAGTGTTTTTCTTAATTCCTTCTTTTTTCTCTGTATCCTCCTTTTTCCATTAGCCCAACCCTGCCCACTCAGTTTTAGATGTCTCTTGATGGTCTGTTCTAGGTTTTTTCTCTTTTGTATCTCTATACGAGATATTATTAGTTTTTTTGGTTGAGCGTAAGGAATGTGACTGTGACTCAATCTTTCATTACTATTAGCATAAGAAAAAAATACTGCGAACCAAAGTTGAGCCTCGGGACATAACCACATTTAGGTGATGGGAGGAAGAACTGCTATTTTGTCAGGAAAGAGAGAAAAAGCAAATAGAGAGGAGGTGGTTAGGTGGGTTGATACACTGACATGGATATCCAGGGCAGAGAAGCTTATAAGAAGGAAACAGTTGGTCAACAATGCCAAAGGCCAGGGTGGTCATGTGGATGAGTAAGAAATGAGGAAAGGCCATTTGATTTGATTTGGTCATTTGGATGTATTTGAAGCCCTTGGAGAGGGCTGTTTCAGTGAAGGTGATGGACTGGAGGCAAGTGAAAAAGTTAATGAGGAAATAGAGGCAATAAGTGCTTTGAGATGTTTTGTTTGTAAAAGTCCTCAGAGAGATTTTAGCATATCTTAAAGAAGGTGGCATTTTTGAGGAATTTTTTCTTTATAATATAAGTATTTTTATGGTTAGAAATTAAGGATTTAGATAAAAAAGAGACTTTCAGGATGCTGGAGAGAAGGGGTGTTTAGTAAGTGTAAATTAATTTTAAAGAAAGCCCGAGAATATGGCATTAAGATCACTGGGAGAAAAAAATATTAATTGCACTTTAATCAGTGTGGTTGTATTGCTTTTTAACTTTTAATTTCTTCTCTGTCCTTTTAAATATTTATCAGATTTTCTATAACAAGCATTTATTACTTTAAATTTTTAATAGTTCTAAAAATTTAATCAAATTTAATATATCATATTAATATAATGATAATATATTTTATATTATGATATTACCAAGTAATAAAATGGTAAATATAAATACATAATATGAATGAATGAATAAAATACATAATGAATAAATACATAATATGAATGAATGAATAAAAATAAAATAAATATGACAAATAAGTGATAAATTGATAAAATAAAATGATAACTTTCACAGCACTAAAAAAGGTATAGAAACATATAAGGTGAATATTAAAATCCCTACATATCCTAATACCCCATTTCCATTTCTTTAAAGCAGCCATCATCAGTATCGTTTTTCCTGGCAGCCTTTTAGTTTTACACACATATGTTTTCAAATCAGAAAACATTATTGAAAATCACCAGTAAAGAAGTTAAACTGGAAAAGGATAATACCACCTGGCTTCTGGTTTTCTGACTCCTCTTGAAAGACTAATAAATAATAATAGAGGAATATAAATAAGAATGAACTTGTAAGAATGAAGAAAATGGAAGAGGCGAAAATAGCAGACAAAAGACATCAACAGCATTTTAGGAGATGAAAAGCAGATGGCTCAGTCACGTCTGACAGCATGTAGAGTACAGAAGTTGGAAACTTGAGTGTTTGCAACAGGGTAAGCCAGCAAGAAGGAAGCCAGTTTATGTTGCAGAATTCCCGAAAGACTCAGCAATTAGAGGTGAGTGCTGATGACACTAAAAGCAGGAAGATTGGTTGGAAGTGTTCCCAATCTCCCCTTACCCACAGACACAAGGAGTTGTCTTTGTCCATGTGTTAGAAGACTGGAGATGACACGGAGTGACTCTGGACTTGGGACATCAGCTGAAAACAGGGAAATTAAAAGAAAGGTTATATTCTGAAGAGTGAGACCTCAGCCTTCTCTTTTCACTTAGCTCCCAGAATGTTATCAACCAGGCTTATACCTTATCAAGAAATTGGAAGATTCCTGGAAGAGAAAAGGATGTGGATACTGACATTTGGGGATCCTGTCATGAAATGGCTGTTGGATTACACTCTGATGAGGCCCAGCAGTTGGTAATTACTACCCAAGCACAGAGCTTTTATTTAGTACCTAATTCTTAAACGTAAACAGAAAGCTATAGATCTTTATTTAGAAGTAAAAATATTTCTAAAATATTTTTAGAAAGCCTCTAACATGAAAGACAGAGACCAAAGTAAACCAATAGAAAAAACACACATGAAATGGACAATAAGGAAGCAGAAAAATATATAACAAATTATATGGCTATGATTCTCACAAACAATTGTATTGCATTCACAGAGGTTAGGAAGCTATGAACATAAAACTTTTTGAAAATAAGGTAATCAGAAATAGAGACACAGACATAGAGAACAAACGTATGGACACCAAGAGGGGAAGGGGCGAGTGGGATGAATTGAGAGATTGGGATCGACATATATACACTACTGATACAATGTATAAAATAGATAACTAATGAGAACCTACTGTATAGCTCAGGGAACTCTACTCATTGCCCTGTGGTGACCTAAATGGGAAGGAAATCCAAAAAAAGAGGGGATATATGTATACGTATAGCTGATTCACTCTGCTGTGCAGTAGAAACTAACACAAAATTGTAAAGCAACTATACTCCAATAAAAATTAATAGAAAAAATTTTTTGAAGATGAGAAGGAACTTTTTGATATTAAAAATATGGTAGTGGAAATTAAAAGTTCAATAGATGGATCTGTAAAATAATGTTTAGGAAATCATTCCCCCCAAAATAGAAAAGAAAAATAAAACGGTGAAAAAATGGAAAAAAAGGTGAGAAGTTTGGATAATAAGAATTTCAGAAAGAGAAATATAGAAGAAAAGGAAGTTATTAAAGAAATAATAGAAGGTTGTTTCCAGAACTGAAGGACCTGTCTCCTGGTTGCAAGGGACCATCAAGTGTCTAGCACAGTGAATGCAAAAGACCTATTCAAGCCATATGATTATGAAATTTCAGAATCTTCAATTTAAGATCTTAAAAACCTTTTAAGATGAAAAATGATTAAAATCAAATAATTAGAAATAAGAATGATGCCATATTTCTCAACAAAACACTGGCAGCTAGAAAACAATGGGTAATGCCTTCAAAATCTGAGAAAATTTATCTTCTTTTGAGAAAAATCATTTTTAAATTAGAATTTTATACCCAGCCAAACTAAGTAAGAGTATTTTCAACATTCAAAGACTCAAAAAATGTACTTTGCTTGCACCCTTTCTTGAGAAGAAAATAGAGTATATGCTATACCCAAATGAGAAAGTACTAAGAAAGAGACAATATGGATAAAGAAAACTGAGTAATACAATACAGAAAAGAGGTGAAGGCAGTTCCCAAGATGACAGATGTTCATCAAGGCTAGAGAGAAGGCAGCCCAGATTAGAGCCAGAGGACAAAGGCTCCAGAAGAGATGTTTCCAAGAAAAAAAATCAAACTGATTGATCTCTTGATGTGTTTGACCACACTGAGAAAATTTTACAGTTCTTTGAAGAATTAGAAGTGGAATTATTGGAAGGCATATGATAAATGAAGCAAATGAAAATAGGCAATCATTAACTCCAGGAAGAGCAAATTTTAGAAAGCCTACAAGAAAGGAAGTACAGTGATAGTACTCAGCTATGAAATCATACTTAGAGACTCATAATACTAAAATAATGTTGGTTCAACTAAAATTTTTTATGTAATTCTTTGGGGAATGTGGAATGAAGAAAAGTCTGTGCGTGTCTGTTTGGGGTAGGATTGGATAGTGATATCTTCATCTTCCTTAGTAGTAAGTCAACTGATAGTACAAATAGTTGGAAAATGAAAATAGAACTATTTGAATGAATGAAACCCTTGCCTTTTGGTCTAGACATGGGTGTGGGGAATATGAAAGGAAACACTTAGTAGTTTAAACTCTGTTTGTAGTTTGTATAACATACTTTTTTGAAGCAAGAGGAACCTCATTAGTATATACCCTTTAATCCAGGAAATACTTCTAAAACTTTATCCCAGGAAAACAATCATGAATATGTTCACAAATCTAAGCTTGAGAATGTTTACCACAGTGTTGTTTGTAGCATCAACAAATTGTAAACAGACTAAATTCCCATTTCAAGAGGGCAAGCACTGAGCTCATTTTGTTTACTGCTGTGTCTTCAGTCTCTGACACATACTAGGTACTCAATAAATATTTACTGAGTATTTACTGACTAAGGGAATAATTGAATTAATGCATAGGAAAAATACACACCAAACAATCTATTAACAGCGGTTATCTCTGTGTGGAGGGATTATCTGTGATATTTATTTTTGCCTATTTTTCTAATTTGTATTTTTGAAAATTTCTAAGATTAACATTTTTAAATTATAAATTTCTGTAATTTAAAAATATAGTACATTTTAAAAAACAACCATTAATATTTTAAAAACAACCACCAATAAAGAGAGCAGTTCATAGACTTGAGGCTGAAATGGTCTTATAACTGCACTGTATTTGCTTCTGAACTTCCTGATGACTCAGTCCAAAGGACCACTTGATGGGTCAAAGTCATTCTTATTGTTTGATAAGTAGAAACATAACATTTTTATGTAATTAGAAAAAAAATTTCCTGGCACTAAATTCAAGGAGAAAGTTATCACATAAATAAACGAGACCATGAATACGTAATAGGCATTACCTTCAACTTCAGTTTTAAAGAAAGTTGGATGCTATTCTTTTTTTTTTTTTTTTAATTTATTTATTTATTTTTGGCTACTCTGGTTCTTTGTTGCTGTACACGGCTTTCTCTAGTTGCAGAGAGCAGGGGCTACTCTTTGTTGTGGTACATGGGCTTCTCGTTGCGGTGACTTCGCTTGTTGTGGAGCACGGGCTCCAGGTGCGCGGGCTCAGTAGTTGTGGCTCACGGGCTCTAGAGCACAGGCTCAGTAGTTGTGGTGCACAGGCTTAGTTGCCCTGTGGCATGTGGGATCTTCCCGGACCAGGGCTCAAACCCGTGTTCCCTGCACTGGCAGGAGGATTCTTAACCACTGTGCCACCAGGGAAGCCCTGGATGCTATTCTTGATGTAACTGTTTCTTATACTGACCCTCAATAAAAGCATAGCTTTGTAATGTAACTTGGTTGAAGGCATTTCTACAGGATGGTTAGTTTATTCAGAGACCTCTCTACTTTTCACAGGTTACGGTTCCAAAAGTTGTTTTCAAGTCCAAAATGACCAAGAGAATTTTTGACCTTGCATTCCCCAATACATTTCTACCAAGTAGAGTGTGAGTCTGTCCTTTGAAAGTATGTTATTCTGTTTTTTGGTTTTATAGCCAATTAAGTTACAGTTTCCCCAAATGGTTAGGTTTTGTCTGCATTGAAGGGTTTTGAGGTAACTAAGCATTTTCTTTGATCTCTTCTGATGTTGTGAGGGATTCCTTAGCAGGTAACCCATAAACACTTGCCTTTGTCCCATTTAATAGGCAGATTCAGAGTGGCCTTGAACATCAGGAAACACACATTTTTGTATTTCCCCCAGTTGAATGCAGTCGTGTTTATCTCTAAGCACTGAAGACATCATAGTAGGCTTATCCGGTCTCTAGTTTTCAGCTTCTGTTTATCATTTATTGACAAACTAAAAACAAAAAAAAATCCCTTTCATCTATTATTTTCTTCTCTTTTTTCAATAGTTGTTTCTTTATTCACTCTTTGTCAAATGACTCATTCTATCTACACTTGCAATATCCTTTATTTTCTCAATGCTTTCCATTGTTAAAATTCATCTCCACTTCTGTTTCCTTTTTAAGCCTACTCTTCTCCTTAACTGTTGCTGTCAAATGTCTCAATACTTTTCCATCTCGATGGGATCAATGATATTCACAAAACAATTCAAAATTAAGTACAAATGTGGCGAACATAACAAACAAGGTGAGGGATGATAGATGGATGAACTGAAAATACCTGCCTGATTGTTTTCACAACATGTTGGGGGTAAACTGAATTGACACATTTGACCTGGAGAATAAGCTGTGTTCTTATCTATGGAAGTCTATAGAATGGGCATTTAAAAATAGCTACCAGTTATGCGAATAGCTGACTTGTTCGTGGTTTGATTTGATACAGAGAAAGAAAATAAAGAGTCGAACTCCTAGGAGAAAATCCGCTAAGACATCCCTTTGTCTCTCCCAAATACCCGTTCCTTTAACCACACATTTAATGGGAACTAGATGACAGTAAACTAAAGGTTATTGACAACCTGAATGACTGATACTCTGTGCTGAGTAAAGAGACCCATATGTTTTAGACAAGCATGTGGCACAGTTAATATTCCAGTAAGAAAATTGAGAATACCTGGTTTGTTTTGTTGTACAGAATTCTATCCTGTGAAAATGGGTCATAACGAAAAGCCAAAATTTTTCTCAGAAAATAATTTTGAGTATGTTGAAATACTGGAATGGTTACTCACATAAATACCACAACTGTGTGCCACACATCATGGAAGAGACAAAAAAATTTCAGGACTAATGCTCCAGTCCTGCATTGAGTAGGCAGTAGAGCTGAGTTGAATCCAACAAGCTTGACTCCTGGGTTTGAACCTCTAAAATTTACCACTTAGGTCATCTTATGTTTGTTGGTTCAGTTTCCTAGTTTAGAGAAATCTATATAGTTTGGAAAACCCATGTGGTTTCTATCACATTTGTCTCCTTTTTGTTTGTTTTGCTTTCCACTAACTTATTATCTTTCACAGAAAGAATCTCAGACCTAGGTGTTATTAGAACAAGGAAAGAAAAAATCGTTCTAAAGAGAGTTCTTTTTTCTTAATTTTTTTCAGCATAGTGACTTACATACATCATGAAATGATTATCACAAGAAGTTTAGTGAGCATCCGTCAGCTCATAGAGACACAACATTAAAGAAACAGAAAAAATATTTTTCCTTGTGATGAGAACTCAGGATTTACTCTCTCAATAGCTTTTATATATGACATATATCAGTGTTAATTATCTTTATCATGTTGTACATTACATCCCTGGTACTTATTTTCTTATAACTGGAGTTTTGTACATTTTGACAACCTTCATCCAGTTCCCCCTCCCCCTACTCCATCACCTATGGAAACTACAAATCTTATCTCTTCTTCTATGAATTTGTTTGTTTGCTTGTTTTTGAAGTATAATTGACCTACAATGCTATGTTAGTTCCTGTTACACAGCATAGTGATGTGATATTTCTATACATTTAAAAATGATCACCATGGTAAGTCTTGTTACCATCTGTCACTATACACAGATATTACATAATTATTGACTATATTCTCTACACTGTACATTATTTTTAAAATTTTTTTAATTGAAGTATAGTTGATTTACAATGTTGTTTTCGTTTCAGGTGTACAGCAAACTGATTCAGATATATATATATATTCTTTTTCAAATTCTTTTCCCTCATATGTTATTACAAAATATTGAGTATAGTTCCCTGTGCTGTACAGTAGGTTCTTGTTGGTTATCTATTTTATGTATAGTAGCCCCACACTGTACATTTCATACCTGTGACATTTATTTTGTAACTGAAAGTGTGTACATCTTAGTCTCCCTCACCTATTTCTCTCTTCTGCTGACCCCCTTTCCCCTCTGGCAGCCACCTGTTTGTTCTCCATATCTATGAGTCTGTTTCTATTTAGTTATGTTTGTTCATTTGTTTTGTTTTTTATATTCCATATATAATTGAAATAATACAGTATTGTCTTTCTCTGTCTGACTGATTTCACTTAGCATAATACCCTGTAGGTTCATCCATGTTCTCACTAATGGCAAGATTTCATTCTCTTTTATGGTTGAGTAATATTCCACTGTATAAATACAGCATATCTTCATCCATTTATCCATCAATGGGCACTTAGTTGCTTCCATATCTTGGCTACTGTAAATAAGGCTGCAGTGAACATAGGGGTGCCTATATCTTTTAGAATTAGTGTTTTCATTTTCTTCGGATAAATGCCCAGGAGTGGAATTGCTGGATCATATGGTAGTTCTATTTTTAGTTTTTTGAGCAATCTCCATACTGTTTTCCATAGTGGCTGCACCAATTTATATCCCCATCAACAGTGCACGAGGGTTCCATTTTCTTCGTATCCTTGCCAGCACCTGTTATTTGTTGTATCTTTGATGATAGCCATCCTGACGGGTGTGAGGTGATATCTCATTGTGGTTTTGATTTGCATTTCCCTGACAATTAGTGATGTTGAGCATCTTTTCATGTGCCTGTTGGCCATCTGTATGTCTTCTTTGTCTTCTTTGGAAAAATGTCTATTTGGGTCCTTTGCCCATTTTTTTTTTTTTTTTTTTTTTTTTTTTTTGTGGTATGCGGGCCTCCCTCTGCTGTGGCCTCTCCCGTTGCGGAGGACAGGCTCCGGACGCGCAGGCTCAGCGGCCATGGCTCACGGGCCCAGCCGCTTCGCGGCATGTGGGATCCTCCCAGACCAGGGCGCGAACCCGGTTCCCCTGCATCGGCAGGCGGACGCGCAACCGCTGCGCCACCAGGGAAGCCCCCTTTGCCCATTTTTTAATTGGGTTTTTTTTTTTTTTTGATGTTGAGTTGTATGTGTTCTTTGTGTACTTTGGATATCAACCCCTTATTAAATATATTGTTTGCAAATATCTTCTACCATTCAACAGGCTGACTTTTTGTTTCACTGATAGTTTCCTTTGCTATGCAAAGCTTTTTTTTTTTTAGTGTGCTGTAGTTCCATTTGCTTATTTTGGCTTTTGTTTCCCTTGTGTAAGGAAATACTGCTCAAGACTGGTATCAAAGTGTTTACTGCCTGGTTTCTTCTACTTGTTTTTTGGTTTTGAGTCTTACATTTAAGTCTTTAACCCATTTGTACTTTATTTTTATATATGGTGTGAGAAAATAGTCCAGTATGATTCTTTTGCATGTAACTGTCCAGTTTTCCCAACACCATTTAATGAAAAGGCTGTCTTTTCCCCATTGTATATTCTTGCCTCCTTTGTCATGACTAATTGATGATATGTGTGGGTTAATGTTTGAGTTCTCTATTCTGTTCCGTAGATGTATGTGCCTGTTTTTGTGTCAGTGCAAAACAGTTTTGATTACTGCAGCTTTGTAGTATAGTTTGAAGTGAGGGAGTGTGATACCTCCAGCTTTGTTCTCTTTTCTCAAGATTGCATTGGCTGTTCAGGATCTTTTGTATTTCCATACAAATTTTAGAGGTATTTGTTCTAGTTCTGTGAAAAATGCCATTGGTGTTTTGATAGGGGTTATATTGAGTCTGTAGATTGCCTTGGGGTGTATGGTCATTTTAATATTATAAATTCTTCCAATCCATGAACATGGTATATCTCTTAATTTGTGTCGTCTTCAACTTCTTTCATCAGTGTCTTATAGTTTTCCAAGTACAGGTCATTTATCTCCTTAGCTAGATTTATTCTCAGGTATTTTATTCTTTTTCATATGATTGTAAATGGGATTTTTTTCTTAATTTCTCTTTCTGATAATTTATTGTTAGTTTTTAGAAACCCAACAGATTTTCGTATATTACTTTTGTATCCTGCAACTTTGCCAAATTCTTTGATGAGTTCTATTAGTTTTGTGGTGATGTCTTTAGGATTTTCTATGTATAGTATCATGTCATCTGCAAACAGTGACAGTTTTACTTCTTCCTTTTCAACTTGGATTCCTTTGATTTTCTTTTTTTCTTGTCTGATTGCTGTGGCTAGGACTTAAAATACTGTGTTGACTAAAGGTGGCAAGAGTGGAAATTCTTGTCTTGTTCCTGATCTTAGGGGAAATGCTTTCAGCTGTTCACCATTGAGTATGATGTTAACAGTGGTTTTGTCATATATGGACTTTATTATTTTGAGATATGTTCCTTCCATACCCACTTTGTGGAGAGTTTTTATCATAAATAAATGTTGAATTTTGTCAAAAGCATCTATTGAGATGATCATATGATTTTTATTCTTCAGTTTGTTAGTGTGGTGTATCACATTCATTGATTTGTAGATATTGAACCATCCTTGCATCCCTGGGATAAATCCCAACTGATACATTAAAAAGGGTATGATTCTTTTAATGTATTGTTGGATTCAGCTTGCTAATATTTTGTTGAAGATTTTTGCACCTACATTCATCAGTGATATTAAAAATCTGCAGTTTCTTTATTTGTGATATCTTTGGTTTCAGTATCAGGGTGATGCTGGCCTCATAGGATGAGTTTGAAAGTGTTCTTCTGTAATATTTTTGGAATAGTTTAATAAGAATAGGTGTTAGCTCTTCTCTAAATGTTTGGTAGAATTCAACAAACCATCTGGTCTTGGCCTTTTGTTTGTTGGGGGTTTTTAAATTACTGATTCAGTTTCAGTACTGTTAATTGGTCTGTTCATATTTTCTATTTCTTCCAGGTTTAGTCCTGGGAGATTGTACATTTCTAGGCATTTTTCTATTTCTTCTAGGTTGTCCATTTTACTGGCCTACAATTGTTCATAATAATCTCTTATGATCCTTTGTATTTCTGTAGTGTCAGTTGTAACTTCTTTTTCATTTCTAATTTTCATTGTTTGGTCCTTCTTTTTTTCTTGATGAGTTTGGCTAAATATTTCTTAATTTTGTTTATCTTTCTAAGAGTCAGCTCTTAGTTTCATTGATCTTTTCTGTTGTTTTTATTTTTTAGTCCCTAGTTCATTTATTTCTGCTGTGATCTTTATGACTTATTTCCTTCCACTAACTTTGCATTTTGTTTATTCTTCTTTTTCTTGTTGCCTTAGGTGTAAGATTAAGTTGTTTATTTGAGGTTTTTCTCATTTCCTCACGTAGGCTTTATTGCTATAAACTTCCTCTTAAAACTGCTTTTTCTGTGTCCCATAGATTTTGAAAATCATTGTTTTTTTTGTTTTCATTTGTCTCCAGGCACTTTTTTATTTCCTCTTTGATTTTTTCAGTGACCAATTGCTTGTTTAACAGTATATTGTTTAGCCTCCAAGTGTTTGTGTTTTTTGCAGTGTTTTTCTTGTAGTTGATTTCTAGTTTCATAGTTGTTGGGAAAGATACATTATATAATCCCAATCTTCTTAAATTTACTAAGACTTGTTTTGTGGCATAGCATGTGATCTATCCTGGAGAATGTTCCATTTTCACTTGAAAACGATGTTTATTCTGCTGCTTTTGGATGGACTGTTCTATGTATATCTGTTAAGTTCATCTGGCCTAATGTGTGGTTCAGCTGAATAGAGTTCCCATATTTAATACATAATTTCTCCTAGTGCTATTCAGAAACACCATTAACCATGATTACATAAAGAAATCCCTGCTGCATCCCCCTTTACTGTGTAAACTTGTGCATTGGAGAAACAGCTCAACTGTAAATCTGTGTAACTCGTGATTTGAAGCATCTGCCACTTGGGCACAAGTTTAAAACTCAGTAGAGTATGGTGGTTTACATGGGTACTGGTGCTTCTGATCTAGACTGCATTTTCAAAACCTCATGTTCTCATGGATGACTGCCCACTTATTTCTCTGAGGGGATGCACTTGCCCCTTCCCTATGCCCCTACCCAAGCCTCCAAAAGTGAATTTGTTGCATTCCTCCAAACCCATGTTTTTAAGTTTCATACCACTAAAAATATATTCAAATTTGGTGTATATTCATTTAGCTGTTTTGTCATGATCCTGGTAAGAGACCAAGAGAGAAATATCTTTATTCATAAAATTAAACATATACAACAGGAAAATTTTCTTTGTCTTTCAAATCCTTCCATTCTTCAAAAGAGGAAAAAAATATCCAAAAAGAGTATGTATGATAGGCCTTTTCATACCTAAGTTTGATGTTAAATGATTAGAAAGGGAGTCAAAATTAGAGGGCTTAATCAAGTGAGGTTTCTCTGGATAAGAGAGAGAGGTGATGGAGAAAAGGCTGGCTTTGGGGATGGTTAGAGGAAATGATAGAATTGTATCCAGGGAAAAGACAGATATTCACTGGGAGACTTTAAGAACTTTTTGTGGTGTGGTGACCCAACCCCCTCCATTACAATTTCAGGAAAATCCAAATGGCTTTGTGTGATTTTGGAGTTGGATTTATCCTTGAGGGTCTATGGATGATGCCACAAGAAGTTTGATGGTGAGGGCAGATTCTACTCTTTTCACTGGAGTAAAAACCACATGTGCGCAGCCCTGCATGATCCTCTCCCTGCTACCTGCCTGCCCCCAACCATGCCACACTCTCCTTACCCTAGCTTTGCTGGTTTCCTCCATGTTCTTTGAACATACCAGGGTTACTCCTGCCTTAAGGCTTTTGTACTTGTTTGTTCTCCCTGAATGCTTTTCTTTGGGATAGCCTGGATATCTATATTGCTTACTTCCTTACCTCCTTCTGAGTAAACTCAAACGTCACCTACCCCATGAGGACTTACCCAGCCTCCTGTTGAAAATTACACCCCCACCCCTTACTCACATACTTCATCTTTTGTCTGTCTTCTCCATTAGAATTTAAGAGGGCAAAGTATTCCAAGCTCTCCTTCTCCTGGCCCCCATTCTGTCCCTAGTGCCTGGAACAGCACTGGGCACATAGAAAGTTCTCAAGAAATATTTATTGAGTGAATCAAATAATGAGCACTGTTCAAAGGAGCCTAGTCAGTTTCAGTTACCAAAAAAGCAAACCGGTGATTCTCAAAGGATAACACTAGAGCTTTTCTAGTTGTATAGACAGATAAGCATAAGTAGAAAGACTGCAGGTAAGTGCTTATTGAAATCCTTCCTGGAAAAATTTACGCTCTTCAATTCAAATAATCATGCGTACTCGTTAAGTACACTACAAAACAAATATGTGTTAGGGAAAACCAGATCATCTTTGAAATACTTGTTTTCCAAAAGTTTCTCCTGTAAGTCTGCTCTGCCTGTGGTAGAGAAATGCAAATTACACGGGGGCACAGATTGACCTCTCTTTGGAATACTTTTTCCTTATAATACAGTCATTTCAAATGTGAAGAATAAAATGCCGCTAAATAAAAGATTACTTGCTGTCTTAAGTAGTATGCAAGAGTTGTTTTTCTCTGTTTTTGTAGTCCTGGCAAATTATCCAGAGATTAATCTTTGAAAAGCCTTTTTTATTATATCTGTAGAAAACATTATTTTAAGTGATAATCTCGTGAAAGTAATTCCCCTCCATACCATTCAAGAGAGTTTTACAGAGAAATAAGATGAATACAAATCTCTACCCTGTATCGAGTGTGTATTTAGAATCTCTTAGGTCAGGGATGTAAGCCATTGAGGGGACAATACTGTGGACAGAAGGTGTGGCCTTTGCCACAGAGATGGTGTTGTCACCACCTGCTCCCAAGTCTCCTACAGGCAGGGCCCTGCTGTTCATTCACTTCAGAGCAGCTTCTGCTAGTGCTTGTTCTAGATCCTGGGCCCTCAGTCAACTGTGACTCCTGACTTTTATACTTGCTTCAAAATGGGTAATTTAAGACAAAGATTGCTTTAAGTTAGGGTGAAAACCAACTTCAGGATGGTCCAAACCCTACCTGCCATAATCTCTGTGAAATCTGCCGTTTCCATATTTAGAATAAGAAATTTCTCTGTAGGCCACCAGATTCTTCACTTAAAGAAGAGCCCTCTTTTATTGGATGCTGCTGTTTATCTTCTACTCTTAATGGAGTGAACATATAATTTATCATCCAAATAGGGACATGTTTGGGAATGGAAGGGGGGAGGTAACTATTAATAGTTGTATCTGTGAAACAGTCATAACCTAGGATTGTGGGAGGCAAACAGAATCGAATGGTGCCTGAATATGAAGGAGAATGAAATGAATACTTATTGAAACCATATAATGTGCTAAGGACTTTATATATATTATCTTCTGATGTGGTATGTGGGCACGTTTTTAACAGTGAATCTGGAGTTACATTAACCAAGGAGTTAACATATACTAGTCTAACAGGAATTTTAGGAACTCAACTCAGGACAGTTTACAACAAGAGCTATCGATTGAACTGTCTGAAGGAAATGCATTAGATACACATTTTGGCCAAAAGCCAAATGTTAAAATCAGTACTTGACTGAAGTCAGACATCGCTAGAATAGAAATAATTTTTTGGAGGCAAGATTAAATCTGAAAACTTGTCTAAAATTTTATAAGTCAAATTTTGAAAGTTTGACACTGGTGAAGGAAACAAAATTTATCAGTGCCATCCACTGATGGATCACTCCTGTGGTGCTTGTGCTGCAGGCCTGCCATCCAAAAGGGATGCTCGCTTTAATCACACTAATGTTTAGTGCACAGTGTAAGGAACTTGGGATTCACCACTCAGCAAATCTTAAAAATCCTGGATCTGCTACTACTGAAAATGTTTACCCACCTATAGCAGTTATTTTGACAAGCTTTTGTCTTTTGGTCTCCGTAGACTGCAAGTGTAAGGAATTGATTTCTTCAATTTGAATTTTGATGATTGAGGACAAAATGTGCGTTGAGGTTCTGTAACATTTTCTTCTTTTCTTCCAACTTGTAATTTGTTCATCCGGTTGATCAACATTTATTAAGCACCAATTCAGTGTCTTAGCCACCGTTTAAGGGGATGGGGACAGAGCAGCGAACAGAAGACAAAAGTCTTTGCCCTCATGGAGTTTAAATTCTGGGACTTGGGGAGACAGACAATAAACAAAAGTATAGATAAAACGTATAGCATATAAATAGCATAAGTGCTGTTAAGAAGAATAAAGCAGTTAAGGATATGAGGAACTTTCTATTATGACTGGGTCATGATGATTTGTCATGGTGGTGTTTTTAGGGTTTTTTATTCTCATGAAATTTTTAGGGGCAGATTTGGTATTTAACTATTAATCCCACATATGAAGAGTTCCCAACTAGGACTTTTTCTTTCCCTGAGCACCTCATTGTCTAAATGGAATTAAATAACTGAAAATTAAATAAAGTTCTTAAGGGTTATGTGTTTAATATTTTGAATGCTAGTATATCAACTAATTCTACGAAGATTAGAATTTTCATGTAATCTCAACTCTGTTATTCTTCCTTATATTATTGCTTAAAATTTTATAAATATTTGTCGGTTAAAAAATGACAGTATTTTTCCTAAGGTTGTATGCTAAGCACACTTAATATATCCTTTAACTGACAATTTATTCTCCTCTGTAGTTGAGGATCTTTCATAATTTTTATACATAAAATTAATAGCTTTCACAATAAATTTATTATTGCAGCATTTTCCTTTTGAAGTATTAAAGATACATTTATACTTCACCTGATGGATAGAAATTCAACAGAGAAAGCATATAGGGAGATTTTTCACTCCATCTACTTCTAGGCTGCTTACCAGAATTTTAAGTTGCACGTTCAGTTGTAAACAGCAAACTTTAGTGACATTCCCTGTTTATGTTACTAACATCAACACCCTATTTAGATACGATGGTGAAGGAAATGATCACACAAGCGTTTGTCACATACGTGTACAAGGAGGCCAGAAATGGCATTGAATTGGATGTTTAGCTGAGTCTAAAGCTGGAGTGTGACAGCAGAGTTTGGCCAAATACTGAGACCAAAGTGAAACTCGCCTTCACCTCTGCTTTCTCAAATTCAGTTCTTCCTCAGAAGGTGTCAGTCATTGGAGTGACAGCCTCCCAACCTCCTTCATGTGGTGACCAAAGTGATGAACACGGCATCCAAGAGAGTTTCAGCAAGGTTCACGCTGATACTGGGCATTATTAACTGAGTGGTTGGGTTTTCACCCTTATTTGTCTGTTTAGTTTCACCAGAACCTCAGTCTTCCTGGCACAATAAGCCAGTGAGGTCTTCTTGGCTTAGTTGATATGCACGGCTTTCACTGGGAGGGGATGAGAACCTGAGTGAGTTTTTAGCAAGTGGCTCCCAGGCTTCCTAAATACTTACCTTCATGATGCAATTATAGCGTCATTTAGCAGGAGCTCTGCTGAAGCTTGAATTCAAATAATAAAAAGCATTTACATTTTAACTCCAATACTCAACTCACACTTAACTGAAACATAATAATCTGCAGATTTAAACTTGAATATAAAAATGGGTTTACTTTTGCTTTTTTAACTCTGTGATGTTATTGCCTGCCACAAATAATAGGCAGCATTAATGCAAAGCATGAGAAAGGGGGTGGGAACCAAATTTTCTAAACATTCTAAAAGCTGGTATGTGTCTTCTCTCCAGGGTTACCTGCAAGTTGGATGGAGGTGAAATTCAATTTTATATCCCCCAAACCTAGCACAGTGTTAGGCAAGCACTCTGTAAAAACCATTACTACTACTACTACCATGATTAACACTCGTACTGTTGGCAGTGCTATTTCCACTACTGCTTTTGCTTCTGTGGTTGTAGCCCGTATAGCTGGTGAGCTCGTGTGGGCCCTTCTCAGGCCCGAGGGGTGAACATACTTCTACGTTGTGATCCCTTTTCGGCCACCCTCCAGACATGCACATGGCAGAAGGAAGATGGGAAGGCACTCTGGATGGAGAGAAAAGTCCAAAAGTTTATAAGAAAAGCACTCCCATATTGCAGATGGTGCTATGATTATTTTGAATTTGCTATAACTCTTAGATTTTTAAAAGTATTTGTACACATGTGACACTTTCTATTTTCTGTCGAGTATTTGGTTTTCCCACTCGGGGTATGATTGCCCTGAGCATGATGATGCTGTAGGAAAACATGTGAATTTGAGTCCATCCAATACACATTTAATCAATAATTAAGCAAACATTTATTAACCTCATGAACTTTTTCCCCACATCTTTACTGCAGTATAATTGCTTTACAATGTTGTATTAGTTTCTGCTGTACAACAAAGTGAATCAGCTATATGTATACGTATATCCCCATATCCCCTCCCTCTTGCATCTCCCTCCCACCCTCCCTATCCCACCCCTCTAGGTGGTCACAAAGCATCGAGTTGATCTCCCTGTGCTATGCGGCTACTTCCCACTAGCCATCCATTTCACATTTGGTAGTGTATATATGTCAATGCTACTCTCTCACTTCGTCCCAGCTTCCCCTTCCCCCCATCCTCAAGTCTGTTCTCTACGTCTGCATCTTTATTCCTGCCCTGCCACTAGGTTCATCAGTACTGTATTTTTTATATTCCATATATATGCGTTAGCATACAGTATTTGTTTTTCTCTTTCTGACTTACTTCGCTCTGTATGACAGACTCTAGGTCCATCCACCTCACTACAAATAACTCAATTTCATTCCTTTTTATGGCTGAGTAATATTCCATTGTATATATGTACCACATCTTGTTTATCCATTCATCCGTTGATGGACATTTAGGTTGCTTCCATGTCCTGGCTATTGTAAACAGTGCTGCAATGAACATTGTGGTACATGTATCTTTTTGAATTATGGTTTTCTCAGGGTATATGCCCAGTAGTGGGATTGCTGGATCATATGGTAATTCTATTTTTAGTTTTTTAAGGAACCTCCATATTGTTCTACATAGAGGCTGTATCAGTTTACATTCCCACCAACAGTGCAGGAACCTCATGAACTTGACTTGAACAGGTCTCTTGCTCTGAGCTTCAGTTCCATTGTCTGTAAGTTTAAGGTAATGTAATCAGCTCTATCTTAGTTTTTTGGGGGATGAATAGAGGAAGCCAGTGTAAAGTGATATGTAAGCTGCTAGCTTAATAAAGATTAAATGGGGTGTTATTATATGGCTGGGACGAATTTTTCTTCTGAATTTCCTGTAGCACTTCGTGCTCAATAGCAAGTTTAGTTTGGTTTTGGAGGCGAGAGCTGTGGTCTGGCTGGAAGTAAGTACCAGATATGAAGTAAAAAGACCTGGGAGCAAAATCATGCCCCACCACTTCACTAGTGATGTGCCCCAAGTTAAATTACTGAAAAAAAAGAATCCTAAAGCTATGTAGCTCCAAGGTCACTCACTGTGAGAATTAAGTGGGAAAAGATCTAGGAAGGCACCTGGTGTGTTGCAGCTGTTGGGCTGGTGTTTGGAAAGCATTCCTTCAGGGAAGAGAAAGGTAAGGGTGAATCAAAGTGGTCTTGAACAGGCAGCATGCAGAGAGGAAAAAGCATGTCCCATGATGTCCCTAATATATTTCCTCAGATGTGAATTAGGAATAATAATGATAGTAATTCCCTTAATTATCTCTTACGGTTACTGTAAGGACTAAAAGTGGTAAGATATCACCAGAAATGGAATAGGGGCTCAAAAATTTACTCA
>NC_041219.1:69753833-69757886 GCF_002837175.3 Physeter macrocephalus | reverse complement strand
GGGCCCAGCCGCTCCGCGGCATGCGGGATCCTCCCAGACCGGGGCGCGAACCCGGCTCCCCTGCATCGGCAGGCGGACGCGCAACCACTGCGCCACCAGGGAAGCCCCAATTCTCCTCATTTTTAAAGACAGTCTTAAGCCATGTCTAGTTCTATGTTGACTGACTATAGTACCTAGGATGCTTTTTTGAGAAAATGTAGGCAATTCACTATAAAACTTTCCTGCCTCTGTTCAGGCTGCCTTTTGGGTAATGAAACACAATAAAAATTACCAAAGATGGAGGAGGCAAGGAAAGAGCAGCTGATGGAATGATGATGTAGAAGCAAGAGTGACGCACATTCTAGCAACTTCGAAAGATGAAGGCCATTTTCCCGAGCCCCTCTCCCCTGTCCTTTCTGTTGAAACCTTTGTGAAGGGGAAGCCAACCAGAAAGCACCAGGTGTTGGGAAGAGTTCCAGGCACTGACCCGATTTATTCATCTCTGCAATGAGGTCAAACTTGTACTACATGCTTCATCTGTGCATTCTCAGGGAATTCTCAAGAACAGTCTCTGAAGCCGTTTCTGAAGCCCAGTAACATTCCTGGGTTATGGAGTCAGTAAGTGGCAGAGCCAATATTTGAACCCAAGTACAGTTGCCCCCAAATCCTCAGATTCTGCCTCTGAGGATTCAACCAATGGGTAGATGGAAAGTATTTGGAAAAATTAAAACTTCCAGAAAGTTCTAAAAAGCAAAACTTGCATTTGCCTCACGCTGGCCACTATTTACATGGCATTTACATTGTATTTATAGCTATTTACATAACACACTGCATTAGGTAGTGCACTAAAAAGTAATCCAGAGATGATTTAAGGTACACAGGAGAAATTGTGTAGGTTATCTGCAAACACTGTGCCATTTTATATAAGGGACTTAAGCATCCATGGGGTTTGGTATGGGGGGGTGGGGGGGGGTCCTGGAACCAACCTCGAGGAGACCAAGGATGACTGTACTCTAGTTCCCCATCCCCATCAGCTCTAAGCTTGGGTACCACTCATGGCCAAAGATATCTGAGCAAGCAGATCTATTTAGGGGCACCATTCAGAAGTGGTTTATGTCAGCGATTTGTTTTATTGGTCCTTCTAGAAGTGGGACTGGGGAATGAGTTCTTTTACTCCCGAAGGCTCAGTGAGGAAATGGAATTGGTTTCTGACAAGCTTTGAATTCGAGGAGAATGTGCAGCTTAGCTTGTAGAATAGTAACATGGCCACCATGTGAGGGGCAAGCAGAGGAGCGCCAGTGGGCCAGCCCAGGACAAGGGGAGGAGACCCAGGAGACCCTGGTGTTTCAGACACAAAGAGAGTGAGGAGACCTTCCCCAAGTCCCGGTGCTCAGCTGTGTCCCACGCTACTGAGAGATCAGACAAAACGAGAACAGGAAAGGCCCGCAATTTACCAGTTGAAAGCCAGGTTGCTTCACCGGTGCCTGAAATCACATCCTTCATCTCATTCTGTTTCTATTTAAAAGGATTTCTCAGGGGTGGTTCTTTGATCATGCCCTCAGTGTGGGGGGGATGTGCACCCTCTTGGGGCCTTCTCTGTGTATTCCCTACTCCATACAGGCCACGTAAAGTCCCTGGTCCCCAAATGTAACCATCTGATTGTTAAATCACCATGAAGGTGCATTAGCCAAGCCTTTTCTGCACCTGGATGTTTAAATCCATCAATCTGTAATAATAATGATTATTTTCGCCTTTGGACATATTTCAACTGCATGTGAGAGCTGATGTTTTTCTTTCTTTTTGTTTAGTTACATCAATTTCAGGAGTACAGCATTATAATTTAACATCTGCATACACTACAAATTGATCACCACCATGTGTCTAGTTACCATCCATCACCAGACAGTTGACCCTTTCATCCCATTTCTCCCACCCCCTAGCCTCCTTCCCTTCTGGTAACCACTAATCTGGTCTCTGCAACTATGAGTTTGGTTTTGTTTTGTTTTGTTTTGTTGTTGTTTTTTTCCTTAGATTCCACGTATGAGTGAAATCAGACAGTCTTTCTCTATCTGATTTATGTCACTTAGCATAATACCTTCAAGGGTCATCCATGTTGTCAAAAATGGCAGGATTTCATTCTTTTTTATGCCTGAGTAGTATTCCATGGTGTATATATACCACATCTTCTTTACCATTCATTCATAAATGGACACTTAGGTTGATTTTATATCTTGGCTAGTGTAAATACAGTTGACCTTTGAACAACACGGGCTTGAACTGCACAGGTTCACTTCTACATGGACTTTTTCAATAAATACGTACAGTACTGCACAATCTGAGGTTGGTTGATTCCATGGAGGCAGAACTTCAGATACAGAGGGTCGATTATGGGACTTGAGCATCTGTGGATTTTGGTATCTGAGGCAGGTCCTGGAACCAATTCCCTGCAGATACCCAGGGACAACTGTAATGCTGCAGTGAACATAGGGGTGCATATACCTTTTCAAATTAGTGTTTTTGTGTTCTTGTGATAAAAACCCAGAAGTGGAATAGCTGGGTCACATGGTAGTTCTGGTCTTAATTTTTTGAGAGGTCTCCATACTGTTTTCCATAGTGGCTGCACCAATTTACAGTCCTACCAGCTGATGTATTTTTTTAACTTTAAAAAAATTATGAACTATTCTAGTCATGCATTCTGATGGCTGAAAGAATGAATTAATAGTAGTCTAATCACCCTGGAGACACAGATGCTTTTGTGAGCTGGCACTGAAGTAAGGCTGCACATCTCTGTGGGAATGACAAGTGAATGAGTCTGCTGCTCACTTAACCTGCTGTTCTTTTCTCTCTCTGTTTTCTCTTCTAGGAAACAGATGGAAGACTGCTGTGACCCCGCCCATCTCTTTGCTATGACTAAAATGAATTCCCCCATGGGGAAGAGCATGTGGTACGATGGGGAGTTTTTATACTCATTCACCATTGACAATTCAACTTATTCTCTCTTCCCCCAGGTTAGTACAGAGTTTGTTGCCTTTCAATATAGTCTCTTGTATGTCTTGATATCATAGGAAAGGGATAATTGATTTTGCCTAACTAATCAGATCTACTTCTTTTCATCTTCTTTTCTGAATTATAAATGCTTCCCTTTATACTGTCATTTTTTCGTGAAGAAATAAAATAATGTTGTGTTGCAGGGGCAGCATAGGATATTACAGAGTAACAGATTTCCTAGCCCTTCTGATTTGAGTCATATGAGACTGAAGAAAGCAAGCAGAGAAGGAAGCAAGATCAGGGAATTGTGGAATTCCAGTGTTTTGAGGTTGGCTGTGGCATGATCTTGAAGATTTGCAATACTGGAATGTTTTCTTAGGGCTGATTTTGCTCTCAGGGAGTGGGGACCATATGGTCAGAAGTTGCTTCTTAGAGCTTGTGACTCTTAACCCTGTGGTTAGATTACTGCTATGAAGTGTAGGAGTGGAGATGGAGAGACAGTATTTGACCACTTTTGAAGTGGTCTAAATCAAGTTTTGCTTCTTTAATGTTTTTCTTTGTGGTTTCCTAAGCATTGAAATCAAATGTTTTACTAAAATATATCTATGTAGCTAGTGGGGGGAAAAAGGAAGTCTTTATTTCTAGGGAGCCGTAGTTGGAGTTGGGAAGTGGATCTTAGGTGAAATTGCCATTAGGGAGAAACTGAGAAATGAATCTCGGCTTCCCCAGGTCTTCACGCTACTCTTGGTTTGGCCAGATGATTGTGCAGAAAGAGAATGCATGGTCAGAGGTGGGAAACATATATCTGTATTAATAGCAAAGATTCTTCAGAGGAGGCATCCTATAAAGTTTGAGGCACAGGCAGTACCAGATCCAAAGTCACATGCTCTATGAAATAGCTCCCATTTGCTAGTTCATTCTTAGGTGTTTTCATCCAATTTAACGGTTTTAGAGTATGTATAATGATACAGTTAAAAAATTTTATTTTAGGGCTTCCCTGGTGGCGCAGTGGTTGAGAGTCCGCCTGCCGATGCAGGGGACACGGGTTCGTGCTCCGGTCCGGGAAGATCCCACATGCCGCGGAGC
>NC_041219.1:69723167-69751972 GCF_002837175.3 Physeter macrocephalus | reverse complement strand
GGGCCCAGCCGCTCCGCGGCATGCGGGATCCTCCCAGACCGGGGCGCGAACCCGGCTCCCCTGCATCGGCAGGCGGACGCGCAACCACTGCGCCACCAGGGAAGCCCCAATTCTCCTCATTTTTAAAGACAGTCTTAAGCCATGTCTAGTTCTATGTTGACTGACTATAGTACCTAGGATGCTTTTTTGAGAAAATGTAGGCAATTCACTATAAAACTTTCCTGCCTCTGTTCAGGCTGCCTTTTGGGTAATGAAACACAATAAAAATTACCAAAGATGGAGGAGGCAAGGAAAGAGCAGCTGATGGAATGATGATGTAGAAGCAAGAGTGACGCACATTCTAGCAACTTCGAAAGATGAAGGCCATTTTCCCGAGCCCCTCTCCCCTGTCCTTTCTGTTGAAACCTTTGTGAAGGGGAAGCCAACCAGAAAGCACCAGGTGTTGGGAAGAGTTCCAGGCACTGACCCGATTTATTCATCTCTGCAATGAGGTCAAACTTGTACTACATGCTTCATCTGTGCATTCTCAGGGAATTCTCAAGAACAGTCTCTGAAGCCCAGTAACATTCCTGGGTTATGGAGTCAGTAAGTGGCAGAGCCAATATTTGAACCCAAGTACAGTTGCCCCCAAATCCTCAGATTCTGCCTCTGAGGATTCAACCAATGGGTAGATGGAAAGTATTTGGAAAAATTAAAACTTCCAGAAAGTTCTAAAAAGCAAAACTTGCATTTGCCTCACGCTGGCCACTATTTACATGGCATTTACATTGTATTTATAGCTATTTACATAACACACTGCATTAGGTAGTGCACTAAAAAGTAATCCAGAGATGATTTAAGGTACACAGGAGAAATTGTGTAGGTTATCTGCAAACACTGTGCCATTTTATATAAGGGACTTAAGCATCCATGGGGTTTGGTATGGGGGGGTGGGGGGGGTCCTGGAACCAACCTCGAGGAGACCAAGGATGACTGTACTCTAGTTCCCCATCCCCATCAGCTCTAAGCTTGGGTACCACTCATGGCCAAAGATATCTGAGCAAGCAGATCTATTTAGGGGCACCATTCAGAAGTGGTTTATGTCAGCGATTTGTTTTATTGGTCCTTCTAGAAGTGGGACTGGGGAATGAGTTCTTTTACTCCCGAAGGCTCAGTGAGGAAATGGAATTGGTTTCTGACAAGCTTTGAATTCGAGGAGAATGTGCAGCTTAGCTTGTAGAATAGTAACATGGCCACCATGTGAGGGGCAAGCAGAGGAGCGCCAGTGGGCCAGCCCAGGACAAGGGGAGGAGACCCAGGAGACCCTGGTGTTTCAGACACAAAGAGAGTGAGGAGACCTTCCCCAAGTCCCGGTGCTCAGCTGTGTCCCACGCTACTGAGAGATCAGACAAAACGAGAACAGGAAAGGCCCGCAATTTACCAGTTGAAAGCCAGGTTGCTTCACCGGTGCCTGAAATCACATCCTTCATCTCATTCTGTTTCTATTTAAAAGGATTTCTCAGGGGTGGTTCTTTGATCATGCCCTCAGTGTGGGGGGGATGTGCACCCTCTTGGGGCCTTCTCTGTGTATTCCCTACTCCATACAGGCCACGTAAAGTCCCTGGTCCCCAAATGTAACCATCTGATTGTTAAATCACCATGAAGGTGCATTAGCCAAGCCTTTTCTGCACCTGGATGTTTAAATCCATCAATCTGTAATAATAATGATTATTTTCGCCTTTGGACATATTTCAACTGCATGTGAGAGCTGATGTTTTTCTTTCTTTTTGTTTAGTTACATCAATTTCAGGAGTACAGCATTATAATTTAACATCTGCATACACTACAAATTGATCACCACCATGTGTCTAGTTACCATCCATCACCAGACAGTTGACCCTTTCATCCCATTTCTCCCACCCCCTAGCCTCCTTCCCTTCTGGTAACCACTAATCTGGTCTCTGCAACTATGAGTTTGGTTTTGTTTTGTTTTGTTTTGTTGTTGTTTTTTTCCTTAGATTCCACGTATGAGTGAAATCAGACAGTCTTTCTCTATCTGATTTATGTCACTTAGCATAATACCTTCAAGGGTCATCCATGTTGTCAAAAATGGCAGGATTTCATTCTTTTTTATGCCTGAGTAGTATTCCATGGTGTATATATACCACATCTTCTTTACCATTCATTCATAAATGGACACTTAGGTTGATTTTATATCTTGGCTAGTGTAAATACAGTTGACCTTTGAACAACACGGGCTTGAACTGCACAGGTTCACTTCTACATGGACTTTTTCAATAAATACGTACAGTACTGCACAATCTGAGGTTGGTTGAATCCATGGAGGCAGAACTTCAGATACAGAGGGTCGATTATGGGACTTGAGCATCTGTGGATTTTGGTATCTGAGGCAGGTCCTGGAACCAATTCCCTGCAGATACCCAGGGACAACTGTAATGCTGCAGTGAACATAGGGGTGCATATACCTTTTCAAATTAGTGTTTTTGTGTTCTTGTGATAAAAACCCAGAAGTGGAATAGCTGGGTCACATGGTAGTTCTGGTCTTAATTTTTTGAGAGGTCTCCATACTGTTTTCCATAGTGGCTGCACCAATTTACAGTCCTACCAGCTGATGTATTTTTTTAACTTTAAAAAAATTATGAACTATTCTAGTCATGCATTCTGATGGCTGAAAGAATGAATTAATAGTAGTCTAATCACCCTGGAGACACAGATGCTTTTGTGAGCTGGCACTGAAGTAAGGCTGCACATCTCTGTGGGAATGACAAGTGAATGAGTCTGCTGCTCACTTAACCTGCTGTTCTTTTCTCTCTCTGTTTTCTCTTCTAGGAAACAGATGGAAGACTGCTGTGACCCCGCCCATCTCTTTGCTATGACTAAAATGAATTCCCCCATGGGGAAGAGCATGTGGTACGATGGGGAGTTTTTATACTCATTCACCATTGACAATTCAACTTATTCTCTCTTCCCCCAGGTTAGTACAGAGTTTGTTGCCTTTCAATATAGTCTCTTGTATGTCTTGATATCATAGGAAAGGGATAATTGATTTTGCCTAACTAATCAGATCTACTTCTTTTCATCTTCTTTTCTGAATTATAAATGCTTCCCTTTATACTGTCATTTTTTCGTGAAGAAATAAAATAATGTTGTGTTGCAGGGGCAGCATAGGATATTACAGAGTAACAGATTTCCTAGCCCTTCTGATTTGAGTCATATGAGACTGAAGAAAGCAAGCAGAGAAGGAAGCAAGATCAGGGAATTGTGGAATTCCAGTGTTTTGAGGTTGGCTGTGGCATGATCTTGAAGATTTGCAATACTGGAATGTTTTCTTAGGGCTGATTTTGCTCTCAGGGAGTGGGGACCATATGGTCAGAAGTTGCTTCTTAGAGCTTGTGACTCTTAACCCTGTGGTTAGATTACTGCTATGAAGTGTAGGAGTGGAGATGGAGAGACAGTATTTGACCACTTTTGAAGTGGTCTAAATCAAGTTTTGCTTCTTTAATGTTTTTCTTTGTGGTTTCCTAAGCATTGAAATCAAATGTTTTACTAAAATATATCTATGTAGCTAGTGGGGGGAAAAAGGAAGTCTTTATTTCTAGGGAGCCGTAGTTGGAGTTGGGAAGTGGATCTTAGGTGAAATTGCCATTAGGGAGAAACTGAGAAATGAATCTCGGCTTCCCCAGGTCTTCACGCTACTCTTGGTTTGGCCAGATGATTGTGCAGAAAGAGAATGCATGGTCAGAGGTGGGAAACATATATCTGTATTAATAGCAAAGATTCTTCAGAGGAGGCATCCTATAAAGTTTGAGGCACAGGCAGTACCAGATCCAAAGTCACATGCTCTATGAAATAGCTCCCATTTGCTAGTTCATTCTTAGGTGTTTTCATCCAATTTAACGGTTTTAGAGTATGTATAATGATACAGTTAAAAAATTTTATTTTAGGGCTTCCCTGGTGGCGCAGTGGTTGAGAGTCCGCCTGCCGATGCAGGGGACACGGGTTCGTGCTCCGGTCCGGGAAGATCCCACATGCCGCGGAGCGGCTATGCCCGTGAGACATGGCCGCTGAGCCTGCGCGTCCGGAGCCTGTGCTCCGCAGCGGGAGAGGCCACAACGGTGAGAGGCCCGCGTACCGCGCTCCCATTTGCTAGTTCATTCTTAGGTGTTTTCATCCAATTTAACGGTTTTAGAGTATGTATAATGATACAGTTAAAAAATTTTATTTTAGGGCTTCCCTGGTGGCGCAGTGGTTGAGAGTCCGCCTGCCGATGCAGGGGACACGGGTTCGTGCTCCGGTCCGGGAAGATCCCACATGCCGCGGAGCGGCTATGCCCGTGAGACATGGCCGCTGAGCCTGCGCGTCCGGAGCCTGTTGTGCTCCGCAACAGGAGAGGCCACAACAGTGAGAGGCCCGCGTACTGCAAAAAAAAAAAAAAAAAAAATTTAAAATAGGAAATAGAAGGTTTAATTCACGGCAAGCATCCTTATGCTTTTTCTCTCCTCTTCATTTGCCCTTGGGAGCCTTCCTTACGTCAAAGGAAATGATTAACAGTCATAAAATGTAGGATTGAAATTTGTCTCCATCTCTTCCTAACTAAATGCCTTGCTAAGTCACCTAACTCTTCTGAGGTTCAGTTTTCTCATTTGTACAGAGGCGAGAGCAGTACCTGTCCACTCACAGACTTGAGGTCAAGGACATGTCATATAATGCATGTCCAGGTACGCTGTAAACTACAAAGCATTATGTAAATGTTTTAGGTTTATTAATGTTGTCCTGGTTCATATACTGCATCTTTAGACTGAGGAATGAAGAATATAATTGCATTAGTCAGAAATCTTCCTAGGTGTTTTTAGCAGAAGGATATTTCATGTTGGGCATTAGACACTTAAACAATCGTTAGGTGAATAGAGGAGTGGGAGTCAAGAGGTGGCTCCTGGAATTACTTAGCCCAAGAACTTTACTGCCATAACTGTGGTTTAGGGATTAGAAAACCACAGTGGCCACTGCCATTAGCAGAAACAGGGCCAGGAAGATGGGTTTCAACTCACCTCCTCCCTTCAAATCTCCCTCAAGTGCATCTAGTGGTAAGATTAATTTGCATCCAGAACACTAGTTGCAAAGAAGTCCAGGAGGGGCAGTTTTTAAAGCAATCAAGCTTTAGCAGGAAGCTAGAAAAAGGGTGGAATTGAGGTTGAGTAAGCCAATTCACAGCATCTTCTTTGTACAAACACTGATATCAACTCGCTATGAAATGAAGAAGAGATAAGGAAGCAATCTCCTTTAACAGCTCATCAAATAGAAAAGATTTTAAAGAAACCCAAAATAGGATTTTATAGACAAGGGCTTTCAGTCATACTAACTGACTTTGTGCTAGAAAATAGATTTGAAGAGAAGAAATGATTAAAGAAATACAAACTAACTTCCCATCTTATCCGTTAAGTTGCAGCAGTAAGATAGCAGGAAGCATTTTCTTTTTCAAGTGTGTGCACATGAATTTTGTGTCTCTGTGTGCCAGCTGCAAGACCAAGGGACCATCCCTGAATAATAAAGGAAAAATGCTTTTTTCTTAGAAAGCGAAAGTCATCACATCACTGTGTGTATGCACGGTCATTACAAAGGGCTGAACCAGTTCAATGGGTAGACTTGAAAAAAAAGGTTACGTGTGTATTCTTCTGAAGAGATTCTGAAATGACTAATTAATTTATAGAAATCCTGGAGAATCAGTTTGCATCAAAGGGTGTCTATCCCCGAGCCCTCTTATTGCTCAGTGAATGATTTCTAGTTTGTTGTCAGTAAGCTAAGTTGTCAGTTAATTGTTAGGCTTCATTCATGCTCCCTGTGGGAAGAAAGTGGTGTGTGCTGATGAGGCAGAAGTGCAGGTGAGTGAGCTGGGCTCCGTGTTGTCAGTGGAACAAAGCATACCTCCGCTCCCTGTTTCAGCAAGATAATGCTAAATCACTCCTTTGCTAACTCAGATGTGTAACTTTATATCACACTTTAAATGATATATTTTAATGTATTTAGTTTAATTATATATTACACTTCTCCCCTAAATGCGTCATATTTGTCAGCTGTCATTATTACTGGTATTACTCCTTTGCCTATTTTAATCACTGCTTTTATTGCGGTTGCCAAGATGCAAGCCAAGATTCTCTGTGTGATGTGGAAAGTTAACAGGTCCTGAATCAAGGCTGGAGGGTCCACAGGGGCCCTAGTGAGATGCTGTATACTTCGTAATTACAGTTAGTTGCTTCTTATTTGGACCTCCTATGACTTCCCATGGCTTTATGATCAAATTTATTCAATTCTGCCTCCTATGCGGTTATTTGCCTAATCACCTATCACAGTTTTCCAAAAGTCTTTGTCTGCTGATCTCAATACCATCTTGTGAGCTTTTGAGGAAACTCAGTTTTGTGCCTCGTGCAGTGCTTCACACTTAATATAGATGCTCATTTCCAGCTGCTCTCCCTGCCTATGTATGTCCCACCTGGGCTGGACCACTGCTGTGTGCCCTGGCTTGAACTATTGGAGACCAAGCAGGACAGTTTGATGCAGCTGTTTTCAAATGGCTCTATAAATGTATTTTGGTGAAATATTTGTTGAATATTACTAGGCGTGACGGGACGAATTTTAATCCTCATGTAGGTTTTCTAGACTATGCCGTGCATGTGTGTGTGTGTTTGGAGGGGTCAGTGTGACGGTAGGTGTTCCCACTTTGAGAATACTTGAGGATACCTCCATCCCCTAGGCGGGGATCAGCTCTTTCCTGCTCTGCCTCTCCCTTTGAAGCCTACATGTTTCCACATTTGTATATCATACCGAATAAATGCTGTTTTGGCCTAAGACATATTTTTACCCAGAAAGAGCATAAATTTCCTTGGCAATGAGTGAGGGAGTAGCAGGAATGTTAGAAACCACAACTGTGTTGATATAATTTAATAAATATTTTCTGTGATGTAATAAATATATGGTCGGCCCACCATTCTCTTACATTGTGCTGGATAGTCACGCGAAATACATCACAAACTAGACGAGTCGTTTTTCCTCAAAATATCTACGCAAGGCCACATGTAAAGAATCACAAAACATCATTAATGCACCTCAGACAGACATTTCCAGCTCCTCTGGTCTCCATAAACTCCCTGACAACTTCCACTTGGCGTGGACCCACAATGCCCTTGGCCCAGGGAAAACCCAGCAGGATATTTTGAAGTAGTTTTGTCAAAATGACTTTGTTAGAATGAAAATACACACTTTTTTTCACAGTAATGTGCTTAATAGAATCCTCTGAGCTCCGGGTGTTCCCGAGTCTCAGAGCAGTTTTTTTCTCCAAACAAAATTTAGATTCTACTATATAATCTACATCACTTTGTAGCTTGCTTTTTTACTTACCAATATGATTGTAATCATTTTCCAAACATACACCTTTTCAACTAGAAGGAAACTGAGGGGACTGTTTGGTGGGCGTAGATCTTTGCCAAGGCTGTGTTGGTCCGCGTTGTCAGACTTGTGTTTGGCTGAGACCTGACACAGGAGCTTAACCAAATAGGTATTTATTTATCTCAAGCAATAGTTAGGGATTAGGAGGTGAGTAGCTTAGAGCTGGATGGTGGCTACACAGCACCATCAAGTTCCCAGGCTCCTGCTTGAACATCTTTAGCTGATGGCCAAGGAACCTTCTAGTTTTGATCCAGGATCCCAGTAGGACAGAGAGGAAACAGAAGAGGAAATCTGGACAGACTCCTGCTGATGTGTCAGTGGCCAGGACTGAATCTCATGGGTGTGTCTAGCTGCAAGAGAGGCTGGGAAATTTCAGTATTTCAGCTGTGAGGCAAATGCACTCCCATGTGCTGACCTGGACAACTGCCTGCCTCAGTTTCTTCACAGGTTGTCTCACTCTGTCCGTATAGCAACTCTGTGTGGTTGTTACTTTGGTCTTCATTTCATGGGTGAAACTGAGACTGAGGAGGTTTAAATATCTTATTCAAGGCTCTAGAGCTCGCACGTGGAGGGCTGGCATGTAAAACATGGCCTGTCTGATTTCCAAAGTATTATTATTTTTTAAATTGATTAATTTTTGGCTGCTTTGGGTCTTTGTTGCTGCGTGTGGGCTTTCTCTAGTTGTGGCGAGTGAGAGCTACTCTTCGTTGCGGTGTGCAGGCTTCTCATTGTGGTAGCTTCTCTTGTGGGGCATGGGCTCTAAGTGTGTGGGCTTCAGTAGTTGTGGCACGTGAGCTCAGTAGTTGTGGCACACGGGCTTAGTTGCTCTGCGGCATGTGGGATCTTCCCAGACCAGGGCTCGAACCTGTGTCCCCTGCAATGGCAGGCGGATTCTTAACCACTGCACCACAAGGGAGGTCCCCCAAAGTGTTATTGTTTATTATCTTGTTTCTATTTTTTTCGTAAAAAGTCATGGGTTCTGGTGGATTCATTGTTAAGTTTTATCACGCAATCACCTTGAAACCATTTTAAGGTTTTTGCTTCCCTTATATAAATACTCTTCGAGGAAATGGAGAAATTCTCTCGTAGCTATCTGAGAGGAAAAAAAATAGAGTACAGATATGCAGGCTCTAGGATCCTGCACAGCACTGTAGTTGCCCTTTGACTTTGAGTGCCCTAGTGGCCCACTTTGGAAGGAGAAGTAAGACCAGTTCCAACTGGTTTATATTTTGGTTTCTATAAAATGGGTTCCTGGACCTAAATCCAATGTGTGTGTGTGTGTGGAGACTGTGTGGAGACTTTCCCACACCACCAAGCAATTCTCAGACACTAGCTGGGAGTCTTACAATTCAACTCAATTCTGACACTGCCTACCCGGAGTCAACATCAGATTCCACAGGTAAAGGACTCAGTCCCACAAGGCCATGCTCCACTTCAGACATCAGTCATGAGCCAGGTTATTACTTGTGCTTTTGACCGACCGGCTACAAATGGGAAGTTCCAGTGACTCACCCCAACTCAGGACGCCGATCGCAAATCCAAGTTGTCACCTGTACTTCTGACCGACTGGCTATAAATCAGAGGTTCCCACGACCTCCTTCTTGGTTTCTATTAATTTGCCAGAACGGCTTACAGAACTCAGGAAACCCGTTTACTCACTAGATTACTGATTTATTACAAAGGATATTAAAGGATACAGATCAATAGCCTGATGAAGAGACATATAGGGCGAGGTCCCCAACAAAGGAGCTTCTGTTCTCCTGGACCTTGGGGCCTTGCTTTGTGGCAAGTGGAAGCGCCCTGTTTCCCCAACCTGGAAGCTCTCTGAACCCCATCCTTTAGGTGTTTTATGGAGGCTTCATTATGTCAACATGATTGATTAACTCCTTGACCATTGGTGCTTGATTCAACCTGTAACCCCTCTCCCCTCCCCGGAGATCAGGGGGGTGGGACTGCAAGTTCCAACCCTCTGTTCATGATTGGTTCCCCTGACAACCAGCCCCCATCCTTAGATGGTTTCCAGAAGTCGCTTACATTAATATCAACCCAGATGTGGTGTGAAGGGGCTTGTTATCCATAACAAGACACCATTTTCACCTTTATGGCTCTGAAGGATGTTCAGGAACTGAGGACAAGAGACCAAATGTTATAAAAGATGTTCCCTTTGCTCTTATTGTTCAGGAAATTCCAAGGGTTTTGGGAGCTGTAAGTCAGGAACTGGGCATGAAGACCAAATATATTTGGGAAACATATTTTTGTCATCTGAATGTTCCTTATAAATCACAGCATCGCATCTGTGATAGAGAAATCCAGGTTCTCAAAGGAAAGCAAATTATTCTTTGCACACTGCTTCTATATTATAGAAATCCAGAACATGATATCCCACTACCATTAAATAATTCAGAGCATTTACTCCTATCATCCTTGGTTAAACGGCAACGTTAGAGAAATATGTAGGGAATGGAGTCTACAGATCTGGGTTTTAGACCTGGCTTTCTATGATGACATTTGTCATCCCAGGCAAGTCATGTAACTATTCTCAACCTGAATTTATAATTTTCAGTTCGGGACTAATAATACCTGGTGTTTGTATTTCAGTGTTATTATGAGACACCAAGTTAAAATGAGATTAGGGGTGTAAAAGTGCTTTGTAATGAATGCACTGTGCAAACATATAATAATGTTACTTTTATTATCTGCTTAAGCATTTATGGCATGTAAGCATTTCTTAGGCATTTTGGGAACCAATGGGGGGGAAAACTCTAGAAAAGTGGTCAAATCAATTTTCCATGCTGGTGAGTGGTGAGAAGAGATAAATCTGTTGAGTCTGGGATTTAGAGAAGTATAAATTAGTTATGGAGAATGCCTCAGGCTGTGCCAATTGGAATTTGTATCATTATAGTTGGGTAATAATTATGATACACTGAAAGTGCAATGTAAGATACATTATTAATTTCTAGTGAATTAAGATTGTGTATCTTAACAATGGATTAGTAGCCTCTATTCCTTTCATTGTCCCGTAACTGAGCAGATGAGGAGAGTGGGTCATCACAGGACTTCCAAATACCTGTTATCCTCAGAGCAAAGGAAAGCACACGATTAGAAGTTAGTTGCCCCACGGAGTAGTTGAAAGTAAACTGTAAGACGCCTTTGTCTTTCAAACTTAGAAATAATTACAAATTAAGACCTTTCTCTAATGAAAATTATCACAGGTTGTCTATGGTTGAGAACAAAATGAAAATGAGTTGTAAGGAATGGTGTGTCTCGCCACGGTGTGGACCTTTCTAAAATATGTGACAGTGTGTAAAATTTAGTGCGAAGACTGATTATGGCTCAGGTGTAAAGCTTCCTGGGAACAGCTGAAAAGGTTGCATGACACCAATTACCACGGAGTCAAATCTCATCCTGTAGGTCTGATGGGAGTGATAACTCTTTTCAGGAGGTGTTAATGTTCCACGGAACATTTTCTTCTTAGATTTGGTTGACATGACAGGGTGTTTTCCTGGAGAAAAAGCTGGTATATCTTTGTTTTTCTTCAGTTGGTTTCTTCATCTTGGTCCTTCTTACTGGCAAATGTCCAAGTGTAGAAAGGTACTTCTATCTGATTTTGACTTCATTTTGAGCTTTTGTTTTCATACCAGGAGGCCTCTGCTCTTGATATGCTCATTTGCACTCCTTAAGTCTATTAGAGATCTCTTAACTGCATAAAGATACATTTGATTAACTTAGATCATATCAACACTGAATTTTCTCTGGCTTAATTAATTTGGTCAGGGAATAAAAAGATACAAAATGAGTACAGAGAACATTTTCTTAATGTTTGTATTTGTTCAAATCAATTTACTCCCCTTCTTCTGCTAATTGGCCTGTAATCTTTAGATCCCATGGGAGCTGGCACAATATTCTTGTCATCCCTCATGGCCTGACATACACTCTTATCTGTAGGGTCGGAACTTCTGGGTGAAGAAGGGTTGGGGTGGGGATAGAATAGGGAAGTTAATTTGGCTGTGGAGAGTAAAAGGCGGTCCAGCTAGTAGCCAGAAAGTGTTATTAAGATTCTCGCCCTAGGTAACTGTTTCCAGTAACCAGAAGATAATAAGGAGTAAAAGAAAGATAATTACCATATGATATCACTTATATGTGGAATCTAAAATATGACACAAATGAACTTATCTACGAAACAGAAACAGACTCACAGACATAGAGAACAGACTTGTGGTTGTCACAGGGGAGGGGAGTTGGGGAGGGATGGAGTGGGAGTTTGGGATTAGAAGGTGCAAACTATTATTATATATAGGGTAGATAAACAACAAGATCCTACTGTATAGCACAGGGAACTATACACAATATCCTGTGATAAACCATAATGGAAAATAATATGAAACAGAATGTATACATACATATAACTGAATCACTTTGCTCTACAGTAGAGATTAACACAACACTGTAAATCAACTAAACTTCAATAAAATAAATTAAAAAGAAAAGAAAACAAACTTACGGTTACCAAGGGGGAAAGGGGGGAGGGAGGGATAAGTTAGGAGTCTTGGATTAACGTATACACGCTACTATATATAAAATAGATAAAAAACAACGACCTATTGTATAGCATAGGGAACTATATTTAATATTTTATGATAACCTATAATGAAAAGATTCTGAGAAAGAATAGATATGTATGTATGTGTATAACTGCATCAATTTGCTGTATATCTGAAAGTAACAAAACACTGTAAATCAACTCCTTCAATTAAAAAAAAAAAAAGAAAAAAAAAAAACAATGTGCCAATAGTGTGCAGAACTCAGGCATGAAGATTGGGGGAGGGTAGAGCTATACCCAGAGAGCCAGATTAAACAGTCACTGATTTCAAGTTCCCAGCCACTAGGCTGGAGGTTTTGGCAACTGGCAGCTTTGGGGAGGTACTGGCCAGAGGAAGGCAGGGTTCCATCCTTCTAGAGGCTTGGAAAGCTGATCATTTAATCCAGGCAGGGACTCAAGGGAACAAGGTGGAGGTTTCCAGCCTGGGGGTCAAAATTAGGCACCATTTTTGAGAACAAGGTGGAAGCACCTTTCTGGAACTGAGTCTGAGCTGGGCACCAGGAATCTGGAAGGGCAACCTGGGGCTGTGTTTTGAAAACAAGACAGAAGCCAAGTTACCAGAGCCATACCTGAAGGCCAGGGTCAGAAGACCACAGGTGTAACTTGATGGTGATTCCCACAGCTTTGGGTGGCCACTCCCCCAAATCATCCCCCTGAAGCCAGAGCTGATCCACATTTCCCAGGGCTCACGCCGAATCTGCAGTGGCCCCGATGTGGGTTCAGGCTGAGAATTAGGCCTGATAAAGAAGAGTTTTTAAGACAAAAATGTTAGGTTCTTATCCTTTCCTGTGTCACCTCTATGGAGGCTGACAGGACAGAGGGCGCAGAAGCTAAGTGAAGAAGGGAATCTGGGCAAATTGTTAATTAAGGCAATATGTTGGCAGCTTGTCAGAAAAATAGGTGAGGGGATACGTGTGGTGGGGAAATTCAGGATAGGGTGTGGGTGTGCTGTCTGTAATGGAAACAGAAGGGCTTTTTGAGGATAACCAAAGTTTTATACTCTGAAAACTATTTTTCATAAAATTTTTCTTGCCGAATTTTCTTTTTCCTGTCTACCGAGACTCAGTTTTAACCCTTTACTAAGAAAAAAAAAGGCGCTGAGAAAAAGACAAGAGCAATTTAAATTCATTCAGTAGTGTCTTTACTTGAGGTGGTCTGCTGTTAATAAAGCACTGGCTAGCAGCTCCTTATAAGTATATGATTATTTTGCCTAAATTTTTCTCTCCCTAGGGTTTGGTCCACTCTGCTTTTATATACATTTTGGGTCTTATCTACTATTCAGATGATAGCACATTCAAAAAGTGTTGTTAATTTTGGAGTCATAAAACGTATACATTTCCTAATTGCTTTTTCTTGTTAAAGCCTGACATAGACTTTGACTGTAATGCACAAGGTCATTAAGAACTGAAGGAACTACAGTTGGCAGGTGCTTCCAGATGAGATGGGGATTATTGGAGGACTTCTTCAAACCCAAAAGCCAGTGATTTGTATGGACTCAAGAAAAAATATAGTACTTCTTTTTGTTTTTATAAAATAAGCTTTAATCTTAACTTTATTTGTATTTACTTGTTTATTTACAAGTATCTATTGGTCCTGTTCAAATGTGATTTTTTAAATTGAGGTATAGTTGATTTACAATGTCATGTTAGTTACAGGTATATAGCATAGAGATTCAGTTATACATACATATATATACATACACATATTCTTTTTCAGATTCTTTTCCCTTATTACAAAACATTGAGTATAGTTCCTTTTGCTATACAGTAGGTCCTTGTTGGTTATTTAAATAATATAGTACTTCTATATGATCCATAAAATTTAGTACAAATCAAGAATCAACAAAATATAGTCAGAGTTGAGTTAAAATTTCAAATAAGGCTCTGATGCACCAGAAATTCCCTTTCACATGTGTTGGACTTGCCGCCAAAATAAAATAAATATGCCATGCAGCCAGCAAAATTATGCTTTCCTAAAATTTTGGTGATTCTATATAAAATGAGTTCATTCATTCATCAAGCATTTATTAAGCACTTTGTGCTGTGTACTAGGGACAGTGCTAGTTCTGGGGAGGTAGTGGTGAGTAAAGACAGACCCATTCTCTCCCCGCAACCAGGTACTGTCTTCAGTGTCCCAGAGGTTCCTTACCTTCCACATGTTCAAAATTAAATGCCCTCCCTCCCCAGCCGGCTTCTCTTCTCTGTTCCCTGCCTCAGGTAATGATACTATAGCCCGTGAATCACTAGAGCTGACACCTGGGTCTTATGTTTGAATCTGTCCTCTGTACTAACCACTTCCCCAATGCAGTTTTATTTTGTAAATATCTCTTGACTCCATCCCCTCTTCCCTGACCTCTCTGCCACTGTGGTAGTTCAGGGTTTATCATCTGTTATATGGGCTCATTCAATAACTTTCTGACAGGTTTTACTCTTATGAACTTGCCTCCCTGCAACGCCCTCCATCCTGCTGCCAACGGCTGTCATTATAAAACGTAAATCTGTTTGTGTAACTTCTCTTAGGTCGCTCCTCTCTGCCCGCCATGCACACAAGAGCAAGTGGCCAAACGGCACACTCACCAAGTCTGCTGGAGCAGTGTCAGTGGAGGAATCTCACAGAGAAGGCCAAGTAGCAGCTGGCAGATACTCTGCTGCCTTTTCATAATTACAAATGATGAGATCCTAGGCTTTCTGGACTCCAGGAGAGGGACGCTTAAACTAGGCTGACATATTAGTCGTCTAATTAGGTGTGTGTGATTGCAAGACTGTGATATTAAAGTATTAAGATACGGCAGAGCCTTGGCTTTGGTCTGGTTTATCAGCTCGGTGCTTGTGGGTGATGGAAAGCCCTCTGCAGTCATGATTGGCAGCTAGAGGACAAGCCTTGCAGACACAGGTGAATGACATAGCTTGCCAGAAAAGGATCCATCAATCAGCTCACGGTTCGGCAAGAGCTAGCCTCTTCCCTGGCCTGATGGGAGGGCTGGGGTCCCTGTCTTGCTATTGGCCAGGATTGAGGGCCTTCAGCGCCTGACCACTGCTGGTCTCCATGGAACTTTATCAGAGGCCACTTCCTTTTCTGCACCGCGGGGGATCAGTCTTGGTCAAGTTAACCCTGCCTGATTACCACCTACAGGATAAAGTTCAAACTTCATACGGGGGCACACAGGCCTTCAATATCTGAACTCTCGGAGAATATAAAATAATATAAGCTTAGTAATAGCCGTCCACCTTCTTTCCCCTGCTTCTCATTACTTTATACAGTTGATCCTTAAACAGCACGGGTTTAAGGATGGGTCCACTTATACGCAGATTTTTTTCCAAAGGTAAATACTAAAGTACTGTCCCATCTGCCATGGGTTGAATCATGGGTTCAGAACCATGAATACAGAGGAACGAGTATAAGAAGGGCTGATTATAAGTTAACATGAGAATTTTTGACTGTGCGGAGAGTCGGGGTCCCTCACCCCCCCACTGTTCAAAGGTCAACTGTACTCCGTAATTACCACATGACTTGCATTCCCCCAGAAAGTTGTGCTTTTTTATTTCTTCTGCCCAGAATATTCTTCCTTTTCTTGTCTGATGAATTCTTACTTTTCAAGATCCAGCTAAAGCATCTTCAGGTCTGTAGGTGAAGATCTTCATCTTCATCTTCATCTCCCCAGTTCCCTCTCCCAAATCTCCATTGCCTGACATATCAACTAAAAATCTGTCCTCCCCCGACCCACCCAAATTTGTGTATGTATCTGTTATACTATAGAAAAGCAGTGATTTGTTCACGTGCTTTCTGTGCGCCAGACTGTGAGCTCCTCTAAGGCAGCACCTAGACAGGGCCTGGAACGTAGCATAGCAGGTGGTAAATGAAAACAAGCTGAATGAACAATAGAATGGATAGCTATTCTTCCAAAGCCTTTGCAACCACGTGACAGCAGCCTCATTCTTTTGGAAGGAGAAGCTGCCTGTGCTAGAAGGACCCAAGATCATTCCCACAAAGGCAACAGCACTGGGAGAAGGAAAGGGTGTGGGATGGTGTGTCTGAGATCACCTTCTTAGTGTTCAGAATTTCATCCTAGTCTTGAGAAGAAATGATCATACAGTTTTAAAGTGAGCCACAGTATTCGTGCCGGACCTGTATGTAGTTGTTATTTCGGTTTTGTTTGTTTTGCTATTATTATTAATCACTTTTCAAACACATTATTCTTGAGAAATTATTACCGGGTAGTGCTGAAGGACATTTTGATGTTTGTGAAGATCGTTTCTCTCTCTTTATCTCTATTCCTTATTTTCCACCATTGCCTCTACCATCCTATTCCAGATGACAGTGGCCTCTTGCCTAGACTTTTACGATAGTCTCTTATTGGCCTTCTTGTATCTAATCTGGCCTCCTCACTGGTCTGTTTCCACATTTCAGCCTGAGTTATTGTTTTAGAATGCAGATCAGATTATGCCATCACATTGCTTAAAATCCTTGATTAGCTTCCCATTGATTTCAGGATAAGATAGCCTTCTTAGGCCCACAAGGCTCTGCCTGGTCTGGTCCCTGCCTGGGGCTCCAGCATCAGTTTCCATAGTGTTCCCTCTCACCCTTTATACTTCACCTTCTTGGCCTGCTTTCAGCTCCTCATAAAGGCTAAGTTCTATCTTTCTATAGAGCTTCTTGACCCTCTCTCCCTTTCCCCGGGAGACTCTTGTCTCCTCTTTTCTAGTTCACTTATGTTAATCCCTTGGATCCTGATTGAGTATCATTTCCTCTCAGATTAAGTAATCCACCACAGAATGATTATAACACAATAAATTCTCTCCCTTGGTATGTCTGAAATAGCTGTGAGAGTGTATATAAGGAGATTTCCACTCTGTTTTTCTTATGGAAATGGATGAATACTTACTCAGTTGCTAACTTTTATTGATATGACCAAGTTGTTAGGGCGCACTGGGGTCAGTGAACCTGGTACAGTTTTTCTGGTGAGAAATTTCGCAGTGCATATCAAAAGCCTTAAATATGTGCTTCTTATCTGACCCAGCGATTCCACATCTAAGGATTTACCTTAAAATAGCTGATCAAGTTCTCAAGGTTGTATGTATCAGGTCGGTAACAGCATGAGGAATTCTGCGTGGAATGGGTTAAGGTTGGCAATCTTGCTGAAAAGTGGTCTTGAAGAGGCTCTTGCACGGAACTTTACGTAAAATTAAGCCAACCTGATTGTTTATACCAAAGGAGAAAATAGAGTGGGCTCATCCCTCCCTCCCCATCCACCTTCCTGGATTTGCCACAGTCCAAAGATGTTTATAGCAGTGTTGTTTATCATAGTGAAAAATTGGGAACCACCTAAAATATTCACAGTAAGGAATCGATTAAATTATGAGCCACCTATCCAGTCAAATAGAATGAGTGTATTAAAACAATGGTGGAAAGATGCTCATCATATCTTGTTAAACAAACATGCATGTTGCAACAACAAGGATAAGATGATCCCATTTTGGTTAGAAAACAAACAACTGTTTAGGATGAGACTATCTGAATATGACTTAATATTATTTTAAACTGATATTAGGGAGACTTTTCAAAAAACCTTTGATCTGTTCTTCGTCTCTTTGAATCCTGAATTTTTCACAAACTGCCTTCTAAAAGGACCTCTTTCTTTGGGTCCTGGAAAGGAGAAGAGAGTCTTCCCCAGTCTTTGGCTAAAACTTCCCTAAAACATGCATTTTCCTATATCTTTCTGAATAATTGAAGATTCACACTCATCTCTTACCTCCTACTCTTTGGGGTTTTTTAAAGGTTATATAAATACATTTTTAAAATTTATGTATTTATTAATTTTGGCTGCAGTGGGTCTTCATTACTGCGCACGGGCTTTCTCTAGTTGCGGCAAACGGGATCTACTCTTCATTGCAGTGCCTGGGCTTCTCATTGTAGTGGCTTCTCTTCTTGCAGAGCATGGGCTCTAGGTGCGTGGGCTTCAGTAGTTGCAGCATGTGGGCTCAGAAGTTGTGGCACATGGGCTTAGTTGCTCCGCGGCATGTGGGATCCTCCCAGACCAGGGCTCGAACCCGTGTCCCCTGCATTGGCAGGCGGATTCCCAACCACTGCACCACCAGGGAAGTCCCTAACCTCCTACCCTTTGAATAAATATAAGTCTGCGAGGGCCCTGCCTGGGTTCTAGAGGAGAAAATGCTATCAGCAAGCCAAACCTGGCCCTCAAATGTCTTTTGTTTGGCTTTTACTGTTTAAAGAAAAAAGTCAGCTGAACTATATTGCCAACATTAAAAACTAGATCTCATATAAAAATCTGGATTTTTAGTATTGCTTAGAAAAAAAAATCAGTATATCTGGCAGCACTGCGTCCCAGTGCTCTTAACAGGGTATGGATCAGTTCCTGCTCTTTTTGGTTTGGTCAGGGGTCCTTTGTTTACCATAGTTCTTAGCACTCCCTATTTTCTTCCCTCCAGTCTGCTTGTGCTTCCTGCCTGGATTCTGTAGGCATTTGATTTTGTAACTCTTGTGTGCTAGACTCTTTTAGCTCAGCTGTGTATCCTTAACCTCTATACCAGTAGTCTGGAAAAGTTAACAGATTTGCTTTATTTGCTTATATTCCTAGCATCTCTGGATAAGTCAACGAATGAATGAATGAAAACTTTTATGTACTTATTGTGGTCAGTGTATAATGTCTGAGGACATTAGGAGTTACAAGACATGCTTTATCCTCTTGGGCAGCTTATTCTCTATTTGTGGAGGATGGGTATATACACAAAATGGAGGCTAGCAATTGGTGCCAAATGCTAAGTGTCTAGAGTGTTTGGTTAGAGGGAGTGACAGTCAGCTCCGTAGCTCTTTGGTGGCAGTGGGCAGGATTGTGGATGATGATCCCAGAAGATGAGATTGGTCAGGGAAAGTTCTAAGGAAGGAAGACCTTAGGTTGTATTTGAGGGTTGGTAGGATCTGGTGGGTCACAAACTTTATTGTGCACATGAATTGTGTAGGAGAACTTGAGCTTTTCATGCTCTACTCAGAGATTGTGATTCAAGAGGGCAGAAGTGGGACCAAGAATACTCATCTTTAATATGCATATCAGGGTGATTCTGATATACGTGGGTCACACTGATAAAAGGGGAGAAGATGGTGGGGTGAAATAAGTAGAGGTAGGGGTGTGAGTGTGGACTTTAGAGGCTATAAAATTTAGCTGATTGGAGGTTTGTATGGCGGTGCCCTGGGAGATGATTAAGGGAGCAATGCTGGGAAGAAAGGGATGCTCTGGAAACAACTTCTTTTCCTTTTTTTTCCTCACAAGAAAGGATGACAGATAATTTTTTATAAAGTTGGGGGGAGGTGGGAAGCCTCAGGAGCCAGTTATTCTCGAAGAGAATATTTTCTGTCTGATTTCTGCATTTAAAAAAAAATTTATTAATTTTTTAAATTGGAGTGTAGTTGATTTACAATGTTGTGTTAGTTTCTGATGTACAGCAGAGTGAATCAGTTATACACATGCATACATCCACTCTTTTTTAGATTCTATTCCCATATAGGTCATTACACAGTACTGAGTAGAGTTCCCTGTGCTATACAGCAGGTTCTTATTAGTGATCTATTTTATATATAGTAGTGTGTATATGTCAATCCCAATCTCCAATTTATCCCTCCCCCATGACTTCTTCACTTTTTAATGGAATAGTTACATATGGGACAGTACTGGGTTTGCTTTCTTTAAACTTAATAATTAATTTAATAGTTAATTAGCAGGCAATTGATCCGGTTCTGCTAGTTCAGGTACTTAATCAGTTAAATTGGATTACCAGTCTGCTCCATTACTGAGTAATTGCACACTATTTATAGTGGAAAACAAAACAGATGTCTTAATTCCCACCACATTGTAGTGGGATAAACAAAGAGCCAGGGGGTCAGGTTTTTTTCCCCAGTATGTTGTATAGTGACTGGTATATGATTGGTTGTCACTCAATAAATACTTGCCAAATGTCCTTAGCTGAAATGTGTTTGATGTTTTTGGTTCTTCATTTCTGGGGGAAAAAAAAGGAATTTGATTAGGTGAGTAGTTTTCTACACCATCAAATTCCTTGGGGTGTGTCAGTGTCACTTTCAGGAATGAGAGAGACCAAGAGGTCGGGGAGGGGAGGGCGCCCACCTTGACCTCAAACAACATCTTCTCTTTTGTTTTTCTATTTTTGTTTCTTTTTACGGGGTTTTTCTGCATACAGCCTTGTTCAAAAAACAAGAGACTTCCATTTCCAAGCAAGCAGAATAACGACATCAACAATAATAAGTTTAAAAGTCTCTGACGTATTGAAGAAATGATTTGATTCAATTCCACATATACTTACAAGCCACCGTGCACAGCTTTAATACCTAATTCTCATGACTCATTGAGCATAAATGAATCCTGACGTGCCTCTGATCTGCTTCAGTTTTTGAGCATTTCCTTGAATTTGTATGGGATCTTATTGGACACAATATCTGCAGACACTTCATAAATCTTAAGGGTGAAAAATAATTTGGTTGGTGGATAATTGAGTAGGGAAGGGGGGAGGAGAAGAGGCACTGTAGCAACCTCAACAAAAATATAGGGAGACAAGAAATTTGGGCTGTATTGGAGGCCAACTGTCGTAAATAAAATGGTGTGGAGAGAATATTGGGTGTGAGCATAGATGATGTGGTTTGAGAAAAGGATGAGCAGAGAGTTTGGGGGTGTTGGTGGGTCCCGAGTGCCTCTGTGAAGATCTCAAACGTTTTTGTCAGTAGGCAACACAGTACATTTTGTACTTTTTTGGTAGGGGAGTGATTTGCATTAGGCTTTGTTTGTTTATTTAATGATTTACTGAGGGATAATTGATACATGTATTTAATGAGCATTATTTGACGCATTTGGACATACTGCAAACACCTGTGATACCATCACCTTTGTCTTAGAAGAATAACTAGTATATGAGAGTGAAGGAGGGATGGGAGATAAGAACTAGAAGCCGACTAATAGTAACCAGCCATTGTAAAAATATTTACAATGAAAGTGGAAAGAGAAAAAGCATAGAAGAGCTTTTGAAGAGGTAGGTGTTAGGGTGATATTGAGAGATGAGCAAACATGACTCCAAGGTTTCTAGGCTTGTTGCTGAGAAAATCTGGGTCCATTAAAAATAAAAATAACAGTTATTGATCACTTACCTTGTGCCAGACAGAACTCATTTAATTCTCACAACAACTGTACAAGGTGGATACCATTATTATGAATGAGAAGAGTAAGGCACTGAGGTTAAGTCACTTGCCAGTGGTTATAGAAGAAACGTTAAGCCAGGACTTGGGTGCAGGCAGGCAGGCTCTAGGGTAAGGCTCATCAGCAGGAAGAGGAGCTGCGCATATATGCAGAAAAAGAATCCTTCAGTGGTATTTCCACCTTGGGAGCTGAGAAGACAAAGTCTCACCATGACATGAGGTATAGTTTCTGCTGCTACGGCTGCCACTTTCTGCTTCACTACTAAGAATCACTGGCCACTACCTTTGCAATGTGCATGCCCTTCATATTTCCTTTCTTTCCACCATAAAAAGCCCCCCAGTTTTGAGAATTTTTGAAATGTGGCCAACCTCTGGCTTAAAGCACAGGCTCAGCCTTCCTACGGCTTTATTTATTAAAAAAAAAAAATTTATTTATTATTTATTTATTTATTTAGGCTGCACCAGGTCTTAGTTGCAGCATGCGGGATCTAGCTCCCCGACCAGGGATCAAACCCAGGCCCCCTGCATTGGGAGCTTGGAGTCTTACCCACTGGATCACCAGGGAAGTCCCTCTTATGGCTTTAGCATCTATGGGTCAGAAACAAGATCAGTAACAAACTTCAGTTAACCAGGAATTGAATATGAAATGTTCAGTAAATCTGATGAATGGTCATCTTGTTACTGACAGCAAGTTTGTGTGCCTGACACAGAGAGAGGCCAAACAAACTGAAACGTTGGCGTTTGTAGCAGAAAAAGGTTTATTGCAGGGCCATGCAAGGGGACGGGTGGCTCGTACCCAAAAAACGTGAACTCCTCAAAGGGTTTCAGCAAAGCACTTCTTTTTTTTAACATCTCTATTGGAGTATAATTGCTTTACAATGATGTGTTAGTTTCTGCTGTATAACAAAGTGAATCAGCTATACATATACATATATCCCCATATCTCTTCCCTCTTGCATCTCCCTCCCACCCTCCCTATCCCACCCCTCTAGGTGGTCACAAAGCACCAAGCTGATCTCCCTGTGCTATGCAGCTCCTTCCCACTAGCTAGCTATTTTACATTTGGTAGTGTATATATGTCCATGCCACTCTCTCACTTTGTCTCAGCTTCCCTTTCCCCCTCCCCATGTCCTCAGCTTCATTCTCTAGTAGGTCTGCATCTTTATTCCCATCCTAGGTTCTTCATGACCATTGTTTTTTTATTCCCATCCTAGGTTCTTCATGACCTTTTTTTTTTTTTTTTTTAGATTCCATATATATGTGTTAGCATACAGTATTTGTTTTTCTCTTTCTGACTTACTTCACTCTGTATGACAGACTCTAGGTCCATCCACCTCACTACAAATAGCTCAATTTCGTTTCTTTTCATGGCTGAGGTGAGTGAGAGGCTTGGTTAGTTGTTGCAGACTTCTTGGGGTCGGAATCCTTTGTTCTTGCAGCTGTCCACATAGGTCATGATGTTCTCGCCAACTTCCAACAAGACAAAAATTATTCTCTGTTCTGCATCTTTTTATCTCTATATGAATGGACTGTTAAAGGTCAGATCCCTGAGAATAGGCCATCCTGTATATTTCAGGCTCTAGGCAACATTGTTTTACAAAAGGTGCAGAGTCAGCATGACTAAGCACAGGAGAAGGAACAGATCTAATAAGGAGTCAGGTTTGTTCTTACAATCTGAACTGATGTTTTATTTTTGGCTTCCAAAAGTTATGTCCAGAATAATAGATATGTGAAAAATACATAATATTCCTTGGAATGCTTAAGTGTTATTTTTTTATAATGGATTGAGTCAAAAAGTTTAATAGGGAAACAGTACCCAATATATAAATATTCACATCATTCAGTTTCCAGAGATGCATCCTATGTAGAAAGACTATTGATACTGAACTAATCTTTTTTAAAATCATAATTTTAGTAGTGGAATGGGGAATACGGATCTTAACAACAACTTTCTGGAAATTCATTTTGTATAATTGAAGAACAGTTAACCTTTTTTGAGTGGTAGGGATTTGCAAATATTCTGTAATTAGTATTTATAAATATATATCCCCAGGTAAAGTTTTGAATAATATCTTTTTAAAGGGTTCAGTAATTAAATATCTGTAATGAGAAGCATTTGTCTCTGAAATAAATTAATTGCTAGATATTTTCATCATAAAAATGCTTAAACATGCAAACTAAGAAAACATCTGAAATTTAAATTTGGACTTCCAAGGGGGCTGGTTAAATAACCAAAAAAGCAAATATTGGAAAAAGCTTATTTACTGGAAAGGACCAAAGCTGCTTTTGATTCAGCTGCATCTTGTCATTATTTTGCCTCTTTTGTTGGGCGCCATACTTACTAGGAATTTGCTTGTGGGAACTTGCCAGTCTTTAGTTGAAATAATACAGTGGGATACAGAGATAAAGAGATGTGCATCTGAAGAATATGGTTGGAGGGCTGGGGGCTTCACTGATGCACTGGTTAGAATGTAATTAGGTCCTTGAGCAGGGCAGTGCAATTAAATAGTCTAGGAGGGCATAATTAGATGGGTGGCTGAATGGTGTAATTACATTCAGAAGAGGGGGGCTGTAATTAGATGTGAGGCAGAGGGGGGGTGTATTTAGATGCCTAGGTTGAAGATATAATTAACGTATGGGCGAGATATTAAATTATGTGTGTGGGTGAAGCATAATTATGTGTGGGAGTCCATGCAGATACATGGGTGAGGGTACATAGAAATGAATGGGTTAGATGCAATTAGATGTGTGAGCTCATGTTCTTATGGACAAAAACTTGATATTTTCATCAATAAGGGCAAGCATATGTTTTGACTTCATCACTAATAGCAGGCTGGCATATAGTGACAGCCTTTCAGGCCTATCTAAAGGGTTGCAAATCAAAATCCCTGCTTTTCTATTAGGACTTGAGACCCACATCTAACATTGACATTGATTCCTCTTCTTAATCATGGCACTTGGTGGTGTTCTAAGTACTGAAAGGCTTGGTAATTTTTCTAGCCTGAAAACTGCATGACAAGGAAGACTTACTCCTCCTTCCTATAAAAGAGAAGTCTGGAGGGAGTAGTAGAGCAAAACAAAGATTTTTCCTTTGAATTGTGAAGCGTGAAAATAGAAGTGCCAACTCTTCCAGCTTAAAGTATCAGCATAAAGTTACATGTGTAACAAAACCAGCAAAATTTAGCTTGACAGCCTCATTTTTTTTTTAGTTTATGAAACCATGTTTATTCAACAATATTTATGGCATTTCTCCCCTCCCTCCCAAGTATAAAATTAGGAAGGCGAGGAATGTAGTTTACGGGTACAATAGAAACAGAATGATAGAAAGAAGCTAGAGGAAGAAGAATCTAGAACAAGTTAGGTCCAAAAATCACCCAGTGCATCTGAGAAACATATGGAATTAGTGAAGTATGGTGAGAGTTATAATAATCTGATATATCCTGTATTAAATTTAAAACAATGCAGTCTTTTGTTACCATCTTCAAAAGCAGGAGAGCATTTTAAAATACAAATTCATTGCTTACAGAAATTCTTGATATTAAAGTTATTTAATTGGCCACTAGTCTGCTTAATCTGATTCAGTCTATTACTCAGTTCTCCTAATTCTGGACACCTTAGAGCCTCCTCTCATCTGTTTAGGGCTTAGGTTGTATCTGGTGGAGCTTCACTGTGGATAGATCTAAGTGGGTCGCTTCCAGGATTTCAAACTTTGTGGCTTCCTGGTGCTCCCCAAAAGCCTAGATTTAAAGTTAGCTATTTTTATTACCTGGATGTAGGGACATTACAGCCTTCTCCCTATTCTCCAGTTTTGTCCTACAGTGATTCTGCAGAACATTTTTTATTCTTTGATTCTGATGCTACTTTTTTACATTGTTAGACATGCCTAAAAGATACCCTCTCTCTCCAAGAATATTGTAACTTTTTTTTTTCAGGCAAGGCTTTATTGGGGCCCCTGCTGCAGCAGGGTGGGGAGTGAGAACAAACAACAGGTTCCCTTGTTTGCTTGCTTCCCCAAGGGGGGACGAGCTTGTTCCTTACATGGGGTGAGGGTAGGGGTGTGTCCAGGGGTCGGGCCGGAGTGGTGGCTTCGGTGGTCTGCCCACCCCTTTGTGGTGTTTTGTTCAGGGCGCATGCGTACTACCCTGCTTTTGCTCCAGGCTCTTCAGGAGTGGCAGTTGCGTTTTTTGGTCTCTTTTTTGTCCATAATTTTGCCCCAACTGGGCATGTACACAGTTATTTTTAGTCCCATACAGTTTCTTTGTATTTTGTTGCTGGAGGAGAGGTGTGTCCAGGTACAAGCTCTGCAGCACTGCAGCAAAGGGTCCCAGGTCCCAGCCTGTGTCATTCCCCCCTGAGAGACTCTACACCCTTATTCTTAAAGGGTAAAGGGCCGAAGGTCTCTTCTTCTGAAACTCCCTCCTGCTGGACAGGGCCCGCAGACCCTAGCCAGAGGTGTAGCAGTCCCTTGCTGACTTCTGTACTTCTAATTTGTGATCAGAGGCGCTGTTACTAAAATGTTGTGTATTCCTGTGAAAATAGTTACTACTACTTTGTTTAATCCAGTTCTTTATTTACTAAATGGTTTGCACGTTTCTTTTTTCCCACACCTGTCCTTCCTCCCCTCCCTGCAAGGCCAGCCCAAACTCTAAGAATTAGAGATTGACGGTGGTTAACTCAGTCGCTCATAGAGGTAGTGTAATTATCATTGAGGACATCTAGTTGTCTGTGTAATGGAAGATGAGTAGGTGATCAAGGTCACTGGGTCTTACTACTTCGTTGTTTTGTGTGGATTCCCCATGAAGACGAAAAGGAAGTGAGGTGTTTGGCTTTGGAAATGACTTGGTAAATAAGGCTTTATTCACTTAATTATAAAAACCATCCTGGGACGCTTTGGAGCTATTTACATAAGGCACAAAGAACAGGGTTTAAGTTCTTCAGTTTTTAATAGCCTTCTTCAAGGCATATTCTCAGCCAGGAATATTTTCACAGTTGGCATTTGTAGTTTGTTTCTGAAAAAGTCTTCCAACCTGTAACAAGTCTTTTCACTTTCATTCATTCCATAATACATCAAAGACTCTAATTTTTGTCTTTTTTTCCCCAATCTTCCTAAGATGATCTAATAGGCCGAAATCTCAACTACCTTTCTTATGCCTAAAAACTTCAGATCTCAGGTCCCAGTGTCAGTTCCTCAGAGAGATTTTTCCTAACCTTATAGCATTCTGTACTTTCCTATTTGTTAAATTCTGTTTTTCCTGTTTCCAGGAGCAGGGTATGTGTCTATTTTGTTCACCAGTACATTTCCAGCATCCACAACAGCTCCTGGAGCATATCAGGGCTCAACAAATAATTGTTGAATGAAAAGGGAAGTCAGGCATCAGGGCTATTTAAGAAGAGGCACAGGCAGTGCAGGCTGTGGACCATAATAAGGGTGAGGGTGTCTCAGAAGCAAGATTCTGAATGGCTTCATTAATCGGCTCATGTTTAGAGAGTGGTGGGGCTCATGTTTGTTCTTGAAGTTTGGAGATTATATATCCATTATGGCAGAAGACCTAAATAGACATTTCTCCAGAGAAGACATACAGATGGCCAAGAGGCACATGAAAAGATGTTCAACATCGCTAATTACAGTAAGTCCCCTACGAACGAGTTCCATTCTGAGAGCTCGTTCGTAAGTCCAATTTGTTCATAAGTCCAATAAAGTTAGCCCAGGTACCCAACTAACACAATCGGCTAAGTAGTACTCTACTATAATAGGTTTATAATACTTTTCACACAAATAATACATAAAAAACAAACACGAAAAATAAAGAAAACATTTTTAATCTTACAGTACCGTCCCTTGAAAAGTACAGTAGTACAGTACAACAGCTGGCATCCAGGGGCTGGCATCGAGTGAACAGGCAAGAAGAGTTACTGACTGTAGGAGGGGGAGGACGGGGGAGATGGTAGAGCTGAAGGATCGTCAGCAACAGGAGACGGAGGGCAGGCTGCACTTTCACTCACGCCTGATGCTGATGGCACAGCATCTGGTTCCTCGCTGGATTCAATTCTATCTACCCTCTTGAAAAAACGACCTAGTGATGTCTGGGTAGTAGCTGGTTTCTTCTCATCATAGATGACACGGTAGCACTGGATTGCATTCTGAACGGCTGCTGCAACCTTTGTGTACCATTCTACGTTCCAGTCCTGCGCTTCAAATACTAACAGTGCCTCCTCAAGTAAAGAAAATCCCCTTGCGATTTCCTGCATTGTGAATCTCTTCGGTTCTTCAGTTACTTCTTCTTCCTCTTGTCACTCCACTCTCTCAATTATTTTCACTTTTGTTTCCATCGTTATCTCTTGGTGCTTCTTAGCAGCACTAGCTACATCACTGCTGCTTTTACGCTTGCTGCCAGGCATCCTGGGCTTGAAATAAAGATACTGTACTATTGTATTCTATACAGTACTACAGTAAAGTACACAAAAGCACAACCACTTGTAAAGGATGCACGTATATGACTATGTACACCAGACACGTGAACTAACTTACGCGATTGGACGTGCGAACGCATGTTCGCATCTTTGAAAGTTCGCAACTTGAAGGTTCGTATGTAGGGGACTTACTGTATTAGAGAAAGGCGAATCAAAACTACAGTGAGGTATCACCTCACACCAGTCAGAATGGCCATCATAAAAAAGTCTACAAATAACAAATGCTGGGGAGGGTGTGGAGAAAAGGGAACCCTCCTACACTGTTGGTGGGAATGTAAATTGGTGCAGCCACTATGGAAAACAGTATGGACGTTCCTCAAAAAACTAAAATAAAGTTGCCATATGATCCAGCAATCCCACTCTTGGGCACATATCTGGACAAAACTTTAAAAAGATACATGCAGGGCTTCCCTGGTGGCGCAGTGGTTGAGAGTCCGCCTGCCAATGCAGGGGACGCGGGTTCATGCCCCGGTCTGGGAAGATCCCATATGCCGCGGAGCGGCTGGGCCCGTGAGCCATGGCCGCTGAGCCTGCGTGTCCAGAGCCTGCGCTCTGCAATGGGAGAGGCCACAACAGTGAGAGGCCCGCGTACCGCAAAAGAAAAAAAAAAGATACATGCAGCTCTATATTCACAGCAGCACTATTCACAATAGCCAAGATATGGAAACAACCTAAATGTCCATTAACAGATGAATGGGTAAAGAAGATGTGGTGTATATATACAGTGGAATACCACTCAGCCATAAAAAAGAATGAAATAATGCCATTTGCAGCAACATGGGTGGACCTAGAGATTATCATATTGAGTGAAGTAAGTCAGACAAAGACAAATATATGATATCACTTTATGTGGGATCTAAAATATGACACAAATGAACTTATCTACAAAACAGAAAGAGACTCATGGGCATCATCAGGAAATCTACAAACAACAAATGCTGGAGAAGGTGTGGTGAAAAGGGAACCCTCTGGCACTGCTGGTGGGAATGTAAATTGATACAGCCACTATGGAGAACAGTATGGAGGTTCCTTAAAAAACTACAAATAGAACTACCATACGACCCAGCAATCCCACTACTGG
>NC_041219.1:69722845-69723157 GCF_002837175.3 Physeter macrocephalus | reverse complement strand
AAGATGTGGTACATATATACAATGGAATATTACTCAGCTATAAAAAGGAACGAAATTGGGTCATTTGTAGAGACATGGATGGACCTAGAGACTGTCATACAGAGTGAAGTAAGTCAGAAAGAGAAAAACAAACATTGTATATTAACACATATATGTGGAATCTAGAAAAATGATACAGATGGACCGGTTTGCAGGGCAGAAATAGAGACACAGATGTAGAGAACAAACGTATGGACACCAAGGGGGGAAAGCAAGGTGGGGGGTGGTGGTGTGATGCATTGGGAGATTGGGATTGACATACATACACTAATA
>NC_041219.1:69716093-69722814 GCF_002837175.3 Physeter macrocephalus | reverse complement strand
GAGGCCAGGGTGGGGGGGGGTGGTGTGATGCATTGGGAGATTGGGATTGACATACATACACTAATATGTATAAAATGGATAACTAATAAGAGCCTGCTTATAAAAAAATAAAATAAAATTCAAAACAAAAGCATAAACAGACTCACAGACATAGAGAACAGACTTGTGGTTGCCAAGGGGGAGGGGGGTGGGGAAAGGATGGATTGGGAGTTTGGGATTAGCAGATGCAAACTATTATATACAGAATGGATAAAGAACAAAGCCCTACTGTATAGCGTAGGGAACTATATATGTATAGCATAGGGAACTATATTCAGTATCCCGTGGTAAACCATAATGGAAAAGAATATAAAAAAAGAATGCATATATGTGTATAACTGAATCACTTTGCTGTACAGCAGAAATTAACACAATACTGTAAATCAACTATATGTCAATAAATTTTAAAAATAAATAAATGAATAATATATCCATTATGACATTAAGAAAATGCCTTTAGGTCAGACACTGCTTAAAATAGATTGGATGCTCAATAGAAATCTGCAAATTAAATAATTATTGAACAAATTGTTGATCATCTGATCTGTTAGTTTGCATATAGAACAGTGAGCAGAAAAGATATGATACTTGGATTGATTCATACAAAAATGTGCATTTAAAAACTCATTGATTGATCAGAGTAGTAGATATACCCTCTAAGGGCCAATGATTAGAAAATATTTTGTTCAAAATCTATGTAAACCTTTGAAATTGCAAGTATCTCACACAAAGGTAAACTGTATGTAATAGTAGTGCTTTAGCAATGTAATGATAATTTTTCCCCAGATAATTTAATTCTTTTAGTATTTAATAATGTACTAGTCTCATATATTTATATGGGACTTCAGAGTTTTCTGAGGATGTTCAACACCGCAGCTGATTTTAATTCTCATAATCATACTGGGAGACAGATGGGATAGTTATTATCATGCCTGACTTCCAGTGAGGCACTGAGAATTTGCAGAGCCTGGTAAACCATAATCTGAATCCCGATGGTTAATATAATAGAGTCATTAAGAAGATGGCCCCATTAATAGATGGAACAGTGATAGGTGAAAAAACTTGGACAAAGATTTATAAGGTGAATCGGTGGTCAAGCAATATTTTGAGACCATGGCTGTAGTCAATCTGCCTAATCCATCCTTTCATTTAGAGTAGTATTTTTTAAGGTTAGCAGGAAGAGTGTTATAGTACTATATTCTCAGACCCAGTAGATATTTTCTTACATGGGTGCAAGGAGATACCTTTGAAAAGAAAGGATGCAGTTAGTGCCTTAATAAAAATACTCCTTGACAGAATCATAATATTTTTGTGGAAATGGATGACCAAAATTCTTTCTATGTAATATACACCAAAAGGAGGACACCTTGTTCACGGATCATTCTGGTAAGCATCGACCATTGCCAAGTTAAAATATTTTGTGTCTAGAATAGAATAATGATAGTATTATCTCAATTAGTTAAAAAAATTCCGCAGCTTTTTCTCAATTAAGTTTTTTGTCTGTAAAACTTTGGTGAGCTCCTTTGTTCACTGGCATATTACCAATGCCCAGAAGAATGCACCCAGATACCGGAGAAATAGTTATTGAAATGAAGTTGCTCGTGTGAGGGCTAGCATTGACCAAATGAAGAGGAAGTAAGCAAATATTACCAGCACAAAGTCAGAAGTGGCTTCCTCCTCAACTGGGCTTTTGTTCAAAGGCTTAAAAAAGTGTAATGGTGTGTGTGTGTATAAGACATATATATACATATATGTTGTATATGACATATACGTATATATAATGTAAGAACAGGTAAATACCATATAAAGTAGGTAAATTTGCTGCTAATAAAATTATTCCAGTTGTTAAGATAGAGTGTGACGAATCACTATTTTACCATGTTTCTCCCAAACCCATGGAATCTAAGTATTCTGTGGCTTGAACAAGTCAATGGACTCTGCTAGAAGGAGGAAGGAGATGAAAGAAGAGGGGAAGGATAATGGGAGGACCACCATGCTAGTGGCCCAGTGAGATGCTTTATGTACATTACCTCATATAATCTCATATAGTCCTGTGCAGCATTATCCCTCTTTAGAGACAGGAGGTGGAGCGCCACGGGTCCCACAATCTGGAAGTTAGGAGGTAGTATTTGTACCCAGGTTTATGCTGCTACTGCTGCCGCCACTGCCCAGCCCTGCTTGTTCTGTGCCCAGATTCTTGCTTGGAAAACTGGTATTGTCGGTCGATGTGGTCCAGGGACTTTCCTTTAACAACGATGAGCGGGGGTTAAGTTGGCTTTTACAAAGCAAATTAATATTAGTAGAGCATGAGTGAGCCCACACTTTTGACATAAACTATATACAGATAGTTGTATAACTCACTGAACTCAGATCAGGCTTCCATCCTCACTCCTGAAACAGGTCTGTCCTGAGGAAGGTTACCAGTGACCTCCATGTTGCAAAATCCCGTGGCACTTTTCCTCACTTATCTTACGCAATCTGTCAATAGCATTTGCTGCAATTTTTCCCCATCCTTCTTGAGTATCTTGAGATATATTTTTTTAAACTTTGCTTGCAAGACACCCTACTTTCCTGTTTTTCTCTCCCATTCCATTGGCCACTCCTTCTGTCTCCTTTACCGATTTCTCCTCAGTCTCCTGACTTCCTGTTGGAGCCTCCCAGGATTTAGTTCTTAGACCTCCTCTCTTTCCTGTCTACACTCATTCACCAGCTAGTCCCCTGATGTTAAATACCTCCTATATACTGATCACCTCCATCTTTCTATCTCCAGGAGAGACCAGTTCCCCGACTGTATTCTCATATATTCAACTGCCTACTTGACATTGCCACTTAAATGTCTAATGGGGATCTCACACTTGACATATTTAAAATTGAACTCCAAATTATCCGCCCCCCGCAACAAAACCTGCTTCTCTATCATCTTCCATGTCTCAGTAAATGGCAAGTCTGTCTTCACAGTTGTCCAAGCCCCAGACTTTGGCATCGTTCTTGATTCCTCTCTTTTTCTCTTATCCTATTTCCATTGCATCAGCAAATCCGGTCAGCTCTTCCTCCAAAACATCTCCAGAATCTGATTACTTCTGACCACCCCCACTGCTCTCACTCTAGCCCAGGCCACCAAAATCTCTAGTCTGCTGTTTCAGGAGACTGGTCTCTTTCTTTCTGTGCATGACATCTTACAGCCTATTCACACAGCAGCAGAGTGATTGTTCCAAAATACGTTATAGCGTCACTCCTTTGCTCACCCTACCTTGACTTGATTCTCGTCTCATCATAAAGCCCAAAGTCTTTACAGTACCCTCCAAAGCTCTACAGAAATTGTTCCCCAACCTTCCTACCAGGTAAGTCTCTAATCTCTCCTCCTTCTCTGTCCCTCGCTTACTCACCTCCAGACACAGTGGGCTCTTTCCTCTTCATTTCGCACCCCAGGAGTGTCCCCTCCCAGTGGTTCCCACAGGTACCTGTAAGGTTCACTACCCCCTGTCCTTCAGGGATTTGCTTCCATGTCTCCTGACCACCCTATTTCAATGGCAAGTCCTCTTCAAAAATATTTCCTCATCTTCTCATGCCAATGATTTTCTTTCTCTCCACAGCCCATGTCACCATCTGGTATTCTGTTTATTTACTCATTTGTCTTATTTATCATCCATTTCCCCGCTAGGATGTAAGCTCCTTGTGAACAGGGATTATTATGTCCCTGTCACCCAGGACAGTGCCTGGGACATAGTAGGTGTTTAATAAATACTCGTGGAATAAAAGAACAGTTAATTTGAGCATAAAGACTTAAATCTACATCTAAAAAATTACAGAACTAGCCCATGTGTCTGTTGATTTCAAACCTTCCTCCCAGGAGTGACTGAGAAAAATGCCATGTGTCATCCTGGCTTATCCTGGGCGTGTTGGGGTGCTGGCCTCTGCTTGACACGCCTCTCTGTATCCTGATCTGGAGGTCACTGGACAGTCTCTGCTGTAGTGTTACGAAGGGAAGTCTTTCCCATCTGCAAATGCTTAGACGCTACAGTTTCAGTACTGTATCTTCATCAGCTATATTGTCATAGCTCTGGCTATTCCTTTTACAAAATAGAAATCAAGGAAGTGAAATTCCCTTCTTGTGCTACAGTGAGTGCCCCTCACCTACCAGTGATCACTCACACCCCTGGAATTTCATTTTTCTGCTTTAATTAATTTATGTGCATATATTCAGGTATTCATTGATTCTTTTGGTGTAATCCATGTTATGCCCTTCAGATTCATCAAGGATGGCTGACTTAATACCGGCATGGTTATTTTCTGTCCCAGTTATGCAGATGTAAGGTGTCCCCCCAGAGAACACCAACCGCTTTGCCTGGTTTCAGCAAGCAGGAAATGCTTTGCCTGGTGGTTCTTGCTGACCCAGCTAAAAGAGACTGAATGTCACATTTCACTTCCAGGGGCTAGTGCTGGGTTTTGATATTCCCTGGTACTATATATAGCACCCCAGGGAACGTTCAGGTACATGGAACATTTTCTTTGCAGTCCAGTTCAATGTCTGCAGAAAGTCATATGCTGTCTGGATGGACACAAGTCATTTGTCCCTTAGTGCTTCCTAAGTTCTAGACAGACCTGCCCAGAGTGTTCATGTGCTCATAAACACAGTGTTTACTCTCAGCATACTTCTGTGCCTCTGTTTATGCTGCTCTCTCTGCCTGGCAAAATCTTACTCAGACTTAAAGATTCATCTCGAGTAAGAAAGCGTTCCCTGAATCAGCTTGACAGACGTGCCTTCTTGCCCCTCTCTGGATTCTCCACAGCATGTGAAACATACCTCTTCTGCAGCAAGTTCAGCATTATAATAGGGTCTGTTACATAAGTTTCTGTGTTCACACTCTCCTCACATCCCAAACTGTGAATTCTGAGACCTGTGATTTCTCTATCTTCGCGTTTATCCCCAACAGTTAGCAGAGGAAACACCAGCCACGTTGAGTGAATGACTGATTATATGAATGAATGAAATTGCATCCAAATAGGGGAATAGAATTCATTTGAGTTTGTTCCCAGCTTAATGCCTTTAAAAAGAATCCTAAGAATGTTTAGTGGGGATTTTTCCATTTTCTTTAGCAGTCACTCCCTACTATGTGCATGGCCAGTTTGATACCCAAAAATGTTATATTGAAATACACTTCAGCGAGCTAAAAAAAAAACCCCTTTTATTTCAAAGGAATAGGCTCGTTTGTTCCTTGCAAACTTCCTGGCATCTTTCTTTCTACATGCTCTTTTCCCTTTGCCCAGTCTTCAGCCAAATTCTCTGGCCGGGTCTGCTGTCAACAATGATTTTGTGAGTGGTTGTGTGTTCTCTGCAGTGAAAACCCGCCTTGTTTTCTGTTGCTAGGCAACCCCATTCCAGCTGCCTTTGAAGAAATGCGCGGTGGTGGGAAATGGTGGGATTCTGAAGAAGAGTGACTGTGGCCGTCAAATAGATGAAGCAAATTTTGTCATGCGGTAAGAGAGCTCCCACAGCGCGGCTTCTGCCTCCTCTCTTCTCCCCCACCCCTCCTGCCAGCCCCGGGGCCTTTGGAAACCAGTCACTGGTGCTTAATCAGCGGTAGCTGCTCTTCAGGTCCCTTCAAGTTCACATATAAGTGAGTGGAGGAGACAGGCCAGGGGAGCCTGGGAACGGGCCCCAAGAAAGTGCAAAGCTGAGAGAGCTTCAGTGGTCGTGGGGAGACCCCCAGAGTGGAAACACTCATTTAATTGTAGACGATACAGTCGGGTGACTCCAACTTTAAGACTCGTTCTTAAGACAAACTCTCTATGAATAAACATTTTCATTAATTCATTTCATTCTACACACTCTGCTGCCTTGTTTTTCACAAAAGCATTTGGAAGTAGTGAGTAGGATTCGAAGAGGGGTTGTATCTGGGCAGGACTAAGAAAACTGGAAGGAAGGAGGAGGATTACATTTCGAGCAAAGAGGAAGCTTGGTAAGGGGACTGAGCAGCGTGGTGACGTGATCCTGCAGGGGTGTGTAAAAGAACTGCTAGGACACATCCAGCCAAGGCTAGAGACCATGACACTGAAATGGCACCAGCCTGCGCCGTTGGGTAATTTTGACCAGAAGGGAAGATAGCGAGTGACTGGATAGACGCAGGCTTGGGATTGTCTGGTTGGAGAGGAGAGAAGGGTGGGAAGGGACAGCATGGAGGGTCCTGGCTAGAGAGAGCGTGAAGTGACACACTTTGAGGTCTCGGCTGGATGGGGAGTGGGCCCTGAGCGGCGTGAAGGAGAAAGGAGGGGGCCAATGGGACCAAATGATGGGGTTCTTCAGAGCTGGAGGGGGCGGTGGTGGGAAAGATGAGAGAAGGTGGAAAAAAGAGAGCTAATGTCAAAGAATGGACCACTGGAGAATGTGACTTCACCTTCTCTGGGGGACGAGCAGACGTGTTGTAGAAAAAAAGGACATTTGTTACTGTAGAAGTGTAGGAACCTGGAGGCTGTTCTGGGGAGGGTCTTTCAGGTGGGCCCCGAAGTCACAGTGAAGTGGAAATGACTATGAACCAGGGGCCAAAAAGCTCCGGGGCCAGGAAGGCTGAGGTCTCCAGCAACACAGAGGGCAGAAAGCTGAAGCAGGGTGGCGGTCGTGTTTTGTGTTCATTTTTTTTTTTTTGCGGTACGCGGGCCTCTCACTGTTGCGGCCTCTCCCGTT
>NC_041219.1:69714065-69715839 GCF_002837175.3 Physeter macrocephalus | reverse complement strand
GCGGAGCACAGGCTCCGGACGCGCAGGCTCAGCGGCCACGGCTCACGGGCCCAGCCGCTCCGCGGCATGTGGGATCCTCCCGGACCGGGGCACGAACCCGCGTCCCCCGCATCGGCAGGCGGACTCTCAACCACTGCGCCACCAGGGAAGCCCTGTGTTCATTTTTAAGGATAAATAGATAGTGGTCTACAAGTAGCAAAAGTTAGCTGAGAGAACACTGAACCGCCTCTGGGCTCTGAGCTAAGTGGAGTAGGGGAGAGTAAAGGCCTGTCTGAGAGTGTTTCAAGGAAGCTGTGTACTCAGGGGAGGGTCAAGTTCCCTCTCAGAGAGCAAGGGTTGGGCTCCTTGAAAGACTTTATCTCACTGGTGAAGCCTGCTGCAGAGTGGGAGCGGGGTCCTTTTCTATCTCTCTTTCCTTTATGGAGTTGCCCTGCCCTAGTTTTTCCACTGTAAAGACTCTGTTTTCCTCTCCATTGCCATTCCTATTTTTTGTGATACATACAAACCATAGAAACATGGAGACAATACAAACGTAGTTCTCTTAATTCAAGTCGACGTCAGTTTGGTGAGCACCTACTTTGTACTGGGTCTTCACTGGGGCTGGGAATGGAATGTTGAACAATTCCCTCATGGACTTAAAACCTGGAGATGTGCCAGTGCTGTGACTGGGGTGATTCAGAAGCAGATGATCAGTGAGTGGGGACCTTCTGAGGGGAAGTGGCATCTGGGCAGAGCCCTCTCCCCATTCCATTCTGGACACAGGCCGCCCCGTCCAAGCTCTAATGTAGGAAGGACACCAAGTGCTGCCACAGGGTTGTGAGCCATGGCGAGAGCGTGTTGAGATGGGATTTAAGCTGTAGAAGTGGGGACAGTTACCTGAAGAGCAGAGGTACCCCCGCTAATACATTGGTGTTAGGTGGAGGCTGAAGGGCCAGCAAAGAAAACAGAGGGGTTGGAGGACCAGCCCTTGCTGCAAACTCACTCCGTGACCCACAGTGCACCACTGTACCTTTGCTGTGGCTCAGCTTTCTAATCTATGTGAGGAGGTGGCTGCAGACAATACCCCAAGCCTTTCCATGTGGAAACTCTGATTCTGTGATGATGTGACGATCACACCACTGTTAACACATTCACGTAGTCTAGTTTAAATTTTCATATTGCTCTCGAGTATAAGTTGATTTGCTTTTTCCAGAAACTATGTAAGGAAGAAAGAGTGGAAATAGTATACTCACAGATTCAGGAAAGTTAAGTGATTTCGAGAGGTCTGAGTGCCATGTGGAAGGAGGCATTAGTGCAATAAATGTATTATTTTAGTATTCCTGAGTGGGCGTGTGTTTGTCACTACATTTAGGAGATGGATATTTTAAACTTAACGTGCACAAGATCAGGCCTAAGCATCTTAGGGGGTTCCCTGTATTATTTATTATAAATAAGCAAGACTACATTTGTGTTGTATAAAAGCAATATCGATATAGTCAAGTTCAGAATTAATGAGTGCTTGTGATTAGGTTGCACAGCACAGGATTAAACAGATGTTCATGGAATGATGAGGGAGGTGAGGATTGAAAAACATTCAAAGAAGGTAGCATCAAAATTAGATGTGCAGGGCTTCCCTGGTGGCGCAGTGGTTGAGAGTCCGCCTGCCGATGCAGGGGACGCGGGTTCGTGCCCCGGTCCGGGAAGATCCCACGTGCCGCGGAGCGGCTGGGCCCGTGAGCCGTGGCCGCGGAGCCTGCGCGTCCGGAGCCTGTGCTCCGCAACGGGAGAGGCCACG
>NC_041219.1:69696133-69714011 GCF_002837175.3 Physeter macrocephalus | reverse complement strand
GAGGCCCGCGTACCGCAAAAAAAAAAAAAAAAAAAAAAAAAAAAAAAAAAAAAAAAAACCAAAAAAAACTAGATGTGCATGTGCCTTTGATTCAGTTTCAAGAATGGCGCCATTATCATAACACCTTTGAATTTTTAAAAAGCCTTATTAATAGATTACAATGTGGGAGTAATTAAATGTTGATAAATTGTTTATAAAGTATTCTTATTTGACCATTTATGTATCTATTTATGCACGGTTGCTTAATACACATTTTGGGGGAACCCTGAGGAAATTGAGGTAATATCATATGTTCAAAATTAAACATTTAGTGAGTAAATGTGATTAGAAAGCACATAGTATGTTCCTGGACTATAGGGTACATGGACAGTTACATTGAAAGATGAGATCCAAAAACAGCCTTACCTGTACACAGTGGTATACCCAGTTACAGTTCAAGATGTTTTCCAGAATTAGGATATAACAGTGCCATAATTTCCTTTGCTTGGACATTTTCAAATATGTCTTCTAATGCTAGAAGTCAACTCCCCGTTTTTCAAAGAAAACATTTGCTCTGTAACCAAAAGCAATACTTTAAAAAATAAAATTAGCAGTTAGTGTCTGGAAGTGTTTTTCTGAGCTTTTGCTCTGTGATAGGAGGTGTGAAGTGGACTCAGACATATGAGCCATGGATCATTCTACGAGGAATGCACAGAAAAACAAAAAGTATTTTTTCAGGAATACCAACTAGTTTCATTTAACGATGACAAAACAGGTTAACCACACTTTCCGGCAATATTCAGAGTTTACAGGTTTAATATAATGTGGTTGATTCTCAGATGTTATGAAGGGCCATCAGGATCAAAGGGGAAGTAATAAATTAGGAGATTGGGATTAACATATACACACTGCTATATATAAAACAGATAACTAACAAGGACCTACTGTATAGCACAGGGAACTCTACTCAGTATTCTGTAATAACCTAAATGGGAAAAGAATCTGAAAAAGAATGGGAATATATATGGATATATATATGTGTGTGTGTGTATATAACTGATTCACTTTGCTGTACACCTGAAACTAACACAACATTGTAAATCAACTAGACTGCAATAAAAACTAAAAAAAAACAAAAAAATTACATTCATCAAAAAAAAAGAGAGACAGATGCCCAAATTCTAGTCTGTGTTTTATCCTGGGAGTCCTTTTCATCTTTGCAAAGATCAGTTAAATCACAAGACACCAGTTAGCACCATGGCTGCATGAGCCTTTCGGTTAATAAGCTCACTCCCCGACATGGTCTTCGGAAACCTCTTGGGATATGGTGCAACCACTAGACTAGAGGTGCCTTAAGTAGGCTCTGTGACTTGGCTTCCCCCAGGCTCCCCACCATGCCTGTTGTGTTAGTTCTCAATGGGCACTCAGCTGGCTGACATTAATCTGTGGGGAGCTGCCAGGAGAACCAGGATCTTGTTACCAAAGAGCAGGTGAAAGGAAGATTCCAAATCAGCTGAGACAAGTGTCTGCATGGGATGGCCTGATGTGGTAGGAGTCAAACACGGTAAATACGAGACGACATCAAGGAACTTGTGCTGATCAGCTGAGTCGGTGCTCAGACAAGTCCATGTCCTGGGGGAAATTTGTAGGGAAATTAATAGTTGGGGAATGGCCGAGACCTTAATATTTGTAAGATGTCTACTGGCAAATAAATGATGCTTTGGTTTGCTGAAGTAAGAAAAAGTTAGAGGTGCCCTGCTGTGGAGTCAACTTAGAGACATGGCTAGAGAGGAGCACTTAGGACTCAGTAATAAAAGAAAATCTAATGGAAGCTATAGACTCATTTGGGATGGTCAGAAGTAATCGATATATATTTAGTTATATTTATATGATATTTCTGATATGTGATATATTTGAGCTTTTACTATGTATGAGGCATCAAGGTAGGGACTTTTTATACATTTCTTACTTTAATCCTTGCAACCACCTTATTGGAGAGGAAAAGTCATTATCCTCATTTTGTGTAATGGGGAAACTGAGGCAGTTGACAACTTGGTTAATGTCTCACTGGCAGAAAGCCATGGGATTTGGATTTGCAGTTGCAATATTTTCTGTTGTAAGCATTCATAAGACATTGCGGTAGAGGAGAGCACCCAGGGCTGTGGTGTGTGTGTGTGTGTGTGTGTGTGTGTGTGTGTGTGTCTGAGGGAGGAGGAGCTATTTCTGTCACCTGTACTCTTCCCTTGCCTAGACTGGGATGGTGGAGAATCATTGCGTTTCTTTAAATGACAGATTATTTTGTCTTCACCAGTAGGCAAACCATACGTTGGTCACGTACCCAAAAGTCGCACATGCATCGATTTAGGTGGCAGGGTTTGCCTTGAATGTACTATTATAATTTAGAATGTGGGAAAAGAATGAAAAACACAAGCAAGTACAATTCTTCCTTTTCTCTTGAAGTTTGTTGGTATCCACAAGGTCCTGTGTCTTCTAGGGGACTACACCCTCCTGAGCGCTAATTTCAAGTCTACTGGACCCTGACTTATCACCTCAAAAATATTTTGAATGGAATAAATTCATTTTAGTTATATCTCTTTCCTTTAGTAAATCCCTTATCTTTCTAACTGACATTTTCTTTCTTCTAGAACAGAAATAGTTTTTATGGCAGCATTTTGAAGATGCTAAGAGTTAGTCATCTAATGTCTATTAGAAGGGAGAGGTGATAAAAACAGTTTTTTGTGAATTGAGCTAGACTTAGTAAAATTCCTATTTGCCATGATAATTGACCTGATTTAAAAGTAAGTAAATCATTCTGAAGTGCTTGTTCTTGTCTCTCTAGATGCAATCTTCCTCCTTTGTCAAGTGAATACACTAAGGATGTTGGATCCAAAAGTCATTTAGTGACGGCTAACCCCAGCATAATTCGGCAAAGGTAAGAGTTTATGACTTCTGTTTGTGAGGAATTAAAAGGAAGGCTTTCGAAGTATTTAACATCTTAAAGGCAGTGAACATAATTCAGTTTGGGAAACAAAGAAGAAAACCATCTGGACAGGCAGGAAGGATGAAGGAGGGAATTGTAAATAAACTAGACAGGATTATGGGAATCCAGACACTATTTCATGCTTCCTCTGGGATTCCGTTTCTTGCCTTTAGAGATGGTAAAAATAACATGTGAATCCATCGTTTTGCTCAAAGAAGTAATATGATATCGTGCTTATTACTACTACTTTCCAACTTGTTGGCTTCAGTCCCAACTCATTGATTGGCACTGATTGGCGAACTGAAGTCATATCAACTTTATTAAAGAGTAAAAACAGAGAAGTGACCAGTTTACTGCATATGCATGCATGAAAGTAGCAATATTGTGGGAATGTACAGGAATGTGTGATTATATGATGTTACAATATAGTCCATCACATGATATTCAGTCAGATTTGGGAAAGCATATGGAAAACTCTTACTCTAGTATCGATTCCAGAAATCTTGGCAGCTGCTGTGGGAGCTTCTGGGGGTCGTCGGTCTCTAGTTGATGAAGCCCAGTGGTAAGCTGTGAGCTGTTTATCCAAGGACTGTTCATCGTAGAGAATGACTCAATCTCTGTAAAAAGAAGAGTCGAACATCGCCTTTATGCTGCCCCATGTACACTAGCAGTTAATAGTGAAATACCCAGATATTCTAAGCTCAGGCATTTGCCACCTAAGGAAGTCTTATCCAAGTGGACAGCACTTGTGTGTCACTTGATAAACAATGCTACGCTACTTGTTTTGGTTCATAAGTAAGTATTCCCATAAAATGGATGTTGGGAAACACACCAATTTTTAATTTGACAGATACTGTGAAATTACACTTCCAAAATGTACCATTTACTTCCTCTTCGGTCATGGATCAGACTGCCTGTTTTCCAATACTGAAAACATTATGTGCTGTTCATCTTTTAAATTTCTGTCAGTTTGCTGAGTTAAAATGATACATTATTTTTTATTTAATATGTGGGTTTTTTTGAATATAAGAAGGGCTGAGTGGGTATTGACTATTAGTATTTTTTCTTCTGTAAATTGCCTATTTGCATTTTTTGCTCATTTCGTACTTTTTTTCTTTTTACAAACTATTTTCCTGTTGATTTATAAGAACTGTACAGATATTAAGTCTTTGCTATATATGGAGCAAATATTTTCTTCTAGTCTGTTTACCTTCTGTCCTATCAGAACTCAACATTTTTTATACAAAGAAACTTGTTAGTCTTTTCCTTTTTTTAAAAAAAAAAACTATCTTTAGACAATCTTCCTTACCCACATCCCCCCCCATGTGAAATTTCTTCTAGTCTGTTTACCTTCTGTCCTATCAGAACTCAACATTTTTTATACAAAGAAACTTGTTAGTCTTTTCCTTTTTTTAAAAAAAAAAAACTATCTTTAGACAATCTTCCTTACCCACATCCCCTCCAATGAGAAAATATTATCCTGTATATTTTTAGTGCATTTATAGTTTCATTTTTCATACTTAAGAAATTTAATCCATGTGACTATCTTTATTTTTATAACACTGATCTTAATGTTTTTCCACAAAAATATATGTTCATTATAAGAAATTAAGAGAGAAAAATACAAAGAAGATGGTAACAAAAAGAATCACCCCAAACCTCACCATTTGTAAATAACTATAACTAACACGAGGTACACTTTTTTCGGATATTCCATATATTCTTCAGAACTTTGAAGATATTGTTTCATTATCTTCTGGCACCCAGAGTTGCCAAGCAAAACTCTAATGGAAATTTATTCATTTTTTTGTTTGAGGGAACTCTTTCTTTCCTTCCTCCACTAAAACTTATACATTTCTTTTTACCATTTAAATTCAGAAAGTTTACCAAGATATATCTCAGAGTGGGTCTCTGTTTTCATTAATGTTGCTTGGCACATTAATGAGAGGTCTTTTGAGTTGGAAGATGTGGAGGTGTAGTGGTTATGAGTCTGTCCTCTAAAGCAAGATGACTTGGTTTTCGCTTCCTGCTCGCCCACTCACAGCTGTGTGAGCTTGACTGAGTTACTTAACACTTCCTCCTTCAGTTTCCTCATCTGTAAAGCAGGGATAATAATACTTCGTTTAATTCATACTTACAATGAATTAAACTGCATATATATGTAGATGTATATATGTGTAAATATGTGTGTGTGTATATATGTATATTATAATTACATATATGCTTAGAACAGTGCCTGGTATATTGTAAGCACTATATAAATGTTAGCTATCATTAGTATTGCTTTTCATCTTTGTGAACATTCTCTCTCTTATATGCCTGATTATTTCCTCTTCTTCATTATATTTGCTCTCTCTTTCTAGTGCTCCTATTAAGTGGATATTAGAACTTCTAGATATATTAACCATGATTTCTAACTCTCTCCTTGTACCATGTAGCTTTTTGTGTGTGTTGTGTCCCAAGAATAACCCCTTTCAGCTCAATAAATCGTATTTTAGTTGTGTTCATTCTGCTATGTAGTCGACCATTTCCACTTTTTAATTGTATTTTTATTTTTTGTGAGCTAAATTATTTTTTTCATAGCAGCATATTTTTTATGGATATAATGTCCTCTTAGGTTTCATCAAGACTGTATAAATGGACTTAACAGTTTTGTGTTTTTGTTCTTTCTGTATTCAGATTATTCTTCCTATTTTTTTGACTTAATGCTACATATATGATTTGACATTTTCCAAAATTTGTACTTTAGTTTTCTGTTCATTTTTGTATGGTAAGCCTTTTTGCTGTCAGTGAATATAGCTTTATAGGTATATTACTTTCATAATAAACAGTTAGTTTTAAAAATGTCACTGAAAACCAAAAATGCCAGTCAACTTTGTGAGTTAGTATTGAATAACTTAAATGAATGACCAAAAATCAGTGCTCTGTATTTAATTTTTAGTGTGATTTGTTTGCTGACATAAACTAATGTAGCATAGCAAGGAGTTGGGAAGAATAAGAAAACAAAACATTTTTCTCTTTTACAGTTTAGTTATTGACTCTCACTCAGTCTTGGGTTTTTTGTGGGTTTTTGTGAGAGGGCTTGGGGGTCTGATCAGGAAGATGTCAGAAAATCAACAATGATGATGATGTCTCTTTAATTCAATTAAGTGGATTGGGGTTCTGGAAATCATAAAAATGTGCAATTTTTAAAATTGGGAAGGATTCATATCAGATTCAGAGAATGAGCAAAAGGTCAAGAGAACACTTACAAAAATATTTTTCTTTGATTATTTAAATTTTTTTAGATAATTTCAGATTCACAAGAAGTTGCAAAACAAAAAAAAGTACAGGAAGGTTCTTTGTACTCTTCATCCAGTTTACCCCAATGGTAATGTCTTGCATGACCATAGTATAATACTTTTCCGTTCCTGGAGGGGAATGAAACATTCAGTACATTACACTGAAGGACAAAAGAGTCTATTTTTCTACCTGAATATGTGGAGTTGGTGGTAAGATTTTAAAAAGCTCGTGAAAACGGGTATTTATTTAGAACAAGACAGAGCAAGATGAAAGAGAAAGTGAGATTGTGATTGTGAGAAAAATTATAACTACAGAAGGAGAAAGGAAAGGATCAATAATTGTTTGAAGGGAAAAAAGTTCAATATAAAGAATTAATGCAAGGCAAGCAAGAGTCATTATGATCAATGCTGGGTCAACATTTAGTCAGTGTTTCTATGTGCCAGGTTCTGTGTTCTTTATATGCATTGCCTCTTTTAATCTCAAAATAATCCTAATGAGGAAGTACTTTAATGTGTGTTTTTACAGAAAAACAAATGTGACATAAGTTTTGTCATCTGCTCATATTCACAGCTGCTGGTCATCAGTCCGGGACTTCACCCAGACTTGTCTCAATCCAAAACCCATACTCTTAACCAGTGACCATCGCACACCCCATCTTTCCAGATGATCCATATGTTGCACAAGGAGACAATTGAGTTTCCACAAGTGATAAGTCATTTTGGAAAAGGGAGTGAAAGTTTTTTCACTTAACAAAGTGTATTCAATGTTTCAAGGTGTTTGAATACAAAATCAAAATGCATATAGCAGTTCCATTTTGTGAAATATGGAAAAATATATCCCAGTAACATCAGATACTTTGATATGCTTAACAGTTAGACAATGGGAATTCCCTGGTGGTCCAGTGGTTAGGACTCGGTGCTTTCACCGTTCCGGCCTGGGTTCAATCCCTGGTCAGGGAACTAAGATCCCGCAAGCCACGTGGCTCGGCCAAAAAAGCAAACAAACAATTAGACAAAAAAGCAAACCCTCTATAGAAAAATTACGGAATTTTATTGAGGGACATTTTGGACAACCTAAATGTCAAATAATATTAATTCTAATGATTCTTGCTTAACCTTGCACTAATTCTTTATATTGAACTTAATCTTAACCAACAGGTTTACTTTGCCTCTTAAACATTTAATTTTTGACCCTTTCCTTTCTCCTTCTGTAGTTATCAGATTCACGTATATATAGACCCTTAATATATGACAGAGGTAATATTGTAGATCAGAGAGAAAAGGACACATTTTCCAAAATGATGTGGAGACAGTTCGGTTGTCTATGAAATTATACCTCTACCTCATACCTTATACCAAATATCATTTCCAGATGGTTAAGACCTAACTTTGAAAAGCAAAACAAGAAAGCTTGTAGAAAATAACATAGGTCTTGTGATTTCTTATATAAGAATCACATAGCACTAAATAGAAGGGAAAAGACTGATAAGTTTGATTTATTAAAATTGGGAACTTTTATTCATAAAAAGACGTGGTAGAAGTAGGGCAAATACAACCACATTTTAGAGGAAGACAACTAACAAAGGACTTGGATCCAGCATATACAAATAACTCTTTTACGTGTAATTTAGAAATAAATTAATTGAATATGAAAAACAGAAAACCAGTAGGAAAATAAGTCAAAGAGTTGAACCAGACTTCATAGAACAACTCCAAATAGCCAATAAATGAATGAATAGATGCTTTACCTCATTAGTAATCAGAAAAAATGCAAATAAAAATCCCTAGGAGATACCATTACACATCCATCAGGTTGGCAGAACTTATTCCAACTGTTAGTGAGGATGTGGACCCGAAAGTACCATATATGCTATTTGGAGGGAATATGGTTCCAACCACTCTGGAATGTGTTTTGACGTTATGTAGTAGGGTTGAAGACACACATGCTCCATGCCCTAGCAGTTCCACTCCTAGGTATATACCCTAGAGAAAAACAGTATTTATAAGAGAGAAATGTATAATAACGTTTATAGTAGCTAAAAATTAAAATAGTTGATTGTGAATTCATGGTGGAATGAACCAATGAATTCAGGTATCTTCACATAGTGGAATGCCTTACTGCCACGAACTATGACTACCCACAATAAAGTGGGTGAGCTTCAAAAACCTGATATTGACAAAAAGAGGGGAGTCATAAAAAATACAGTAGGATGTCCATATAAAGGTAAAAATAAAACTAATTAACAGGACGGTTTAGAGACACATCCATAACAATTCTGAGGACCAACAAGCGGTTCCTTCTCAGGGGACGAGAGTGTTGGATTCAGGAAGTTTTTTATTCAGATCTTGTAGTCTCCTCCCAAAGCTTTGCACACCCAAGATGCTGGCAGTGTCTTGCACTTTCATGTGACTAAAAGTCAAATTCATTGGGCAAAGATGTGCAGTGGAAATGCCTAAGTACCACTAATTTTCATGGCTGTCCTCCAGATCCTTGATTCTTATAAAAATATTCCACTGAGAGTTATAAGCACTATGAGTTTTCACTACAAAATTCTCGTAGAAAAGATATCGGTATCAAGATAAAACAGGCGTGAGAAAATTCAGTATATACGAGAGGCACCCATAATGATGATTCACACATTATATATGTATAATTAATGTATATATATATATATTTATAATGTACACGTTATTCTGCCTGTAGGAAAAATAAGGTTAGAGAAGGTAATATTCGTTGATGTAGTTAGTAGAAATTCTCAGTAAGAAGGGGCTCTGCTATAGCCTTTGTTAGGATATCTTGTCTAGAGTACATTCTCAGTTTTTAAAAAAGCTTTATTGAGGTATAATTGATATACAAAAAAAACTGCACATGTTTAATGTGTATAATTTGATGAGTCTGGGCATATGCATACACCGATGATACTATCACCATCATCAAGGTAATAAACATAACCATAGCCTCCAAAAGTTTCCTTGTGCCCCTGTTTCTTTGAGTGTGTGGTAATAAGAACACTTAAGATGAGTTCTATTCTCTTAACAGATTGTTTTTCAATGGGTGTATAGTGAACTCTTTTTGACAGCACCTAGAACAAAAGGATTAGTTAGGGTGCCCGGGACACAGATTAGAAAGGGCTTTTCAGTCGCATTCAACTTCTGATTGCATTTTTATGGGTTAGAGAAGTTATTCTAATGTGACAGCAGAGTCTGTTGTATCTTCAGACCCACTGCTGTTGTCCTCTTCCTTCCTTTGCTGGGTTTTGTAGGTGGATGGCAACAAGGATCCCTTCACAGGGTTGCCCTTCATTAACATGCACCAGCTCTAACCCATTGGTCCAACAAACATTTTTGTTCAAATACCCTTTAAAAGAATTTTTAAAATCCGTTATTATTTCCTTGATCTTTTAAAAGTTACATAATTTTTTTTGGCATGAAGTTAAATTGTTGCCAAGCATGAACTTTCAGAGCTTTCTACATTGTGCATATTTAAATACATATTGTCAAAGTCTCAGAAGTGCAGATTTAGCTTTTTGGATGTTCCATGTCCTCATAGCAAAGCCAGTGCGCTTTGTCAAATTAGTTCATTAAGTTGAGTTGACTTTCTGTCAGAAAAAGGCAGACTACATTTTATTCAATTAAGTGCTAAGATGTAACCCCATATAAACATCTCACTTCTGAGTTCTAATTATTCAACATATAAGTAAAGTATAGGAGTTGCCAAGAGTTTGTCCCCTGTATAAAATAAGGCACAGCCTCCATCTATTTCTTATAAAGATCTTTTTGCTTTTTCTCAGGGGACACGTCTTCAGAAACTATGTACCTTACAAATGTTTCTTTGGTTGCCTGGTGGCTTTTACACTCTGGGGCACTGCATCATTATAATATTTGGGATAATAGGAGGTATGCCTTTTGTGAAGTGGACAAGGGAAAATTATGAAAGTAGAGTTTGGAAAATAGTTGTTTAGGCTATCAGATTAGTCTTGAGTAAATGTTTTAGAAAAGTGCATATGTGGAATTTGAGGATTTGGAAATTCATGGGGGAAGAGGGATATTAAAATGGGAACTTCACAAGAACAAAGTTGCAGAGGTGCTCATTCAACAAATATATTTTGAAATCTACTCTGAGACAGAGAATACAAAGTTGAAGAAAATACAACTCATACCCTGAAGTTGCTCCCAGTCAGCAGACATTCTGTGGTCTTGGAATCCATGAAGGGGGTCCAGGGGACCCCTTCTGAAATTTATTTTTAAAATTTTATGTATGTGTATTATGTATTTTTTAAATCCGTTTTTCCAAGGCTTCCATTACTCACAATAGGATTAAAATTCAGTGACCCAAACTGAGTCATTCTATCAAGTAGAATTAGAAATTACAGTTCTCAAAGCTTGTTTCTTAATTTTTCAATAGAATTGAAAACTCAGTTAGCCATTTTGCCCATATCAGGTGTTCAGTACATATTTGGGCAAATGATGGTTAAAAAATAAAAACTGGAACTTAATTGATTGTCCTGTTATGATATTACTTTTGAGCCTTGAGGCTCCAGCTTGGGCAGTAATTATTATTTGCAGCCACAAAAAAAGAGCATCAGTGTTCTGAGTGTGTGCTTCCATGTGGGCATATTAGAGGCAGTAGTATCAGTGTGAACAGCTTGGGGTCAAGAATCTTTTATCTGTGCTCTTGAGACCCCAGCATGTTTTTTGGCATACAGGACATGCACAGTAAATGTTTAGGGAATGAATGAATAAGTGAATAAATATATTTTAAATATCCTTCAAACTGAATTTCTGGTTTAAATTGTCTTTAAAAAGGAAATTTAATGAATTTTTTTGTGTCAGTTAAAATGTTTCTATGGTCTTAAACTAAGGAGATAAATTTTTTAGTAACACATATTTCAAAGCAGTATTAATCAAATGCTTAGCAGGGAAAACTTGGTTCCTCTTTTTTAAAAAAGTTGACATAAATTAAGGAACAAAAAAGCTATCGGAACAAATGGAGTACAAATCATGGTGGAGTTAACCTTTTAAAATTTATAAGTGTGTGGCTTTTAGTTGACTGGAAGGACTTGATATAAGATCCAAATATTTATTTTGAGGTTTCTAATATCAGGTAGAAACTGGGTAATCTCTTTTCGTACAAGTGAAGAGACTATCCAATGGTTATCACCTCTAATTTTACTAAAGGCACTTGGGAGTGTAGAGGTATTATCTGGGAGAACAATTGCTTATTTTATTGATGTACTTTTTCAAAAATAATTTGAGCTTTGAGGAGAATGACTTGGATCCAAAGAGGGTTTATAGCAACTTCTTTTTAACATTCTACATGACTCATGCCTCAGACTGTGTTCCTAAACATCTCCATCTCTTCTGCCCGCTGACTTCTTTTTTCTTTTCTCTCCAAACTTAGAGCAGTTTATCAGTGTTTGCACCAAGGTTTGGCAGTCACTGATAGCCATTCTGTCTAACATCTGCTGTGATATAAGGGAATTAAAAGGCAGATGCTAAAACTGGAGCTAGAGAGAGCAAGGAGAAGACAGAGAAGAGATGCCTCTAAAAGGGTGTAGATCTGTGTGGAGTTTGTGTCTGGATGAAATAGTTATCCCAGTTTTGGCTTTAAACAGACTTTGTATTCAAATTCTAGTGCCACTGCTAGTAAGTGCTTCATACTTGCTAGCTATGTTAGTTTAGTTACTTAACCTCCCCCCTGTGAGTTGAGAATAAAATTATTTACCTTGAGGATTGTTGAGAGATGTAAATGAAATAATGTAGCTGTGGCCAGTAGAAGTTATTCTGATTAATACCCAGAATAGCTACTCAGGAGGACTCTCCTGTTGGAATACATTTTGTTCTTGGTTAAAACATATTTTTAATGCATTATTGGGCTCATCGAATTTAGGGAATCTCCAAGAGTATCTGCATGCTTCTCCCCCAAACAAACAAAAAACCCCAAAGCACAAAACAGAAAATCATGAACCTAAAACCAGACCAAGCATTGTGAACTATAAAATTCTGATACCAAAGCTGAGAACAGGAGACCAAGCCCTGGATTTACCATGTTAATGTGTGCCCCATATTAAGCCTTGATAAGGGACAATGTGGTCCCAAGTCATATTAGCAGTCTATGGCTTCTAATAGAAGCAAACACAAATTTCTTCTAGAGGAAAGCTCTCAGAATACCACCTTCAAACAGACATAAGCTCATAAGGAAACACTGAAATTCACAATATTGAAAGTCCTCAGAGATAAAAAGTAAACAAAAATTGTGGATAGACACGCCTGAGAATTTACTGAAATTGTCAGATGCAATATATTACTAAGTATGAAATTCTTATAGAAAAAATAAATATGAATCAAAAGTCAGCAAGAAAATATCAAAATTACCTAGATAGCTTTAAAAAAGAGCCAAATAGGAATTTTATTTTATTTTTTAAAAAATATTTATTTATTTGGCTGCATTGTGTCTTAGTTGCAGCATGCAGGATCTTTTGTTGCGGCATGGGGACTCTCTAGTTGCGGCGTGCGGGCTCTAGAGCATCTGGGCTTAGTTGCCCCATGGCATGTGGGATCTTAGTTCCCCGACCAGGGATTGAACCCACCTCCCCTGAATTGGAAGACAGATTCTTAACCACTGGACCACCAGGGAAGTCCCCCAAATAAGAAATTTAGAAATGAAAATATAAATGTTGAAATGGACAGACATCAGATTAGACATAACTGAAGAGAGAATCAGTGAACTGGAAAATAGAGCAAATAATTTTTTAGATACAAAGATATAGAAAATATGAAGACAAGACAAAGAAACTTGGAGACTGGAATAAGAATGACTACCAGTCCAGTCTTTCTTTAAATGGAATTGTGGAATTATAAAATAGAGGTAAAAGTTGAGACTTCTTCAGACTTAAAGAGTAATGTAATCCATAAATACAAAAAACAAAGTATCAAACATGAATTAAATTAAAAAAAAATGCAAACCTAGACCATTTTAGTAAAATTGAACTAAACATAATAAAAAGCTTTTAAAAGCAGCTGGAGAAAAAAGACATTACCTGCAAAAGAATGATCATTACACTAAAAGCAGACTTCTTCCAACAGTAAAAATGGAAGTCAGAAATCAATGGGAAAAAACAAATGGAATCTAATTAAACTTAAAAGCTTTTGCACAGCAAAAGAAACCATAAACAAAACGAAAAGACAGCCCTCAGATTGGGGGAAAATATTTGCAAATGAAGCAACTGACAAAGGATTAATCTCCAAAATATACAAACAGCTCATTCCGCTCAATATCAAAAAAAACAAACAACCCAATCCAAAAATGGGCAGAAAACCTAAACAGACATTTCTCCAAAGAAGATGTACAGATTGCCAAATAGCACATGAAAAGATGCTCAACTTCACTAATTATTAGAGAAATGCAAATCAAAACTACAACTAGGTATCACCTCACACTAGTCAGAATGGCCGTCATCAAAAAATCTGCAAACAATAAATGCTGGAGAGGGTGTGGAGAAAAGAGTACCCTCCTACACTTTTGGTGGGAATGTCAGTTGGTGCAGCCACCATAGAGAACAGTATGGAAGTTCCTTAAAAAACTAAACATAGAACCACCATATGACCCAGCAATCCCACACCTGGGCATATATCTGGAGAAAACCATAATTCAAAAAGGTACATGCACCCCAGTGTTCATTGCAGCACTATTTACAATAGCCAGGACGTGGAAGCAACCTAAATGTCCATCAGCAGAGGAATGGATAAAGAAGATGTGGTACATATATCCAATGGAATATTACTCAGCCATAAAAAGGACAAAATAATGCCATTTGCAGTAACATGGATGGACCTAGAGATTGTCATACTGAGTGAAGTAAGTCAGACACAGAAAGACAAATATATGATATCACTTATATGTGTAATCTAAAAAAAAGGGTACAAATGAATTTATTTACAAAACAGAAGTAGTGTCACAGATGTAAAAACTTATGGTTAGCAGGGGATTGGGGGGGAGGATAAATTGGGAGATTGGGATTGACATGTACATACTACTAGAGGTTGTCATACTGAGTGAAGTAAGTCAGACACAGAAAGACAAATATATGATATCACTTATATGTGTAATCTAAAAAAAAAGGGTACAAATGAATTTATTTACAAAACAGAAGTAGTGTCACAGATGTTAAAACTTATGGTTAGCAGGGGATTGGGGGGGAGGATAAATTGAGAGATTGGGATTGACATATACATACTACTATATATAAAACAGATAACTAGTAAGAACCTGCTGTATAGCACAGGGAACTCTACTCAATACTCTGTAATGGCCTGTATGGGAAAAGAATCTAAAAAAAAAAAAGATTGGATATATGTATATGTATAACTGATTCACTTTGTTGTACGCCTGAAAGTAACACAACATTGTAAATCAACTATACTCCAATACAAATTTAAAGAAAAAGAGAAATCAGTGGGAAAATATCTTCAAAATGGTGAGAGAAGAAACTATCAACATAGGAGTGTGTACAAATTGTCTTTGAAGTAAGAAAAACATTTTCTGTAAAAACAGATTATTTACCATCAGCAGACCTTCAGAGAAAGAAATTCTAAAGAATGTATTTCAGGAAAAAAGAATGTTACTTTAGAAGGAAAATCTGGGATGGCAAAGAAATTGGTAAACATATAAACAAATCTAAACGAACCTCACCCATATGAAATAATAATTATACATTATCTTTACGTATGATTTGTAGAAGCCACAGATATGGAGAGCCTGCTTTAAGGGATGTGAGTATCCATGGACTGGGTCCTGGAATTAATTCCCTGCAGATACCAAGGGATGACTGTACTGGAAAATAACATCACTTAAATTGGGAGGGAGAGAGTGAAGTGTTTTAAAGCTCTTGTTTCAGTTATTTATTGCTCAATAGCAAATCATTTGCCATGGCTTGAACAACAACAGTCATTTTAGTGTCTTTCACAGTTTCTGTGGGTCAGGAATTCAGGAAGGACCAGGCTCAGGAAATCTGGCTTATGATCTCTCATCCAGTGACTGGAGTTGAAATGATGAAGGATTGGAGCAGCTGGGGTTGGCTGGGCATCTCTTTTTCTCCATCTAGTCTCAGGGATCTCCATGTGGTCTCTCCTTGTGAGCTTGTTTGGGCTCCCTCACAGCATGCCAGCCTCAATACAGTTGGATTGTTTGTATGGTAGCTGGCTTCCACCAAAGCTAGTGTCCAAAGAGGACATGGCAGAAGTAGTGACATTTGTATAACCTCACAATGGAAATGACATATAGGTCAGTTCCATCACATTCTATAGGTTGAGGCAATCACAAAGGCCCACCCAGCTTCGAGAGGAAAGAGTCCTAGCACAGATCTGCCTGTTGTTAGGAGAAGTGTCAAAGTCACATTGTTAAAAGCATATGTATGATAGGAGATGTTATTGTGGTCATCTTTGGAAAATATAATCTGCCTTGGGTCACAACAATTCATATCCCTTGCCCATTCAAAATAACATTATTCTTTCCCTGAAGACCCTCAAGACTTATTCCATCACAGCATCAACTTCAAGTCCCAGGATCTCCAAAGAATTGAAAGAAGGAACAGCAACAACAACAGAAACCCAGAAAAGAATAACCTGAAAACAAAAGTACAGCAGAGGGGATCTAAAAAGCTAAAGTTGATTCTTTGAAAAGTTGATAAATAAAAATTACTTAAAATAGACCTTTTATAATTTTTCTACAAATCTGTCCTAAAAATAAAGGGAAAAAAGCCCTAGTGTGTACAAGCATACATATCATGTTGTAAATAATTTGAAAACATTTGCACTCTTTAGACATACAAAAATATATCTGTGGTTTTGTAACTAGTGTCCATATTGATGGAATATTATGCAATGATATTATGGAATAATATTCGTGAATAATTTTAACAAATGGTAAAATGCCCACATAGTGAGTGAAAAAATAAGTATATAAATGCATATGCTTCAACTATGTAAAACTATATGCATAGAAAATCCCTAAGGAAATAAATAAACATTTTCCAAATTGGCTGCAAAGTTTTATAATAGGAAAAAAATCATTAAAAGCAAGTCTTGTTATTTTACATTTTCTCCTAATGTTAACTCCTTTTGATGATACAGTAGCCCTCTGAGTTAGAAGAGCAGACAATAGAATGAAGCCCTGATTTTGTGTGTGTGTGTTCCTGCCTTTCCAGATCTAAGTAAGATTGGCTTAGACCCCAAATTTTATGTACTGAATTCAGAAAGTCAGAACATTCTGTGCATCTTTTGAGGAACATTGTCCTGGGAGCAGTGGAAGTGAGCCTGGCAACAAGAACCCACCTCCTGACATGGAGTAGTTATCACATCAGTGTCCATCTGTTTCTTCCCTTTCTCTTTCCCTCTCTGAAGTTCTAATCCTCAGCATTAAGTAGCAGGTCAGATCAAATGTTACTTTAAAAGAATAATTAGAACATAATTAGTAAATACTGGAATAGCCTAATTTTTCATGATACTTTCATGCAGATCCATTGAGAGTAAGTTGCACTCTAGTGATAAAACATTAAGGGGTTGACCCAGAAGGAGTACCAAGTTAAGAATTTTTTACACAGGATTTATATTGACTTTCAACACGTTGAATTATAAGAACATGTCTCTTTTTCCATCCCCTCACTTTCAGTCTGTATGTGTCCCTAGGTCTGAAGTGGGTCTCTTGTAGACAGCATATATACGGGTCTTGTTTTTGTATCCATTCAGCTTGTCTATGTTTTTTGCTTGGAGCATTTAATCCATTTATGCTTAAGGTAATTATCGATATGTATGTTCCTATTACCATTTTCTTTATTGTTTTGGGTTTGTTATTGTAGGTCTTTTCCTTCTCTTGTGTTTCCTGTTTAGAGAAGTTCCTTTAGCATTTGTTGTAAAGCTGGTTTGGTGGTGCTGAACTCCCTTAGCTTTTGCTTGCCTGTAAACGTTTTAATTTCTCCATCAAATCTGAATGAGATCCATGCTGTGTACAGTAATCATGGTTTTAGGTTTTTCTCCTTCATCACTTTAAATATGTCTTGCCACTCCCTTCTAGCTTGCAGAGTTTCTGCTGAAAGACCAGCTGTTAACCTTTTGGGGATTCCCTTCTGTGTTATTTGTTGTTTTCCCCTTGCTGCTTTTAATATTTTTTCTTTGTATCTAATTTTTGATAGTTTGATGAATATGTGTCTTGGTGTGTTTCTCCTTGGATTTATCCTGTATGGGACTCTCTGTGCTTCCTGGACTTGATTAACTATTTCCTTTCCCATATTGGGGAAGTTTTCAACTATAATCTCTTCAAATATTTTATCAGTCCCTTTCTTTTTCTCTTCTTCTCCTGGGACCCCTATAATCTGAATGTTGGTGCATTTAATGTTGTCCCAGAGGTCTCTGAGACTTTCCTCAGTACTTTTTATTCCATGCAAATGGAAATCAAAAGAAAGCTGCAGTATCAATTCTCATAAAAGACAAAATAGACTTTAAAATAAAGACTATTACAAGAGACAAAGAAGGACACTACATAATGATCAAGGGATCGATCCAAGAAGAATATATAACAATTGTAAATATTTATGCACCCAACATAGGAGCACCTCAATACATAAGGCAAATACTAACAGCC
>NC_041219.1:69695290-69695682 GCF_002837175.3 Physeter macrocephalus | reverse complement strand
GAAATCATAAAGATCAGATCAGAAATAAATGAAAAAGAAATGAAGGAAATGATGGCAAAGATCAATAAAACTAAAAACTGGTTCTTTGAGAAGATAAAGTTGATAAACCATTAGCCAGACTCATCAAGAAAAAAAGGGAGAAGACTAAATAGAATTAGCAATGACAAAGAAGTGACAACTGACACTGCAGAAATACAAAGGATCATGAGAGATTACTACAAGCATATCTATGCCAATAAAATGGACAACTTGGAAGAAATGGACAAATTCTTAGAAATGCACAATGTTCCGAGACTGAACCAGGGGCTTCCCTGGTGGCGCAGTGGTTTAAGAATCCACCTGCCAATGCAGAGGACATGGGTTCGTTCCCTGGTCCGGGAGGATCCCACATG
>NC_041219.1:69694224-69694956 GCF_002837175.3 Physeter macrocephalus | reverse complement strand
ACTGATGAACATAGATGCAAAAATCCTCAACAAAATACTAGCGAACAGAATCCAACAGCACATTAAAGGATCATACACCATGATCAAGTGGGGTTTATCCCAGGAGTGCAAGGATTCTTCAATATACGCAAATCAATCAATGTGATACACCATATTAACAAATTGAAGGAGAAAAACCATATGATCATCTCAATGGATGCAGACAAAGCTTTCGACAAAATTCAACACCGATTTATGATAAAAACCCTGGAAAAAGTAGGCATAGAGGGAACTTTCCTCAACATAATAAAGGCCATATATGACAAACCCACAGCCAACATCGTCCTCAATGGTGAAAAACTGAAACCCTTTCCACCACGATCAGGAACAAGACAAGGTTGCCCGCTCTCACCACTATTATTCAACAGAGTTTTGGAAGTTTTAGCCACAGCAACCAGAGAAGAAAAAGAAATAAAAGGAATCCAAATTGGAAAAGAAGAAGTAAAGCTGTCACTGTTTGCAGATGACATGATACTATACATAGAGAATCCTAAAGATGCTACCAGAAAACTACTAGAGCTAATCAATGAATTTGGTAAAGCAGCAGGATACAAATTGAATGCAAGGAAATCTCTAGCATTCCTCTACACCAATGATGAAAAATCTGAAAGTGAAATTAAGAAAACTCCCATTTTTACCACTTCAACAAAAAGAATAAAATATCTAGGAATAAACCTACCTAAGGAGACAAAA
>NC_041219.1:69656220-69693096 GCF_002837175.3 Physeter macrocephalus | reverse complement strand
AAATTGATACAGCCACTATGGAGAACAGTATGGAGGTTCCTTAAAACACTAAAAATAGAACTATCATATGACCCAGCCATCTCACTACTGGGCATATACCCTGAGAAAACCATAATTCAAAAAGAGTCATGTACCACAATGTTCACTGCAGCTCTATTTACAATAGCCAGGACATGGAAGCAACCTAAGTGTCCATCAACAGATGAATGGATAAAGAAGATGTGGCACATATGTACAATGGAATATTACTCAGCCATAAAGCGAAACAAAAATGAGTTATTTGTAGTGAGGTGGATGGACCTAGAGTCTGTCATACAGAGTGAAGTAAGTCAGAAAGAGAAAAACAAATACTGTATGCTAGCGCATGTATGTGGAACCTAAGAAAAAAAAAAAAAAGGTCATGACGAACCTAGGGGCAAGACGGGAATAAAGACACAGACCTACTAGAGAATGGACTTGAGGATAGGGGGAGGGGGAAGGGTAAGCTGTGACGAAGTGAGAGAGTGGGTGTATATGTATTACTGATTCACTTTGTTATAAAGCAGAAACTAACACACCATTGTAAAGAAGTTATACTCCAATAAAGATGTTAAAAAAAAAAAAGAACATGTCTCTATTAAGTTTCTATTACTAAATTGCTTTAATTTGTTTACTGGAACTTTAAAAAAAAATAAGAGCTCTACTTGTTAGATTGGATCTATAAATCGTGATATGCATTTTAACTTAAATGCATATCTGATTATGCTCTCATAACTGGATCTCTGTATGACACACACCTGCCCACACAACAACGCAGGAGGACAGGCATCTTAATGATCAGGGTCAAGATGTAAATTATTGACATGGGAAGAATATAAATTGGTGGGTCAGATAACATATTTGATCAATACTATTGCAAGTACTAATGAAGGGAAAGGCAGAAGGGAGAGATGCTTACAAGATAAAAATAACATATTCTTTTCATCAGGAGAGTAGCTTCATATTATAGCATTTATGAGACTGAGCTTCCTTTTACAGCCTCTGGTGACCAGTTAGAAGCTGAGGCATAGTTGACACTGCCTGAGCAGGGTTTGTGCATTGTGGGTACTGCACATGTTAAATTTGTTTGACATTTAAAATATAACCATAATGATGGAATATCTATTGTGTATAAAGAAAGGCACGGAAATAGCAATGGGGTGCCGATTTGACTTATAAACAAATTATTTCAGAGAAATGATGGAAGCAACTCTATATTTTCTTGTAAGGCAGCAAAATAAATATGAAGGAAGAAATACCCACAAGTAGATGAAGCGGTATTATAAATAGTTTCTAAGATGTGTGCAGAATGATCGTCTCCATATCAAAAGTCAAACAGTGCATGTGAAAGTAGGAAAAATTGATCAGTTCCTTGGAATGGATGAAAGAAATGTCAAAGCAAGAAGAGGCTAGTGCAGGACTGTCCATAGCACTATTGTAAAATCATTGAGTCATAGTTTCATTGGCAGTATTCTTTTTTTCTGTATTATTGATAAATTGTATGATAGCATCTTAGATCTGATGGAATATAATTTCTTTTAAATAAATAATACCTGCCAATTACCCAGAAATAAAAATAATTAGGTAGAAAAAAAGAATGTTTGGAGGCAGAGTGACACATAAAAGAAAGAAATACTAATTGTGTAACCATTATGTACACAGGAGCGACACATGGAGAGGCTAGTAATGCAGGTATTAGCATTATCCCGATTTTTCTGTGACAGTCTTTGTGACAAGTTAAGTGATTTGCTTCAATCAGATATTGTGTCAGAATTGGCTTGAACCTAGGACTTTAGACTCTCTTTTCTTTTCCTGGGAAGTAGTTGGAGAACTATCACCTAGGGGTTTATAGTTGCTATCACAGCTTATATTTAGTTGTTATCTCTGGGAGAGAAGAGAAGAGAAAACTCCAAGAGGCCAATAATGAGTTTACCATTTAAAAGGGAAAGGGAGAATTTTTAAATGAAGAGACAATTGGGTGAAACTCCTGAGGAGACAAAAAAAGTGATTTATGACTTTGTGATACTATATTACCAAGATTCTGACAGCAGGAGGAAATGGAAGAGAGAAACAAAAACAAAACCAAACCAAAAAACAGAGGAAGCCACAAGATTATTACTGAAACACGAAGAGTCAGCAGGAAAAAGACCCAGGCCACTGCAAGTTAATACAGAAAACCTTTTTATTAAAGTTGAATTTACCATCGCTCCTATTTCCAGTTGGTTTTTTTGGAGCTGTTTAAAAGAGAACCATCCCATCACTAAATACTTGCTTGTTGTAGTAGCTTTAAACTCACCCCTTAGTATATTTCCCATCTGGGTAAAAGGTAATTGATTACTCATTTTCAGGATAAATTGTGATTACCCCTTACTGGGTTCTCTGCTTCTATTGTCTTCCACCTTTTTACAATCAATTCTCACAGCCAAATGACCATGTGGTATTTTAACTGTGACACCTTCTTTCGATTCTTCAAATCGCTGTCCTTCAAATGAGGCGGCATCATCACCTTCTATTTCAAGCCACTTCTGCAGTGTGCATTTTGGGAATACTCTTATACTGGGTGCCGCCTGCTCTAGACCACGCCTGCCAATCCTCCATTGGAGTTGACCTCTGCTCTTCTTCATGACCACTAAGGCTTGTGAGCCACACTCTCTGCTTGGTGTCTTTTTTTCTCATATTGGAGTAGTTTCTGTTCTTTCTGGCTGCTCTCACCTTCCATTAGCTAAGTTTATCAGTCCAAAGAAACCAGCTCTCTCATATGCCACTAAGAACTGGTAGACAGTTCCACAGCATTTTTCCAGTCCATTTATTCTCCCACTTCTAGATGATTATATGCTGTCTTCTCTCTCAAACTTCCAACATCGCCTGCTCATCCCTCTTCTCTGCGGTGATAACCTTGCTTTACACTTTCCAGAGAAAATAGAAGTGAGGAGAAGGAAACATCCCTGCTCTCACTCCACAATCCCAAACCCTCCTGCCTGGAGTTAATTCATGTCTTATTCCTTCTTCTTCTTCTTCTTTTTTTTTTTTTTTAAATGTACCTGTTTGTAGTACAACTTCCCAAATCTTAACCAGTTGTTTAAATGACACTCAGCTGTATAAACAGTCAATTTCAGCTTTTTAAAGAATGAGTCTCGGAATCTTCTCACGTGTTCTAATACCTGCTAGGTGCAAGACTGGTATCCTGGAATCTTCCCTCATCATCATCCTAGAGATTCCCTTCCCCTTTCACCTGTATTGATCTCTGAATTCACATAACCTGTATCAACTTCTTTCTTGGATTTTTTTCTTTTCATTTTACTGGGGCACATCCTCCAATAGCTTCCCAAGAAAAGGTACAAGGGAATTAAAAGTTTTGAGATCTTGTGAGTCCGAAATTATCCTTATTCTACCCTCAAACTTGATTGATATTTTTGGTAGGATTTTACTTCTTGTTTGGAAATCCTTTTCTTTTAGCATTTTGAAGACATTTCTCCAGTGTTTTCTAGATTCCAAAGTTGCTTTTGAGAAAAGTGATGTCATTCTGATTCATGATCTTTGTATGTGACCTGGATTTCTGTTTCCCCCTGCATTCCAAACTGGTCTTATCTTTACCTCCTTCTCTTCCTGCACGCCCAGTATTTTGAAATTTCACAATGATGTTCCTTATTATTGGCCTACTTTCATTTTTCATGTTAGAACTCAGTGGACCTTTTTAATCTGCAAGCACATGTCCTCCCACTGTGGGAAATTTTCTTGGGTTATTTCTTTAACTCCACATTGTTAATTGTCAGTTCTTATCTTACTTGACCTATTAGTACCATGTGACACATTTGATCCTTCTCCCTCTTAATGCATTTTCTCCACTTAGCTTCCAAATCCACACTCTTTTGATTCTCTTGCTGTTTCAGAAGCCACTACTTCTTAGTAGCTTTTCCTGGCATCTCAACTCCTAAACCTATGAGCATTGGAGTGGTCTAGGAATCTACCCTCTAACTTTTCTTTTTCTCTATTCCCTACAGGATTTCTTCCAGTCTCATGGCTTTAAATACTATGTATACTCTGATGACTCCTAAATTTGTACTGCAGCCAGGACATAATTCTTCATCTCCATGGTCATATACCCAACTCTCAGCTTGGCTAATCTATTAGGATATCAAATATGAATTTCAAACTTAAAATAATCTGTACAGAACTCCTATTTTTTTCCCCTTTAAAACTCATGGGTTCTGCCATCTTCTCCATCTGAAAAAATGGAAACTCTGTTTTTCCAGTTGTTCAGTTCAAAAACCTTGGAGTCCACCTTGGCTTATCTTTTTCTTTCATACCTTATATTTGATTAAAGCCACTGCCAATTCTGGTGAACCTTCTCTCAAACATTTCTCACATTCTCCATGGCCACTACCCTGGTCCAAGCCATCATCATCTCTCTCCCGAATTACTGCAATAGTCTTCCAACAAATTTTTATGCTTCGGCTCTTACCATTTGTGCCATTTAGTAGGTTGTTGTCTCTCAGCTGCAAACACACTTTCCTTTTCAGTGTTTTGTTGGAACCAGGACTCTACAAATCACATTTCTCCTTTGCCACCTGGTTCCCTGTGAGGCTTTCCAATAGGGGGCATTAGACAGAGGCTGGCGGAAGAGGAAGGGGGCCTTTCTGCTTCCTATTGGCATCCTGTGGATTTCCTGTCTACATCCTGTGGGTTTCCTGTCTCTTCATGGTTCTTACGGCATCACCCTAGCAACAGTCCCTTTCCATAGCAGTAGCTCAATCCAACTGGCAGCTTTTTCCAACACATTTAAAACAGTCAACACACAGATGAGAAATTCTTATTCTTGTCTTCTAGTAATTTGGCATTTGTAAAACCACAACAACCCAATCTAAGCAATAAAGCCTGTTGTAAATATTAGCATAAAATAGAAGAATTAGTCTGTATTTGGCCATCCCAAATTCTTGTTTCCTTATTCTGCTTTTCAGGAATTTTCTTACCACATGGGCTGGCTTTTCTGGTTTAAATTTTTGCTTCAGCCTATAACAATTATTTTCTATGGTGCTCTCCAGCTCAGGGAGGAAAAATGGCCAATATTAGTTAATTTGACCAATTGCTTGCCTCTTGACTGTCTTGGAGTGCACGTGTTAGTGACAGGGGTAGTGGTGGTAGCGCAGATGGTACGTTAAGTTAGGATGCCCGGCAGGACATGGGTCTTTGGAAAAACATATGCAGTATTATAATATAATTATATATTGAAATATTTATATTTGGAAATTTTAAGAAACTTCTTTATAGTTTTCACAAATTACAGGAAATCATGTTCAGCAACATTTTCTTTTGGTTGTTTGGGATTTACAGATTTGTGATTCTTAGGGGAGGTCACAGCCACCTTGGGAAGTACATCAGAATCTGAAGGGACAGTGACAAGATAAAAGATCTTAACATTTATTAAAGAGAAATTTGGGTTCTGGAGGGACAGTGACATAAGAGATCTTAATATTTATTAAAGAGAAATTTGGGTTAAAAAAAAGTTTTCTCCTTTGCCACCTGGTTCCCTGTGAGGCTTTCCAATAGGGGGCATTAGACAGAGGCTGGCGGAAGAGGAAGGGGGCCTTTCTGCTTCCTATTGGCATCCTGTGGATTTCCTGTCTACATCCTGTGGGTTTCCTGTCTCTTCATGGTTCTTACGGCATCACCCTAGCAACAGTCCCTTTCCATAGCAGTAGCTCAATCCAACTGGCAGCTTTTTCCAACACATTTAAAACAGTCAACACACAGATGAGAAATTCTTATTCTTGTCTTCTAGTAATTTGGCATTTGTAAAACCACAACAACCCAATCTAAGCAATAAAGCCTGTTGTAAATATTAGCATAAAATAGAAGAATTAGTCTGTATTTGGCCATCCCAAATTCTTGTTTCCTTATTCTGCTTTTCAGGAATTTTCTTACCACATGGGCTGGCTTTTCTGGTTTAAATTTTTGCTTCAGCCTATAACAATTATTTTCTATGGTGCTCTCCAGCTCAGGGAGGAAAAATGGCCAATATTAGTTAATTTGACCAATTGCTTGCCTCTTGACTGTCTTGGAGTGCACGTGTTAGTGACAGGGGTAGTGGTGGTAGCGCAGATGGTACGTTAAGTTAGGATGCCCGGCAGGACATGGGTCTTTGGAAAAACATATGCAGTATTATAATATAATTATATATTGAAATATTTATATTTGGAAATTTTAAGAAACTTCTTTATAGTTTTCACAAATTACAGGAAATCATGTTCAGCAACATTTTCTTTTGGTTGTTTGGGATTTACAGATTTGTGATTCTTAGGGGAGGTCACAGCCACCTTGGGAAGTACATCAGAATCTGAAGGGACAGTGACAAGATAAAAGATCTTAACATTTATTAAAGAGAAATTTGGGTTAAAAAAAAGTCTGAGAAACTCTGCTTTACATTGTCCCCTTTCCTTATTTCAGCATCCTGTGTCCCATTCCCAGTGACATGGTATTGCTTCTTTACAAGAGCCCTGTCCTAGAGGCAGGGCCCTATGACTCAAGTCTTCTCAATGCCCTGTAGCAACTCTTTTTTCCCTAAGACAGTAACAAGTCATTTGATGAACAGGTTTCTCTGTTGACATATTAATGGCTGATAATGAGTTAATGTTTTACTCCTCTCAGTGTTTTTATGGAACCACCTGGAGGAATCTAAGTGCTTTAGCAAATTAGAATAATTCTCTAACTAGAGAAATTAGCAGACACCTTGGCTGTCTTAGGGGTAGGGGCTGGGGAGGTATTTTCAGTGACTGATTGGAAAGGAATCTTTAGTATTGTTTATGTCACACCATGTATATGGCTAGTTATTCTTAGAGCTGACCCTGCTGCCCACAAGATTAATGATGGCATTCGGAGACTAATGGGAAACAGACTCTACTTTTCTGTATCACAAAGCCCCATAGAGAGCAGGATTCAAACTCTACTGCTGTCTTCTAAGACCAGAGGCTCTTGGAAAGTTGTATCCTACTTGGGTTACCTCTCAGCTCATCACTGCAACAAATTCTGTGAAACAAAAAGGCTACATTTCTCAAATCTTTGCTGGATAATAACCTGTGCCTGATATAGCTAAAAAGCCCAGAAGGCAGAGGCTTCCGAATACAAATTCTCATTAGATGGAAAAGTTTTCTGATTAGAAGCACTTGTGTTATTGTACAAGCGCTTTCAGTTATTATTTGTTTGAACATTTGTTTTTCTGCTTCCTTGAAATTTTTTTCTTTTTTTTTAAATTGAAGTATAATTGATTTACAATGTTGCAATGTGTTACTTTCAGGTGTACAGCACAGTGACTCAGTTATACATAAATACATAAATATATGTATATATATATATTTCAGATTCTTTCCCCTTATAGGTTATTACAAAATATTGGGTATAGTTCCTTGTGCTACACAGTAGGTCCTTGTTGGTTATCTATTTTATATATAGTAGTGTGTGTATGTGAATCCCAAACTCCTAATTTATCCCTCCCCACCCTTGAAATTCTTTGCTCCCTTGAGTCCCGACACATCTCTTTTTCCTGTTTCTCGTTAGCTTCCTTTGCTGTTTTTTCTTTCATCTATCCTCCCTTCTTGATGTTGGTGCTTCCCAGTGTTACCTCTTAGCTCTCTCTCTTTTTTTTTTCTCACTGGATTTGCCTTCTTTTGGGGGAAACATCCACAGCCTTCACCGTCAGCCATAACCACCACTAGTGTAGATCCATCCCAGACTGCGATTCTCTTCTTGGCTTCAGACAGCTATGTGTCTACTGGCTGCCTCCATTGAGAAGTCCCATAGGTATCTCACATTTAATATATCCCCAAGGTGAATTAATGATCTTTCCCATCACATCTTCCTTGTCCCTGTATCCCTATTACAGTTATTAGCCCCATCCAGCCAGTCACTGAGGTGACTAACCTTTAAGTCTTCCTTGCACCTCCTGGCTTCATCATCTACCTGCAAAGCCCTGACAATGTTACTTTCACATTATTCATTAACTTTGTACTGTCTCATTATTTCTCATGCCATTGCCCTTGTTCAAAGGATAACAGCCCTTGTCAGAGCTCAAATAGTGTCCTAAGATCTTCCTTCAATCTGTTTTCCCCTACAGTACAGATGCAGCTTCTGAAATCCAAAATGAAAATTCTTGACTGGCTCCCCATCACTTTCTCAATGAAGTCTCAGCTCATCATCCATCCCTCACCACCTCTCTTATTTGCCTCAAACTCCAGCATCATTGGTCACTCCCCAAAGACTGCGCTTACCAGTACCACTGCACTCATGGAGTGCCCTCTGCCTGGATGGTCCTTCTCCTCATTGTCCCTTGCAAGGCTTAGCTCTCCAGAGGCTGGGCACTGTCTCTTTCATCTTTTTATAACCAGAGTGTTTGACACACAGAGAGTGAATCTTCAGCAAGTAACTGGGTTAATATGTGCCATTCTGGTGAAATATTTTATTCCAAATTTTAAATTAAATCACCATAAATAAATAAATGAACCAAAAAATCTACCAGATAACTGAAAAATAAGGATAAGAGGAAATCAAATGCTAACATCTTTATGGAATTTCCACTAACTGTAGCGAGGAGAACGTTGAGTTGAGAGTCATAACCCTAAACTAAGCCCACTGAACCAGAAGAGCACAGAAATCTGGGAAGAAGATGGGAAAAGACTATGACTCAACCCCATTCTATCCACTAGCCAAGAAACAGAAAAATTCCAAAACCATGTGAACTCTTTTTAGACTGATATTGTCACACCCTTCCTTCTCCCTGTCAGTTCTCTTTTTCGTCCACTTGGAAACCATACTTCACAATACATTTGCTGCCATGGGTAGAGACAGTAGCACTTTGCAGGCTGAGATGTGTAAAAGCTTCAGGACAATGTTTACAGAGGGAAGATGAAGAAGAGAGGAAGAGCCCTAAGAATAGTGCAGCTAGAAGTACAATTTTTACTTCTGTCATTGACTGAAGAAGAACTAAAGCTTGCATATGACTTCCTAGCAGTCAGTCAGCTGACCAGTTGGAGTGGAACATCCTCCCTCAGTCCAGTAGAAACAAGAGATGAATGTTTACAAGACAGTGGAAACCAGGCCCAGGGTTCAGCACTCCAGCGTTCTTTCTAGGAATAGATCCAAAAAAGACAATGTACAAACACCTAAATGACCAGTAAGAGGGTAAGAGGACATCATGCACCCATTCTGCAGCCAAATATTGTTCTGGATCAGGTTAGTGGTTGTGTGCATGCATACGTGCATGTGTGTTTACTGTTTATGGAAAATAATTTTAAAATATTTGGTGTAGATCCCCCCAAATATTCTGCAGCACAAAGAAAAGTGACTTAAAGGCTCAGAAGAAAAAAAAACTGAAAAAAATTTTTCCAGAGGAAATAAGAAAAAAAATGTCAAAGCCTTAGCTTGATGTACTTAACAGGAATTGACCCACTGGGTACAAGGGCTATTTAGGAGAACAGAGAATGAGCTGAAAGTACAGATGAAAACAGAGATGGCTAAGAGCAGGCAGAACTGCAAAGAAAGCAATACGTTTCACATTGGATGCAGCAAAGAGCAGAGTTAGAGTGCAGACAGTAAAGTCTGTAATATTTAAACTTGAATGTAGAGGGGAAAAAAAGAGATGTACATGAAAAGAAATAAGATTGAGGACAACCCAATGTTTATAGCAGCACTATTTACAATAGCCAAGACATGGACGCAACCTAAATGTCCATTGACAGGTGAATGGATAAAGAAGATGTGGTACATATATACAGTGGAATACTACTCAGCCATAAAAAAGAGTGAAATAATGTCATTTGCAGCAACATGGTTGGACCTAGAGATTATCGTACTAAGTGAAGTAAGTCAGACAAAGACAAATATCATATGATAACACATATGTGGAATCTAAAAAATGATACAAATGAACTTATTTATAAAACAGAAACAGACTCACAGACATAGAAAACAAACTTATGGTTACCAAACGGGAAATGGAGGGGGGAAGGGAAAAATCAGGAGTTTGGGATTAGCAGATACAAACTACTATGTATAAAATAGATAATCAGGGCTTCCCTGGTGGCGCAGTGGTTGAGAATCCACCTGCCGATGCAGGGGACACGGGTTCGCGCCCCGGTCCGGGAAGATCCCAAATGCCGCGGAGCGGCTGGGCCCGTGAGCCGTGGCCGCTGAGCCTGCGCGTCCGGAGCCTGTGCCCCGCAACGGGAGAGGCCACAACGGTGAGAGGCCCGCATACCGCAAAAAAAAAATAAATAAATAAAAATTAAAAATAAATAAATAAATAAATAAATAAAATAATAATAATAATAAATAAAAAATAAATTAAAAAATAGATAATCAACAAGGTCCTGCTGTATAGTACAGGGAACTATATTCAATATCTTGTATTAAACTTAATGGATGCTGTATAGTACAGGGAACTATATTCAATATCTTGTAATAAACTTAATGGAAAGGGGTCTGAAAGTAATATATATATATGTACTTCAATAAAAAATATATACTTCAATAAATATATACTTCAATATAAAATTTTAAAAATTAAAAGAAATTTTAAAAAAGAAATAAGATGGAGGAAAAAGAAAGGAGAGCCATGTAAGTTTCAGGTTTTCTGAAGAAGAATCAAGAGAGAACAAAAAATAAGCAATCATTAGACCCAATCAGAAAAAAAATGTTAAAAAATCTTTTCTGAAACAGTACCTGGTCCACAGATTAAAGGCACTTGTCACATTCCAAATTAATGGGAAAAGACCCCCACTGACATATTCTGACAACATTTTTACATTTCAAGGATAAAGAGAAAAATTCTACAAGCACCAAGTCAGAGAAACATGGTTTACTTACAAAGGAGTAAGAATCAGTGTGGCTTCAGACTTCTCCATATCATTGAATTTCAGGAGCAGTGTCACAGTAGGTACAGAGATTTGAACAGCAGAATTCCTTCTCCAGCCAAGTTGTCTATTCATATAAAATACAAGGGCTCAGAAAATATATTTCTCAAATACCTTTCTTGAATTACGTGATTATAGAATATGTTCTATTGAATTTCAGGAGCAGTGTCACAGTAGGTACAGAGATTTGAACAGCAGAATTCCTTCTCCAGCCAAGTTGTCTATTCATATAAAATACAAGGGCTCAGAAAATATATTTCTCAAATACCTTTCCTGAATTACGTGATTATAGAATATGTTCTGTGTGTGTGTTTGTGTGTGTGTGTGTATACACACACACACACACACACACACACATACCAGAGCTGAGTGCCAAATACTCAAGGAAATTTGCAGTATAAAGTACTAATAGTAAAATCCAAAAGCTGTTAAAAATGTAGGGACTGAACAGTGAGTGGTATGCTGGTCAGTGTTTTAAAACCACCTGTAGGGGTGTGGAAGAACAACATGATTTGTAGATTTTGCCAACTTTCATGGTGTAAGAACGGCTACTGTGTCCGATTTCAAGCTACCAGTGTGATGTCAGTGTGGAATTGAGAAGTGCAATTGACTCTCACATGCCTTTAGGAGCTGGCTTCAGCTGGACCAGTTATTCGCAATTTGAGAAAAAAGTAAACATTTTATCTGAGACCATATACCAAAACCAATTGTATGCTCCTCGTATTAGTTTCTTTGAGCTGCAGTAACAAATGACCATAAACTGGGGGGCTTAAACCAACAGAGGTTCACCGTCTCACAGCTCTGGAGGCTGGCAATCTGAAATCCAGGTATTGGCAAGGTCGTGCTCTCTTTATGTCTCTAGGGGAGGATACTTCCATGCCTCTTCCTAGCTTCTGGTGGCGCCAGCAGTCTTTGGCTGGTAGACTCATCGTTCCAATCTCTGCCTTCATCATCACATGGCATTATCCCTGTGTGTTTCTGCACAGCTCTGGAGGCTGGCAATCTGAAATCCAGGTATTGGCAAGGTCGTGCTCTCTTTATGTCTCTAGGGGAGGATACTTCCATGCCTCTTCCTAGCTTCTGGTGGCGCCAGCAGTCTTTGGCTGGTAGACTCATCATTCCAATCTCTGCCTTCATCATCACATGGCATTCTCCCGTGTGTTTCTGTGTGGCCGTGTCTGTTTTCTCTTCTTACAAGGATATCATTCATTGGATTAGGGCCCATCCTAATCTGCTATGACCTAATTTCAGAGTAACTAATTACATCACAAAGACCCTATTTCCAAATAAGGTTGTATTCTGAGTTTCTGGGTGGATAAGGATTTTGGGAGGAACACTATTCAACCCAGTATAAGAATGAACACAAAACGTCAGAAACAAACCACACAAAAAATAACATTGATGTGAATACCTATTTGTTCTGAGGATGGAATACTTTGTGCTGGCAGAAATCACAGGAGAATGATTATTTGACTCCAAGAATTTTTAATTTCTTCTTGCCCAAAACATGAATAAAGTTGAAAATCCAACAATAATTTAGGGGAAAATTACATCAGCTATGAAAAGAAAAATGGTAAATCTCTTTCATATATAAAGATAGTACGTAAATAGATATGAAAAATATTACAGCCCAGGAGATAATTGGATATAAAGGTGGAAAAGTCACAAGGAAGTAAATGCAGATGGCTCATGAAATGAGTAAGTATTCAACAATATTAATAATTAAATACAATTACACTAAAATAGCAAGCTATCTATTTTTAACCATCGAAGTAGCAAAAATAAAGAGAAAAGATAACAATGGCTATGTACATTCTCATAGGAGAAAAATGGGGGACTAAATTAGTGCAATCTTTTCTTCTAGAAAAACAAAATAATTGACATGTATCAAGAACCTTAAAAATTTTCCTACCTTTTGAATTAGGAATAACACTTCTGAAAATCAGTCTTACAATGGTAATCTTGAAATCTGTATAGCATAAAGTAGAAAGCAAAAAAAAAAAGGAGGGGTGTCAAAGAATTAAGTATTATCTTGAACAATTACAAACACTCTATTGTTGAAGATTTATTGTAGAGAATGTAATCCAACTAGGTAGTTTAAGCATAAAGGGATTGATTTAAATGGATTTTAAAATCATTGGGAGGCTGATGAAACATTGAAGAAATGGAGAACGACTCCAAAGGCCACACTGCAGAACTTACTGTGATCAGTAGAGGGCAGACCAGGGAGCCACCTGCCACAATGAGAAACTACACGTCAGCTGCTAGCTCCAGACGCATGCTACTTGAGTCAGAATCTGACTTTAAAACAAAAACACTTGTTTCCAGTTTCATTCTGCACTCTCAAGACTGAAGTTATAGATTTGGCTGCATTTCCACAGGAAATGATAAAGCAGACACCCAATTGGAGTCAGTTGAGTTTCTGCAGCCTCAGTGGGGGCCTTTCCAGTCTTTTCTTCCACTCTGCAGAATTTCCTGCAGCAAATACTTCTTTCTCCTTGCTTGCCTCCACTATGATGTTTGGATAAGAGATGGCCAGTGGAGAATATTTGTCTCTTAAAAGGAAAACAAAAACAAAACCAAAAACTAAACAAGCTAAAAAGAACCTAGAATCTTCAACTGAACAGTCATTATGAAAATTGCTAATGGTGCCAAGGCCAAGGAAAAAGTCACAGAAAATGAGTGTGGGAAGGAGTGATCACCCCCAGAATGCGAAATCAGAGGAGTGTTATCTGGTGCTCAAACAAGGAGCTCCATTTAACAACCATTTTTGTTTTAGGACTTGTGAGGGATGCAGCCACAGGAAATCCATCCCCTTGTACCGCACCTGGATAGTTATGTGATCATTTACTGAAGAAATCTAGTGAAATTTAAATTTTTTTCATAAAAGTTTACATTGTATTGTAGGTTAATATTAAATGTTTTATAACAAAAATTTCAAAAACAATTCATTCAACCCAGTTCAGAATTCAAGACACACAGGTGCATTTCATTGGCTGAACCTACATCACAGCTGGAACCCTAGCTGTAAAGAAGTCTGGGAAATGCAGTTTTTAGTACCCCAGCTTCTGAGCAAAGGTACAGAAAGAGGCTGGAATGGATACTATGTGAGGACGTTGATATAATTGCCACACCCTAAACATCCAAAATATAAGAAATGCATTCAGTAGCTTTTTTCAAATAAATTTATTTATTTTATTTATTTATTTTTGGCTGCATTGGGTCTTCGTTGCGGTGCACGGGCTTCTCCTTGCGGTGGCTTCTCTTGTTGCAGAGCACGGGCTCTAGGTGCACGGGCTTCAGTAGTTGTGGCGCACGGGCTTAGTTGCTCTGCGGCATGTGGGATCTTCGCGGACCAGGGATTGAACCCGTGTCCCCTGCATTGGCAGGCGGATTCTTAACCACTGCACCACCAGGGAAGTCCCCATTCAGTGGCTTTAAATGATTTGGGAAATACTTTTGCTTTAACATTTTTTTAAAAAGCATGGAATAAAAGATATATGTAAGATCTCAACTTGTGAAAAATATATAGGGGACAAAACACTCTGGAGAAATATGCCAATGCATTCAGCACTTGCATGAGTCTATGAGGGATTTCTTTTCTTAAGTATACCTTTTACCTTTTCTACAATGACCATAAATTAATTTTATAATCCTCATTCCCCATCACAACAAGTCAACAAACATTTGTTAAATAAATGTTGGAATTAGTGACATGAATGAACAGACTATTTGTTTTGCTCTTCTAGGATTTAAAGAAATAAGAAAGGGCTTGTTAATTTCCCTCTAAACGTGGCTTTTTCAGAGCAACCGTGAGTTCTGGCTGCTGATACAATAGTGTGGGTAGCACAGTTTAGCCATTTAGATATAAATTTAGGTACGTGTGCATGTGTTTGTCTTGTGTTATTTATGTTAAAGTATATGACTATTGTATTAGTTAGGATTCTACAGAGAAACAGAACCAATAGGATAGATAGATAGATAGATAGATAGATAGATAGATAGATGAAGAGACTTATTATAGAGGATTGATTCATGCAACTGTGGAGGCTGAGAAGTCCCATCCTCTGCTGTCTGCAAGCTTGGAGACTGGAAAACTGGTGGCTTACTTCCAGTCCAAGTTGGAAGGACTGAGAACCAAGAATACATAGTTAGGTTCTAGTCCCTGTCCAAAGGCCTCAAAACCAATGGTGTTAAGTCCCAATCCAAAAGCCGAAGACCAATGTCTAGCTAAAGTAATCAGGCAGAGAGAATGAATTCTCCCATCCTCTGACTTTTTGTTCTTTTCGTGCCCTCAGTGGCTTGGATGATGGGGAGAGCTACCTGCTTTACTCAGGTGGATTCAAATCCTAATCTCCTCTGGAAGCACCCTCTCGGACACACCCAGAAATAATATTTAACCAGACATCTGGGCACCCCGTGACCCAATCAAGTTGACACATAAAATGAACCATCACTACTATATAGACTTATTTACTATTAGTATATAAATAAGCTAATTTTATTTCTCAGTCATAAATAAATCAATGAGCTGTAATAATTGCTTACAAAGAAAAATAAAACCCAGAAAGACGGTATGTATATGGTCTTTTCCTAGTTAACTAGCAATAATATTACTTACTTTTCTTTCACACAGAGTGCTCTACTTTTAATTAAAATTCCTTTGGCATTTTGAATGAATAATTTTTACCAACTGTGACAAAAACATAAACTCTTTGGTATCATTTCTCTCCTCCTTAAGTATTAGAGATTTTCTTTTTGGAAAATTAAGGATTTTCTCATGTAAATCGATTCCTGAAATAAAACTACTCAAGAAGAGCAAAAAGTTTTTGTTTTTTTTTTTTTCTACAGTTCCTTCTTGTGAGGCACCTTCTTTTGCTGAACATCTGTCTGGACCATGCTTTTCCAACTTAGCATATGACCTAGCAGAAGGCTTTTCTCAGAGATTCTAAGGAGGAACTTAACTGCCCCACCTAGTTACAGGAAACCCCTACAGGCTGATGCTGAAAGATAGAGACTCTCATGTTAGAAACAAATTAATCCAATAACAGATATAATAAATCAATGCACTTTTTTCCCAAATTCATCCTTCCTAGAAATATATTTGGTCTGTTATCCTAACACACTGTGATTATAGAGCATGGTACTAAGAAGATTCCAATATATGTGCTGTTCTGGTTTTTTTTAACTTTCTTTTGCATTTTTGAACAGTGGGAGAAGAAGGTTGGTATTAACCATGTTTAGAGAGATAGGAGAATGGCTGCTGGGTATATATAACATATAAAATTTGTTATCAAAATACTTTCTAGTGTAGACAGGCAGTGACTGAGGACGGATAGAAATGGAAGGAGTCGCTATTTGCCCGCACATCTAATAGAAGTGTAAGTGGGGAAAGATGGTTTACTTTAAAAGCTGATGTAATCCACTAACACTTGAATCACAACATGAAATGAAAATAGATGTTCTGTTTTCAACAACTGTAGTATAATGAACTCTTAGCCTCTGTTTTTACCTAGGCACAGAATCAAATGTTTTGCAGCCTACCGAGGTTTGTCTGGGGCTGTTTGCAGTTCATGATTTGAAAGAATTGGAGGTGAGAGGAAATGGGTGTATAATTAGTCCTTGAAGTTGAAGAGAGCAAGTGAGACACACCTCACCTCCTCTTCTTAGTTACATTCTTCACTTGGCTATTTCCCTCTGCAACTTGGTTCACTGTGGCAGATGGAGAATGGAGTCAGTGACAGGGAAAGAAGTGAAATGATTTTTGTTCCTTTTCTCTATTTGTTTCTCTAACCCTGTACCACACAAGTTTTTGATCCCCTGATTTTATCTTTCTGTTTGTTTTTGGCATTATTTTTTATTTACCTCCTCTTCCTCGTGTCCCTTTGTTTCCTATTCTTCTGTTTTCTCTCTCTTTTTCCTTTCTTCCCCATCTGTCCTCACGCCTCCTCTTCTTTTTTCCAGGTGATGGTATAAATTAGAGAGTTAGGGTATTAATAGTGTGGATGAGCAGGGTGTGTGTCTGAAAGGACTGTGTGTCTCTCCAAGGAGACTGGGAGCCCAAGTGGAGTCCATCTTGGTGCTGGAAGGTAAATAAAAATGGCTAAAAGAGAGTGCCCAGGGGTGGGCTTGAGATGATGTCTCCAGTTCTCCATAGCCTGCATGTGATATTTTGAGAATCACGACATTTCCATATTTCCAGTAGGAAGTCAAATCCTAATCTCCTCTGGAAGCACCCTCTCGGACACACCCAGAAATAATATTTAACCAGACATCTGGGCACCCCGTGACCCAATCAAGTTGACACATAAAATGAACCATCACTACTATATAGACTTATTTACTATTAGTATATAAATAAGCTAATTTTATTTCTCAGTCATAAATAAATCAATGAGCTGTAATAATTGCTTACAAAGAAAAATAAAACCCAGAAAGACGGTATGTATATGGTCTTTTCCTAGTTAACTAGCAATAATATTACTTACTTTTCTTTCACACAGAGTGCTCTACTTTTAATTAAAATTCCTTTGGCATTTTGAATGAATAATTTTTACCAACTGTGACAAAAACATAAACTCTTTGGTATCATTTCTCTCCTCCTTAAGTATTAGAGATTTTCTTTTTGGAAAATTAAGGATTTTCTCATGTAAATCGATTCCTGAAATAAAACTACTCAAGAAGAGCAAAAAGTTTTTGTTTTTTTTTTTTTCTACAGTTCCTTCTTGTGAGGCACCTTCTTTTGCTGAACATCTGTCTGGACCATGCTTTTCCAACTTAGCATATGACCTAGCAGAAGGCTTTTCTCAGAGATTCTAAGGAGGAACTTAACTGCCCCACCTAGTTACAGGAAACCCCTACAGGCTGATGCTGAAAGATAGAGACTCTCATGTTAGAAACAAATTAATCCAATAACAGATATAATAAATCAATGCACTTTTTTCCCAAATTCATCCTTCCTAGAAATATATTTGGTCTGTTATCCTAACACACTGTGATTATAGAGCATGGTACTAAGAAGATTCCAATATATGTGCTGTTCTGGTTTTTTTTAACTTTCTTTTGCATTTTTGAACAGTGGGAGAAGAAGGTTGGTATTAACCATGTTTAGAGAGATAGGAGAATGGCTGCTGGGTATATATAACATATAAAATTTGTTATCAAAATACTTTCTAGTGTAGACAGGCAGTGACTGAGGACGGATAGAAATGGAAGGAGTCGCTATTTGCCCGCACATCTAATAGAAGTGTAAGTGGGGAAAGATGGTTTACTTTAAAAGCTGATGTAATCCACTAACACTTGAATCACAACATGAAATGAAAATAGATGTTCTGTTTTCAACAACTGTAGTATAATGAACTCTTAGCCTCTGTTTTTACCTAGCCACAGAATCAAATGTTTTGCAGCCTACCGAGGTTTGTCTGGGGCTGTTTGCAGTTCATGATTTGAAAGAATTGGAGGTGAGAGGAAATGGGTGTATAATTAGTCCTTGAAGTTGAAGAGAGCAAGTGAGACACACCTCACCTCCTCTTCTTAGTTACATTCTTCACTTGGCTATTTCCCTCTGCAACTTGGTTCACTGTGGCAGATGGAGAATGGAGTCAGTGACAGGGAAAGAAGTGAAATGATTTTTGTTCCTTTTCTCTATTTGTTTCTCTAACCCTGTACCACACAAGTTTTTGATCCCCTGATTTTATCTTTCTGTTTGTTTTTGGCATTATTTTTTATTTACCTCCTCTTCCTCGTGTCCCTTTGTTTCCTATTCTTCTGTTTTCTCTCTCTTTTTCCTTTCTTCCCCATCTGTCCTCACGCCTCCTCTTCTTTTTTCCAGGTGATGGTATAAATTAGAGAGTTAGGGTATTAATAGTGTGGATGAGCAGGGTGTGTGTCTGAAAGGACTGTGTGTCTCTCCAAGGAGACTGGGAGCCCAAGTGGAGTCCATCTTGGTGCTGGAAGGTAAATAAAAATGGCTAAAAGAGAGTGCCCAGGGGTGGGCTTGAGATGATGTCTCCAGTTCTCCATAGCCTGCATGTGATATTTTGAGAATCACGACATTTCCATATTTCCAGTAGGAAGATACAAAAACCTTAAAAGCACCGATGGAGGGGGAATTCCCTGGCGGTTCAGTGGTTAGGACTCCATGCTTCCACTGCAGGGGGGCATGGGTTCAATCCCTGGTTGGGGAACTAAGATCCCGCATGCCGTGCGACTCAGCCCAAAAAAAAAAAAAAAGAGTACCGATAGAGAAGAAGAGGCCCAAGGTTGGGGAAGGGCAACCATGGATTACCGGGACAGCAGAGGGGACCACAGACTTGAGTACTAGTGGCCAGCTTGGTGTCCAAAAACACCAGAGATATTGACCACATCTCAGAGACACCAGAGCTAGACCCCAAGGACCACACAAGATAAACCACACTGCATTAGAGATGGCCAAAGGATCCACCAATTTTATGAGGATCCAGAGGGGAGAGTAGGAGGAGAGACCTCCTGAAAGAGGAAAAACAGCTCTGAAGGAGTTTTGCATTTTAAATGGATGAAACATTTAGTCCAAAGACTGTTTTACTTCAGAAAACACTGAATGACTTTAAACTGACAAATGGAAGGTTTTCTCCTGCCGTTAGTAAGAATGGGAACACCAGAACAAGATGAAGGCAACTGTAGAGGGAAAAAAAACGGAGACTTCTGAGTTGTGTGTAAATTTCAATCCTGCTTTTAGGTTTGTGTGTGTATGTGTGTGTTGAAAGATGGAAATCAATATGTTAATAGAGGTAAACTCTGGTGGAATTGTGTGATTATTATTTTATTTTTCCTTCTCTCTATCATTCAGCATATATTTACTGAACATTTACTATATGCCAAACACATTTCTTTGTGCTTATCTTCGTTTCTTAATTTCTCTACAATTATACAATTACTATGTATTGGTTTTGTAAAGAGGAAACCATAATTCAATGCTATTTAAAAATAAGTCTGTCCAGTTTACTCATTGCGGTATTTGAATGATCCATGTCCCACCATGTGAGTTGTAAATAAGGCCTTGGAGTTGATTCTTCTGTTCCTTAAGTATATGCTTTTGAGGTTGGTTAGTTGTAAATTCCAAGCTTCTCAGGAATCATTTTGTAGAGTTTATATAGAGCTTAATTCTCAAGCAGACCTTTTCACTTACAATTTAAGACCTACCATGTTGCAATTATATACAAACTAGCATTCTGTCTTGATCTTCAGAAGCAGAGCGAGTTTGCCAAGTAGCATACTCAAATGTTCGTACCCAAAAATGGATTAGAAAGGTTCAGTGAAAGTCAAATCTGATAGTTGATTACGTTTTTGAGATAATGACCTCTCTATGTAATGACCACACCAAATGCAATGGGTGTTCTTTGCAGATGAGTCATGGACGCCCTGACATGTCTTGTGGCAGCCTGCAAAAGTAGCCTTTGCAAGTTACAGGTGGCACATCTAGTGAGATATTTCCATTTGCTTCCCCATGATTATCAAATACACTCTCTAGTGGCTTTTGGGATTTGTAAATGATTAGTTAATAATGATTTCATTTTTAAAATTCTCATCAAGAAGTCTCCCCAAATTAGTCATATTTTTGAGGCAATATCAAGCATTCAACCTGCCTAGTCATCCAGCCAAAGGCAGGTGGAACATTTATTCTTCCATTTCTTCAGATCAGTCAGTGGGCTGCACAGTGATAGCAAGTGCCCTTGCCCTCAGCTCCTTCCTGGCTCTTAAGTGTAACTGATGATCCCTTTCACCACCCCCTTCCCAGAACGCAGGAAAAGGATCCGTTCCTTCACACCCTTCCCAGATTTTCAGTTTGAGTTGAGTTTATGCCACAGAAGAGAAATGCAAGTTATTTTCTAACTTTTCAATTGTGAAGTAATCAAAGAAATAGAGACTCTAATAACATTAAAACATATAATTTAGATGTATGATAATGATTTTATTGGCAAAATTCTAAACTGAATAATAATTGAATAATGGAATATATCACTAAATACATGTGATACCTAGAATAAATGTGCAGTACATTAAAAATGTTCACGCAAATGCAAATGATTCCATTAATTGTTTTAACTTACATTATGGAGGGCACAGATAAATTCTTTGTGATAAAATAATTTTACAATATTTTGGAGAGATATCATTCTCTTATAAAACTTTGATTACATTTAGCTTTTTTCTTTTTTATTATAGAAACGATTCTTTGATATTCCCTTTCTGCTCTCCATAAATCTCTGGCAAACTACATGAAATTGACCATTCTCACTGACCTTTATTCTTTCCAAATAGAGACTCTAATAACATTAAAACATATAATTTAGATGTATGATAATGATTTTATTGGCAAAATTCTAAACTGAATAATAATTGAATAATGGAATATATCACTAAATACATGTGATACCTAGAATAAATGTGCAGTACATTAAAAATGTTCACGCAAATGCAAATGATTCCATTAATTGTTTTAACTTACATTATGGAGGGCACAGATAAATTCTTTGTGATAAAATAATTTTACAATATTTTGGAGAGATATCATTCTCTTATAAAACTTTGATTACATTTAGCTTTTTTCTTTTTTATTATAGAAACGATTCTTTGATATTCCCTTTCTGCTCTCCATAAATCTCTGGCAAACTACATGAAATTGACCATTCTCACTGACCTTTATTCTTTCCTTGTTATTTCTAAGTGTTCACACTGACAGTTTGGAATATCAGTCACATATTTAATTTTTTTTCACAAAATAAAGAAAAACGACAAATGTACAGTTATACTCATTTCAGTATTCTAGCAATGCCTGGATAAACATGTGCTAGCCATATCCTGCCTAGGAAGTGACTTTTCTGTTCATTTATAACTTGTTTCCTTGATAGTAATGTTTACTTCTCTACAGTTCTTTAAGAATCGGTTTCTCATTACTTGTTCTTGCAGAGAGGAGAGGAAGAATGATGATGATGGTGATGGTGATGATGCTGATGATGATGATGGTGTTGATAGTGATGATGATGATAATGGTGATTATGATGATGATGGTGTTGATAGTGATGATGATGATAATGGTGATTATGATGATGATGGTGATGGTGGTCATGGCGATGATGGTGGTGATGATGATGATAAAGCAAAAATTATAAGAATTCTTATGTGCCGGGCACTATTCAAGGTGCATCACACGTATGAACTCACCTAGATCTCACAGCAACCATATAACTAGGTGCTCTTGTTGTCTTCATTTTTTCCAGGGGAGAAAAATTGAGGCATAAAGAGATGAAGTAACTTGCTTAAGGTTGCATAGTGTGCCTGTGGAAGAGGCTGAATGTTCAGTCTTCTCCAAGTATCCTCTCTACCATTGGAAGCCACATTTGAGACCACCATCTATATTAAAATTTTTTTGTGAGATACAAATATGGCAATATCTATTGGCTTCTAAAATGGGATCTGTTTTTTAAAATATAAGATTATTGCTTTGTGCCAACATTGCCACATTTCTTTTACCTAAAAGGTGACATTCCACAGATTAGAATATACCTCACCTAATTTTATGTCTTAAAATAAATCTATATCTGTTTTTAAAGTTTACTGTGGCTTTAATTTCATATGGAATTTTAAAGGAATAAATATAATTGCTCTTCTGAGAACAACAAAAGGGAGAAACCACAAAAGAAGAACACCTATGGTCAGAGAAACAAGCACAGTTTTATTTGTCTTGGAAAACAATGAAATTTTTCTAAATGCTTAGTGAGATTGAAAAATGATGATATGATTCTTAGAGGGTTTGATGTTTGTCAAAAATGATCATATTCTGTTTACAAGAAAATGAACTAGCTTCTAATGAGAGATTTGTATTTAAAAAAGTGCTATTCAGTTTCTAATTATCCATTTTCCGGTTTAAGACGGGGTGTGGGGGAGGGCGGGGGCGGGAATGGTTTGCATAAAAACCAGTGAAAGATGTTGCTTGACAAATATGAAGGCAATCAAAAGTATCTCTTGCATTTTCTTAGTATTCCTGGGAAAAAAAAAATTTTCCTGGGAAAAATTTTGTGTTTTGTCCTGTAGCATATTTTGGAGTGAATTAAATGCATTCTGTGACAAAGATGCAAAAATACTTAAAAATTCACTCATTCCTGTATGCATTTATACACAGTGAATGCCTACACTGTGTCAGGCACAGTATTTGGCTTAGGGAATACAAAGATAAAGGAATTAGCCTTTTTTGCAGGAATCAGTAAAGGAGCCGTAAAGAGAAAATTACATGGCAAGGTAGTAAGTACCTTGATAAAACTAAAGTGCTAAAAGGCACAAAGTTAGCTACCTAATCCAGGCTTGGGGTCATGGAAAACTCTCTAGCAGATGCCGTGAGTTGATTCCTGAAAGATTACTAGGAATTAACAGGGCAATGGGGGTGTTCACTTCAGACAGAAGGTATAACATGTACAATGGCTTGGAGGCGTGAGTGGGCATGGCCCGTTTGAGGAAGAGCAGGTAATTGGGCTGCGCCGGGCAAAGGCAGAGAGTGCTGATGAGCAATAGCAAAAAAGAGAGTCTGCAGAGGTAGGCAGGGATTATCCAGAATTGCCTGGACAAGTAGAGGGCAAGCCATTGAAGAGCTCCTCCTTGATGGGGGATTGACATGGTCAAGTTGGGGCTTGGGACAATGACTTGGGGAGCCTTGAGAAGGATGTGTTGGAGACTGAGATCAATTTGGATGTTGTTGCTCTGATACAGAGGAAGATTGATGACGATCTGAAATAAAACTGTGGCACTGAGGATGTGCATTAGTTAGGGTGGGCTAATTGCTATAAAAAACTACTGGAAATCTTCATGGCTTGATACAATAAAGTATCCTTTCTCACTCACATATAATTTGAGGGCACCTGAGGAAGAGGAAGGGTTCTGCTCCATGCTGTCATTTATGAACCTAAACTTCTTCTATCCAGTGGTTCCACCATTCCCCTGGGGCCATAGAATCCTTGACTGTGTCTGCTTTATTCTGTGTTACTGACAGAGGAAAGACTAGGGCAGGCAGATATTGAATATTGGGGATAGAGACTTTAGGGTCCAGGCTGAAGTGTCATACAGCACTTCTGTCCAGAACGCATCACATGGCTCTGCCCAGCCACAAAGAATTCTGGTAAGTAGTCCTTTTGCATGCTCTGGAGGAAAACAAGATGGGTTTGGTGAGCACATGCCCATGTTCAACTGTTTTTGATCTGTAGAATGTCCGTTTCATGTGGCTCAACCTGTAAGTAATAGAGAGAGGCAAGAAAGTACACTCAAAAGATGTTATAAAAAGGAAACTTAGTGACCAGTTGGGTACAGAAGCTGTGAGAAGGGGAAGAATACATGTTTTAAGGCTGGGTTCCGTCACTGGTGAATGGTTGTACCATTTGTTCAGTTAAGGAATATGGTTGTTGCAAAAGATAATGGAGGGAAGATGCTGAGTTTGAGGTGCTTCCTACAGATCTCCACAGGACTTGCTGCCTCATTTTCTTTAGACCTCTGCTAAAATGTCACTCTAAATGAAATAGCAACACCCCACCCTCTCTTGCCTATCTTCCTACTTTATTTTCTTCATGGAACTCCCCAAATCGTGTTCATTTTTGTTTGTTGGGTATCTCTTCTCACTCAAATGAAGGCTCCTAGGGAGCAGACTTTGTGTATGTTGTTCACTTCTCTATCCTATATTGCATAGAACAATGCCTGGCACATAACAGGTACTCAATAAATAATTGTTGAGTGTGTAAATGAATCAGAGTGGAAATGACCAGCAGTCTATTGGTTGTAGTAATAAATGCTAATATTTATTGAGTGTTGACAATGGGACAGATACGGTTCTAAATACTTTGCAAGTATTAATTCATGTAATAAAGCATCCCTATAAGCTAGATACAACTAATATCTCTGTTTTACAGATGAAGAAACTGAAGTACATACAGCTGAAGAAACTTAACCATGCTCACAGAGTTAGAGAGGAGATTCAAATGTAGGTGTTAGGGCTTCAGAGTTTACGCTCTTAACCATTATGCTATTCTGCCACATAATTTTGGAATGTTTGAGAACTGCGCTGGAGCCAGAGATCAGGAAATCATCAACGTGAATTTAGATGTGAGTAGAGGTCAACCTATCCCTTGAGGTTTTTTTCAGACTGACCTGCAACTCCTCTCCTGTATCAGCCAGAGAGTTCAATGCTCTCCCCAGTATTTTGGGAATTTCCATAAGCTTAAATTTACATGATCATTGTTTATTCCAATTACCTGTTTCCCTCAGTTACCTTCAGTTTACTTGTCTCCTCATCTCATCTCCTGTGACTGGTCTCTTCCTGATCCACATCAATGTAGACATGGATTAAAGCTTTCCTTCCTTAACTTTTCCAGAATCTTGTTCCCAAAGGCATTATGCATATGTAGCAAAATTTATAGAAGGTTTGAGGTAGGAGAGCGGAGACACTGAAAAACTATCAAGCAAAGAATATAAAGATGAAACATCTGACATTTCTATGCTTAAAAGTATTTGACCACCCTGTCACTAGGAAGGTCTCACTTGGTGTGTTACCGCTACTCTCTAGTCTCCTGGGATGTTGTTACTCCTCATTTCTTTTCTTTCTCCTTTCATCTCACCCTTTGGCTCTCCCCGCCCCCAAATTCCCATTAGTTACGTATGCAGGAGGGGTTAGTTATCACTTATTTTCCTTTCTACTCCCAGGACATACTCTTAGAATTTCACCTTCAACACCCAAAGCACCCTCTACACTTAAACAAAGGGAATTCTGTTTCCAAAAAGGACTCTGGCATCAGTTGTTAAAATAGTGTTTTCCACCCATTACCAGTTTGGGTCCTAGTTTGGGAAATGAAAGTGAATGAAATCTCCCAGAGAGTATGGGTGACGTGAGATAAGAAAAAATCAGCTATGGATGGAAAGAAAGAGATCAGGAAGCAGCTAGAGAAAGATGTACTTTTGAGAAAATTTTTGTTTGTTGTTAGTTTGTTTTCAGTGAGGGAGACTTGACCAAGAGCTCACATGGGGGAAATGGGCCAGTGGAAGGGAATGGATGAAGATAAAGGCAATAAAGAGGGTAACATGGACCAGATCTTTGAGAAGGTGAGAAGGAGTGTATCCCAGATCACAGGTGAATGAATTCATACAGGGCAGGAGGCATACATCTTCCCCTTAAGGAAAAGCTACACAGTGTGATTTAAAGAGCATTGACTCACCAGTCAGATTGAGCTGAGTTGGAATCTGGAGTCTACTATATGCATTCCAGCTATGAAGCTTCTCTAGAATACTTAACTGCTCTGTTCCTCAATTTCCTCTACAGCAGAAAAGAGATAATGCCCTCTTCATAGAGTTACTACAAGGCTTAAGTAAGATAACACGTGTTAAGCCAGAACATTATAATAGAATTTGTTGATTATTTCTGTAATTTGATTATAGGTCTTCCAATTTCTTATCTGAGACTATCACTAATTTCATAAACAAGAGACCAAATCTACTACATTTGTTTTTTCATCTGCTTCAAAGGGATTTTGTGGTTTCATGGTCTCATTGTCATTTGGAATTTTGATTAAGTTTTCATGGTTGACTTGTTGCCAGCGGGCCAGACCTGGTCTGCATGACTGTTTTACTTAGCCATTCTTTCTTTTTCTTTTTAATTTGAAATCTTTTAGATGGGACACGTACATTCCATTTCTAGATTCACTCCCTCTTGTCCTGTCCTTGGCCCTTGCATGTATTTTCCTAATCAGCTTAGCCCCTGGACACACTTGAGTTTTCAACCCATGATCTAGATTGATTTCTACTAAAATAGCTGATGCCACTGAAAACAGGTGTGTTACTGAATCTCCAGGTAGCATTTTCTATCTTCGTTTCACTAGATCTCTTCTCAGCATCTAGCACTGTTGACAAACTTCTGAAACTCTTTTCTCTTCTGTTATTGAACACTCTCCTGGTGTCCCCTCACCTCGCTGCCCATCTGCCTTTTGCTAGAATTCTACCCCCTTTGCCCACCATTTAAATGCTATAACTTGTCAGTGTTTTATATGTTGACCCATTGCTCTTCTGGGTGATCTTATGTCCAGAGCTCAGGTGGTCCAAAATTGGGTAATAATCTTTCCCCTCACACCACCTTCTCTTGTGTTGTATGAGAGGAGCCACCAGAACTGAAAACACCCTTGCACCTAGGAGGGACACAGATCTAACAACTGGTGCAGCATTCATACTAAATCAGCATGGACACTGCCCCTAGACCTCACGCCTGCTTTCTAGTGATGTTAAGCCCTAGTCCTCCCAGTCACCAAAGTCAGTTTCTCTTTCCTCTCCTGTCGCCCCTGGGGAAACACCCTCATCATCTCCCTCACAGAGGAAAAAGGCTCTCCATTTTTCCTTATAAGTGAAATCTCAACCTTGATTGGCAAGAGGTCAATCTTTCATACTGCCCTGTGCACCAAGCTAGCCTCATCGCTAGCTACTCCCAAGGTGCTAAAGCTCTACCATATTAAATTATTTGCATTTTCCAGAAGTCCCCCTCTCTACCCTCTGTGCCTTTGCCCATGCTTCTCTCTCAGGCAGGAATGCTCTTTCTCCTTAGTTCCATGTACATAGCCAACTTCTGCCCAGTCTTCAAAATTCAGTTCAGATATATCCATCTCTGAAAGGCCTGTCCTAAATTTCTCTCCTCTTAGCCACATCCCCAGTTTAGGTTTGGAAGCTTCACCTTGCCAATATTTTTTAAAGTTTGCATTCTTAGGGCATGTTTTAATATGTACTATGTATGAAGGGAATAGCTTGGTATGAAGTGTTGTTTGCAATCTGGTCAAATATTTTCTTGTGGAGGAGGCACCCCCGTAGGATGAGAAGGTTCAGAGGAGGAAAGTTTTGTAGATGAACACAAAAATCAATGTTCATTGACAGAGGAAAAGGAAGCAACAGCTGGGTAAACAAACAGCTGCACAAAGAGACAGAAAAATGACAGCAACCATGAACATGACAGATAGTCCAAAATATTAAAAAAGCAAGTAAATAACAGGAGGAAATGAGTTAACCTACTGGAAAATTGCTGAAACATTTGAACAGGAAGTAACTAATAAGAAAAGTGTTCAAATAAAAGTTATAGAGAAGAAAATTAGAACAAATATTCTGTGTAAAAGAAGTGAACTTTTAAAATGAAATATGCTTAAAAGATAAATTAACTTGAAAACTTGTGACTCTTTTTGTAAATGTGGTTTATATGGTACAGACAACATTATAATAATATTAAAAACTTAAAAAGAATAAAATTACACCCTAGGCCTAATTTATTGCTGTGTTGAAAAGAGTAAACTAAAAACTCACAATTGTCTTACTTTACATTTATATGAATATTAAGCTGCCTGACCTTTCGAAAGGAAATATCTAATAACACAAGTAACAGATAAATATATTCAGCTTCTAAAGAACAGAAGCATTCCAGATAAGGCTGGACCCTCTTTTACTGCCCTATACTCACTGCTCTCCCCAGAGGTAACCATTGTTTTGAGTTTATTGTGTATCCTTCCAACGTTTTCCCATTCATTTATATACATATGTGAAAATATATATCTTTTTCCTGTATGATAATCCACTATACAAATTGCTGTAGTAATTCTGCATCTTCATCTTTTTCATGTAACATTATGTCTTGGAGATATTTCTGCTTCCTTACAAGTAGAGTCGTGTTATTAAAGAATTGCCTTGTATTCATAGAATGGACATACCACTGTTTTGCCATTCCCTGAGTGATGGACACTTAGGTTGTTTCTGATTTTCTGCATACTTCAGCAAACATTCATGAATATTAACTTGGTTCCATGTGCCAGGCACCCTCCTTAGTGCTGTAAATTTAGGGGTAAACAAAATAAAGTCCTCTTTCTATACATTGAAGAGGATACAAACAATAAACAAAGATATATATCTTTGTTTACTATATATAGGTAGTAAAATGTCGTGTAGTGATAGGTATAATGGACAAATGCAACAAATGTGAGAGAGATGGGGGTGGTCAGGAAAGATTTATTTGATGTGCTTTCATTTGAGCCAAGACTTAAAAGAGAAGTGAGGGAGGTTCTATAAATATCAGAAGCACCGTCAGAGAAACGGAAGTGCTGGGTCAGTAGGTGTGCATGTTGAAGATGTCAAATCACCTTCCAAACTGTAACAATTCATACTTCCATTTGAAGCATAAAGTACCCCTTTTTCATACTCTTTCTAATACTTGTTATTATCGTGTTCCTTAACTTTTACCAATTGGATATGTAGAGAACTGTTATTTCACTGTAGTTTTAACTGTTACAATTTAAAAAAATTGATATAAATGTATAATTTGAATGCTAGTGAGGTCGTACATATGTTAATATGAATGTTGGCCCTTTGAATTTCCTCATCTCAGACTCGACAGCTCATTGTCCATTTGTCTGTTGTGTTATTTGTATATTATTGATTTTTTTTATTGTTTGTATCCTGGATACTAATCCTTTGGGGTTTTTTTTTTTTTTTGCTTTTTTTAAACATCTTTATTGGAGTATAATTGCTTTACAATGGTGTATTAGTTTCCACTTTATAACAAAGTGAATCAGCTATACATATACATACATCCCCATATCCTCTCCCTCTTGCGTCTCCCTCCCTCCCTCCCTCCCTATCCCACCCCTCTAGGGGGTCACAAAGCACCCAGCTGATCTCCCTGTGCTATGCGGCTGCTTCCCACTAGCTATCTATTTGACATTTGGTAGTGTATATATATCCATGCCACTCTCTCACTTTGTCCCAGCTTACCCTTCCTCCTCCCCGTGTTCTCAAGTCCATTCTCTATGTCTGCGTCTTTATTCTTGTCCTGCCTCTCCGTTCTTCAGAACAATTTTTTTCTCTTAGATTCCATAAATATGTGTTAGCATGCGGTTAATCCTTTGTTATGCATGTTGTAAACATTTTCTCTCAGTCTGTTGCTTGTCTTATTAATTACATAACCTTTATCTTATAGAAATATTTAATTTTGAAGCAGTCATGTTTATCCACCTTTTCCTTTACGGATTTTGCTTTTAGTGCCTTATTTAACAAGGCCGTTTGTATCCCAAGGTCTTAAAAGTATTTTCTTATATTTTCTTCTAATTTTAGAATATATTTTTATTCCATCTGGTACTTAATTTTCTGAACACTATGAGGGAGGAATTTATCTTAGTTTCTATTATTTGGCTTGCCAGTTGTCCCAGTACAATTTATGGAAGTCAGTTTTTATGAATTGGTTTGAAATGTCACTTTCATCATATAGGAAATCCCTAAATATGCCTAGTTCCATTTTTAGACTCTATAGATTGTCTGCTCTTTCATGGATTCTGTTTTGTTTTTTTTTTTTTTTTTTTTTTTTTGCGGTACGCGGGCCTCTCACTGTTGTGGCCTCTCCCGTTGCGGAGCACGGGCTCCGGACGGCAGGCTCAGCGGCCATGGCTCACGGGCCCAGCCGCTCCGTGGCACGTGGGATCTTCCCGGACCGGGGCACGAGCCCGTGTCCCCTGCATCGGCAGGCGGACTCTCAACCACTGCGCCACCAGGGAAGCCCCTGTTGTGTTTTTATTACTATAGTTTTATAATCAGTTTTGATATTTGATAAGTTAAGTCCTTCCTGTATTCTTCTTTTATCTAAAATTGCCGTGGGTATGTATACTTGATTTACCTTTCATGTGAATTTTAGATTCATCATATAAAATTTTATTTTAAAATAATATTGGAATTTTGGTTGAGATTTCATTGAACCTATAAATTTATTTGGGGAGACATCTTTCAGTATTCATTATTGTCTCCATAAAAATGTTATATATTTATTTTTAGGTTTCTTTCAAGGTGTTTGAGGACATGTTGCTATTACAAATAAAACCTTTGATACTATGTTTTTTTAAATATGTGCTTGCTCTTGTGTAAGGAAACTATGGATTTTTTTTGTTTTGTTTTGAGGTATGCTGGCCTCTCACTGTTGTGGCCTCTCCCGTTGCGGAGCACAGGCTCCGGACGCGCAGGCTCAGCGTCCATGGCTCACGGGCCCAGCCTCTCTGCGGCATGTGGGATCTTCCCGGACCGGGGCACGAACCCGTGTCCCCTGCATCGGCAGGCGGACTCTCAACCACTGCGCCACCAGGGAAGCCCCTGGATTTTTAAAATACTTTATTTTTTCAGAGCGGTTTTAGGTTTGCAGCAAAATTGAGAGGAAAGTACAAAGATTTCCCATATGTCCCCAACCCCACACATGCCTAGCCTCCCCCATTATCAACATCTCCCACTAGAGGTACTTTTGTTACCATTGATGGACCTACATTAACACATTATAATCACCCAAAGTCCATAGTTTGCATTGCAGTTCAGTCTTGATATTGTACATTCTATGGGTTTGGACAAATGTATAGTGACATGTATCCATCATTACAGTATCATACAGAATATTTTCACTGCCCTAAAAATCCTCTATGCTCTACCTATTCATCCCTCTCTCCCCCTCCAACCCCTGGCAACCACTGATCTTTACGTTATACTATATCTGTAGCTTTGCCTTTTCCAGAATGTCATATAGTTGCAATCATACAGTGTGTAGCCTTTTCAGATTGGCTTCTTTCACTTAATAATCTGACTGTAAGGTTTCTCCCTGTCTTTTAATGTCTTCATAGCTCATTTCATTTTAGGGTTGATCATATTCTGTTGGATTGAAATAATACAGCTTCTTTATCCATTCACCTACTGAAGGACATCTTGGTTGCTCCCAGGTTTTGACAATTATGAATAAAGCTGCTATCAGTACATGTGTACAAGTTTTTATGTGGACATAAGTTTTCAACATCTTTGAGTTGAAGGAGCATGATTGCTGTTTGGTGTGGTAAGAGTATGCTTAATTTTGTAAGAAACCACCAAACTGTCTTCCAAAGTGGCTGTACCATTTTGTATTCCCAACAGCAGTGAATGAGAATCCCTGTTACTTCACATCCTCACAAGTATTTGGTGGTGTCAGTGTTCTGGATTTTGGCCATCCTCATAGATGGGTAGTGGTATCTCATTGTTGCTTTCGTTTGAATATCCCTGATAATGTATGATGTGGAACATCTTTTCATATGCTTATTTGCCGTCTGGTGAGATGTCAGAGTCTTTGGCCCATTTTTTAATTGAGTTGTTTGTTTTCTTATTGTTGAGTTTTAGCAGTTCTTTGTATATTTTAGATAACAGCTCTTTATCAGCTGCATATTTCGCATATATTTTCTCCCAGGCTGTGGCTTGTCTTCTCATTCTCCTGACATTGTCTTTCACAGAGCAGAAGTTCTTAATTTTAATGAAGTCCAGCTTATCAATTATTTCTTTCATGGATTGTGCCTTTGGTGTTTTATCTAAAAAGTTATCGCCATACTCAAGGTCATCTAGATTTTCTTTTGCATGGTCTTCTAGGAGTTTTATAGTTTTGCATTTTACATTTAGGTTTATGTTCCATTTTGAGTTAATTTTTGTGAAGAGTGTAAAGTCTGTGTCTAGATTCATTTTTTGGCATGTGGATGTCCACTTGCTCCAGCATCATTTGTTAAAACGACTATCTTTGTTCCACTGTATTGCCTTTGCTCCTTTGTCAAAGATCACTTTGCTCCTTTGTCAAAGACCCACTGTATTTATGTGGGTCTATTTTTGGACTCCCCATTCTGTTACATTGATCTATTTCTTCTTTTACCAATTCCATACTGTCTTGATTTCTGTACCTTTATGGTAAGTGTTGAAGTTGGGTAGTGTCAGTCCTCCAACTTCATTCTTCTCCTTCAATATTGTATTGGCTACTCTCAGTCTTTTGCCTCTCCATATAAATTTTAGAATCAATTTGTTGATATCCACAAAAGAACTTGCTGGGATTTTGATTGGGGTTACACTAAATCTGTAAATCAAGTTGGGAAGAACTGACATCTTGAGAATATTGAGTCTTCTTATTTGTAAACATGTGATGTCTCTCCATTTATTTAGTTCCTTGATTTTTATTTAGTTCATTAGAGTTTTGTAGTTTTCCTCACATAGATCTTGTACATATTTTGTTAGATTTATGCCTAAGTATTTCATTTTGGGGGTTGCTAGTATAAATTGTATTGTGTTTTTTTATTTCAAATTCCACTTGTTATTACTGATATGTACGAAAGCAATTGACTTTTGTATATTAACCCTGTATCCTGCAACCTTATTAGTTCCAGGAGCATTTTCAATTCTTTCAGATTTTCTACATGTCATCTGAAAAGTCAGTTTTATTTATTCCTTCTCAATCTGTATACCTTTCACTTCCTTTTCTTATCTAATTGTATTAACAATGACTTCCAGTATAATGTTGAAAGTAGTGGTGAGATCCTTGACTTGGAGACATCCTTGACTTGTTCCCAATGTTAGTGGGAGAGCTTCAAGTTTCTCACCATAAAGTATTATATTAGGTGCAGGTTTTTTATAGATATTTTTTATCAAGCTGAGGAAGTTCTCTCCTAGTTTAACTATGGAATTTTAGAAGTTGATCTAGACTTTATTGGTTTCAATAAATAATTTTTCAGTTGGTTCTCTTATATATTCTAGATAGGTAATTATATCATCTGTAAATATTGACTTCCCCTTGTAAACATACTTGAAATATGTTTTCCAGTGCAGTATGTATATTTTTATGTGGTTGATGATCTGGACTTTATGATAATAATTGTTTTAATATATTTATGTGTATATATCATACTATATATTTTCTTTTGTGACATAACATGTGGTCATTTTAGAAACTTTCTATTCATGTTTAAAAATAATAGACATTTTAAAATTAAAGACTTAATTATGATTGTGGGTTTGTGAATAACTATATCTGAATTTTAAGCAGTTTTGCTAAATATATTTTGAAACTATCTTGTTAGGTGCATAAACTTTCTTGACTGTTACACTTTTGGGTGGTATTGTTCATTGGATCAATATACATTAGTTTATATTTTTATTTTATTTTATTGAAGTATAGTTGATTGACAATGTTTTGTTAATTTTTGCTGTACAGCAAAGTGATTCAGTTATACATATATATATTCTTTATTTTCTATTTTTATGATTTAAAAAATTTAATATCTATTTTACCAAAATATTATGTGTATAATACATAGTTTTCAAGATCAACTAATACGACTGCTTTCAAATAGAAAGCAGCAATCTCCTGTCATACACTCCCCCAAGAAATGTTCCAAGGCCTTCACTTCTCTAGCTGATTTTTCTCTTGTTACATTTTAAAGCAGCATGCTTAATTTCAATTAAAAATTTTTTTCCATTTGTCTATAGATTTCTTATGGAAAAATTAAGATTTTTCTCTCTTAAAGTGCTCCTCACAGCACCACTCCCCCATACACACTTACACTTTCTTGATCTCTCAATCCAGATAGATCACAAACAAATCAATAGTCAGCGCTTACCTTAGTGTCTATCTAAGTACTGTTCACATCTGAGACAAAAAGTCTATTACAAGTATTTAATATCCGGTTCAACTTTTAATTTTTCCCCAGAGTAAATAAAGGCTTTCCATGCAACAGTCATTAATTCATCTCCAGACTCCCATTAGAGCTGCAAATCTTCTTTCATTACTGCCAACATGCTAGTCTGTCAGGGTCACATTTTTGTTGTTGAGACATCCTTTTATTTATTTATTCATTTATTTTTTTGTTAGCATGCGGTATTTGTTTTTCTCTTTCTGACTTACTTCACTCTGTATGTCAGACTCTAGGTCCATCCACCTCACTACAAATAACTCAATTTCGCTTCTTTTTTTCTTTTTTGCCCTCTTTATTTTTGATTTTTTTTAACATCTTTACTGGAGTATAATTGCTTTACAATGGTGTGTTAGTTTCTGCTTTATAGCGAAGTGAATCAGCTATACGTATACACACATCCCCATATCCCCTCCCTCTTGCGACTCTCTCGCACCCTCCCTATCCCACCCCTCCAGGTGGTCGCAAAGCACCTAGCTGATTTCCCTGTGCTATGCGGCTGCTTCCCCCTAGCTATCTATTTTACATTTGTTAGTGTATACATGTCCATGCCACTCTCTCACTACATCCCAGCTTACCCTTCCCACTCCCCATGTCCTCAAGTCCATTCTCTACATCTGCGTCTTTATTCCTGTCCTGCCCTTAGGTTCTTCAGAACCTTTTTTTTTTTTTAGATTCCTTATATATGTGCTAACATACAGTATTTGTTTTTCTCTTTCTGACTTACTTCACTCTGTATGACAGACTCTAGGTCCATCCCCCTCACTACAAATAACTCAGTTTCTTTTTATGGCTGAGTAATATTCCATTGTATACATGTGCCACATCTTCTTTATCCATGCATCTGTTGATGGACACTTAGGTTGCTTCCATGTCCTGGCTATTGTAAATAGAGCTGCAGTGAACATTGTGGTACATGACTCTTTTTCAGTTATGGTTTTCTCAGGGTACATGACCAATAGTGGGATTGCTGGGTCATTTTGTAGTTCTATTTTTAGTTTTTTAAGGAACCTCCATACTGTTCTCCATAGTGGCTGTGTCAGTTTACATTCCCACCAACAGTGCAAGAGGGTTCCCTTTTCTCCACACCCTTTCCAGCATTTATTGTTTGTAGATTTTTTGATGATGGCCGTTCTGACTGGTGTGAGGTGATACCTCATTGTGGTTTTGATTTGCATTTCTCTAATGATTAGTGATGTTGAGCATCCTTTCATGTGTTTGTTGGCAATCTGTATATCTTCTTTGGAGAAATGTCTGTTTAGGTCTCCTGCCCATTTTGGGATTGGGTTGTTCGTTTTATTGATATTGAGCTGCATTAGTTGCTTGTAAATTTTGGAGATTAAACCTTTGTCAGTTGCTTCATTTGCAAATATTTTCTCCCATTCTGAGGGTTGTCTTTTCGTCTTGTTTATGGTTTCCTTTGCTGTGCAAATGGTTTTAAGTTTCATTAGGTCCCATTTGTTTATTTTATTATTATTTATTATTATTATTATTTTTTTTTTGCGGTACGCGGGCCTCTCACTGCTGTGGCCTCTCCCGTTGCGGAGCACAGGCTCCGGACACGCAGGCTCAGCAGCCATGTCTCACGGGCCTAGCCGCTCCGCGGCATGTGGGATCCTCCAGGACCGGGGCACAAACCCGTATCCCCTGCATCGGCAGGCGGACTCCCAACCACTGCGCCACCAGGGAAGCCCTATTTTTGTTTTTATTTCCATTTCTCTAGGAGGTGGGTCAAAAAGGATCTTGCTGTGATTTATGTCAAAGAGTGTTCTTCCTCTGTTTTTCTCTAAGAGTTTTATAGTGTCTGGCCTTACATTTAGGTCTTTAATCCATTTTGAGTTTATTTTTGTGTCTGGTGTTAGGGAGTATTCTAATTTCATTCTTTTACATGTGGCTGTCCAGTTTTTCCAGCACCACTTTTGTTTATTTTTGTTATTATTTCCATTACTCTAGGAGGTGGGTCAAAAAAGATCTTGCTGTGATTTATGTCAAAGAGTGTTCTTCCTCTGTTTTTCTCTAAGAGTTTTATAGTGTCTGGCCTTACATTTAGGTCTTTAATCCATTTTGAGTTTATTTTTGTGTCTGGTGTTAGGGAATGTTCTAATTTCATTCTTTTACATGTGGCTGTCCAGTTTTTCCAGCACCACTTATTGAAGAGGCTGTCTTTTCTCCATTGTATGTTCTTGCCTCCTTTATCAAAATAAGGTGACCGTATGTGCGTGGGTTTATCTCTGGGATTTCTATCCTGTTCCGTTGATCCCTATTTCTGTTTTTGTGCCAGTACCATACTGTCTTGATTACTGTAGCTTTGTACCATAGTCTGAAGTCAGGGAGCCTGATTCCTCCAGCTCCGTTTTTGTTTCTCAAGATTGCTTTGGCTATTCGGGGTCTTTTGTGTTTCCATACAAACTGTGAAATTTTTTGTTCTAGTT
>NC_041219.1:69643761-69656173 GCF_002837175.3 Physeter macrocephalus | reverse complement strand
GTATCATCTTTAATTTCTTTCATCAGTGTCTTATAGTTTTCTGCATACAGGTCTTTTGTCTCCTTAGGTAGGTTTATTCCTAGGTATTTTATTCTTTTTGTTGCAATGGTAAATGGGAGTATGTCCTTAATTTCTCTTTCAGATTTTTCATCATTAGTGTGTAGGAATGCAAGAGATTTCTGTGCATTAATTTTGTATCCTGCTACTTTACCAAATTCATTGATTAGCTCTAGTAGTTTTCTGGTAGCATCTTTAGGATTCTCTATGTGTAGACATGCTTTTAGAAACTATCTTTTTCTCTCATAGAATCTGACTGATGGCATTCTCAGCCTGCTGTGTAAACTGTCTTCCTGGAGATTTCCTTTACCCAAATCCATCATTGTTATATGTTCTAATTACTAACAGATCTTTCTTACTACCTTAATTTTTTTTTTCATTTTATAGCATCTAAGTCTTAGTTCATGGGTGCAAATATTAATTAATAATTAATATTTCTAAACAAACTAATTATAGACTTTTAAGAGTTCTCTTCTGCCTCTTTAATGATCTTGTTTTTTTCTGAGTTCTTTCGTTCTTCCATTCTGTTCTCTGACTTTCGTGTTGGAGACTTTCCTTCAATGTCTTCTGATCTTGACTATCTGTTCTTGTTTGGAGACTGGAAGCTCTGTGCAGAGACTGGACCTATTGACAGGTGGGCTTCACTCTCAGTTGAAGAGAAGGTGGCAAGGTGGCTTTCTCTTGGGTGACTCCCAAGTGTCAAAATCTACAGGTCTCTCTCTTGGCCCTCCATTGACCTGGCTGCCAATACTGTATGAGTTGAAAAGAATCCCCAGTTTCCTGTGGGCTGGGCCAGGTATCATCTGGGCACACAGCCACTGTTCCTCCCTAGAGGCTGACACTACCTCTCCACTACACACAATGATAATTAGCCAGTGCAGGATTTTAGGGTTCAACCCACCTGCATGTTTCTGCTGCCCTATAATCTGAACAATAACCTTGTTGATTGTTCCAAGACACCCACCTTCTCCAGTATCTCCTGCCTTAAGAAATAGAGCACAACTACCTTTCAGAGCAATGCTTGGCAAGTTAGTTTATGTTCTGCTTTCCTTCTGTAAACTTTCTGTTTTCAGAAGTATTCCAGATGTGGGAATTGACTGAAGGTTTGACTTCTTTTCTTTTTTTAGGATAAATGTAGATATTTTAAAAAAACATCGTTTCTCTTATTTCTAGAGATTTGCTCTAGGAGGGGAGAGCTGGGCCCTTACCTTCCCTGATTCTATTCAGTTTGCATCTTGACTGGCAACCTGAAGCTGAACATTTTAATATTTTATTAATCACAATTCCTTTTTATTGTCTGTATTTTTGTCCATTTTCATGTCAATATACCCATATATTTAGACGATCATGTTGTCAGTATTAACATTCTATTTGTCATGTTGACTGAAAATATTTTTTGGAGTCATTTCCTTTTTTATTTCAGTTATCTTCTTTTTTGTGGTAATGAAATTTCACATCTTAACGTAATCAATTTTGTCAATATTTTCGTTTGTAGAAGATATTTTGTAAATGATAAGTTCACAGCTGTTTTCTTTAGTTTTTCTTGTTTTCTTTATGTAGACTTTAAATATTTATCTTACATATCTTGAAATTTTTAAAAATTTTCTTGTCAAGTATGAATCTGTTCCCCCTCAAATTTCTAAATTGTTAACTAGTTATCTTGAAGTTGTTTATTAACTAATTTTAAAAATTTCATCATTGTTTCTATTATCACATATTAAATTCATTTGTCAAATGTGCTATATTTCTGTACTTTGTGTTATATTTTTCTATTGTGTGCCCATATTCATTATATATTAATCACATCTATTTTTAATACTTTATTGACTGGTCAGTTTCATTTTTCTTCTTTTTCAATTATTATTTAATAGTTTTCCATTCATATAGTATACAACAATTCTGAGCTATTCTGAAGAATGAGGTAGATAAAAATAATAAAACATAATAAATAAGCTGGTTTTTTAACCATGCCAATAAAATTAGGAGTACAGTAAATCCAAGATGTGTGTTCATTTTCAAAGTTAAAACTCAAGGAAAGAAAACTACCTTCTTCAAGAATAATCAGTCAGGGCTTCCCTGGTGGTGCAGTGGTTAAGAATCTGCCTGCCAATGCAGGGGACACGGGTTTGAGCCCTGGTCTGGGAAGATCCCACATGCCACAGAGCAACTAAGCCCGTGAGCCACAACTACTGAGCCTGCGCGTCTGGAGCCTGTGCTCCGCAACGGGAGAGGCCGTGACAGTGAGAGGCCCGCGCACCGCGATGAAGAGTGGCCCCCACTCGCCGCAACTGGAGAAGGCCCTCGCACAGAAACAAAGACCCAACACAGCCAAAAATAAATAAATAAATTTATTTTTTAAAAAAAAGAACTTTACCACTAGATCAAAATCGAAACAGTAAATTCACCAACATTAACGTTCTAACTTTCCAATCTCTTTAAAAAAAAAAAAAGAATAATCAGTCAGCTTTAAGACAGGGAACACAAAATCAATTGTCTTGATTTTATTGGAGCTGTCTGTAATTCTCATTAGTATGTAGTCCACTACAAAAATAGGGAGAAGTTCCTTCAGCCAGAAGAGGCCTGTGGAATAGAAACCATTCTGCACAGCAATAAGGAGGGAATGGAAGCAAGAAAGGGAACAAGCAAAAGTGTACTAACTCTTCTAGGATGTTGATGGTGAAATGAGAGAACTAGAGGGTAGCTCTGGGAACACTCTGGGCTTATGTTGAATTTTCTTTTATTAAGTTAGAGCCATGTTTAGAAGATAGAAGGGAATAATTCAGTAGAGATGGAAAGGTTGATTGTTTTAAAGAGGGGAGACCCACTAGGGAGTGTGAAACAGCCTGTTTCACAGAGGAGAAGACTCAGAGAGGAAGAAGGAGCAAGGACAAAATTAGAAGATGTAAAGAAAGAGATGCTGAGGGAAAGATGCAGAGAGTTAGATAGCTTACACTGATGGTGTCGATCTTCTAAATAAGTATAGCCCCCGGACACCTGCATCAGAATCAGCAGGGAATGCTGGGTAAAAATGCAACTCCCTGTATCACTCTCATCAGAATCTAGGAATCTGTGATACAGGTTATTCTAACTAAAGTTTGAGAACCATAGTTCAGATGAAGTAGGAAGTTATCTGCAGGGTGTATCTACACGATTGGGAAAGTGTTAGTGAGCATCAAATATGGGCGGGCAATGGAGAGAATAAAAGAATTATTAAGCAGAGCCTATTGAAGTTGGGAAGCAGGAGTTTGTGTTGGAGAGGCTGGCCCAGCTCCAGAGTATGGATCAGTGTCTTCCATGCCTTCTGTTAGGGTAAAGTTATTGCACCTAAAAACCCTGTTGTCACTTCTCTGTCAGAGCCCAGGGAAAATTGCTAAGGCAGGCTGCTGGATCAACGACATGAAGAAAACTTGAGCAATTTCTCTTTCTTTGGGCTTAAGAAGAACATCTTTCTTGGCAGGCAGAGTTCATAACATTGATTGTGACATAAAATCCTGTGGATTTGTGTATTCAGAATTTCAGTTTCACATATTTCTGATGAGCCCTGTCAACCTGTCAGGCCAGACTTCCCTCTGCTGGTATTGGCTCAATTCCATTCTCAAATGCTGCTTCTTCACCTGCATGTAACCCAAGAAAGGTGACTTCCGTTTGTGAAAGAACAAGAAGTTGCAAGGCACTCACTGTCTGTCTTTTTTCACTTGAGCTACATCAGCAAACTCTTAACTGGTCTCCAGGCCACCAGCCTCTTCCTTCCCCAGATCACCAGAGTCACTTTTTTTGACACAGATTGACAACTAAACAAATGATGAAATATTTGTAATCCAGATAGTAAGTGCTCTAAGTACTCACTTCTGTGAAGGTTCTCAGTCATCACAGAGTTCAGCCCAAACAAATTAGAGACACAAGGGTTTTTGCTACATACCTCATCTCCCATCACTGCCTCAACAATCCCTGTCTCGCTCGTTCCAGGGACACAGAATCCTCATCATTGTTTCAGGACACTGCACCCTTGCCTATGACCAAAGTGTCCTTTATAGTTTAGTGGCTGTTCTTCCTGTTGTTCCCCTAAGGAGATGTATTTAGATGTCATCCCCTCTCTGTAGCTTTCTTGGAACCCGCTCTCTCTCCCAAGGCAGAATTATTTTTTCATCTGTATTCCATAGTAATTTATACAAATATCAATGGTTGTACTTAGAACATTATATTGTGCTCACTTATATTTTTGTTTCACAATTGGACTGGAATTTCCTGAGATCAGAAATTGGGTCATTAAAATTTTACTTCCTCAATGCCTGATGCATAGGATGTGTACCATTAATTTTAGCTGAATACATTTGAATCAGAGATCCTCTTTCTATGTCATCCAAACTGAAAGAACATAGGAAAGTGGAGTTCTTTGGAGCAAGCAATATGGGCAACTCTTAGCAGCATTTTATAATAGAGACAAGTCTTTCTTTTTCCATGTAATATTATAATATATCATTCACTGATTAAGCTGCACACTTATAGCATTTCAATGGTAAGAAGTATCTTAGAAGTGATTCCTTTGATTTGCAGATGAGAAAACCAGTCCTGTGCTTATGTCTACCACCCAAGTAGCTTTTATCAAAAGCCTATCCAACAACTAACAATCTTTGTGAATTCATGAGTATTGACTCATTTTTACATTCCAGGCAAGTAAATTCTAAAAGAGAACAAAATGTACAATGCATTTTAGTTCAGAGGGCATCTCATTAAAGAATCTTAACTGGGGCTTCCCTGGTGGCGCAGTGGTTGAGAGTCCGCCTGCCGATGCAGGGGATACGGGTTCGTGCCCCGGTCCGGGAAGATCCCACGTGCCGCGGAGCGGCTGGGCCGGTGAGCCAGGGCCGCTGAGCCTGCGCGTCCGGAGCCTGTGCTCCGCAACGGGAGAGGCCACAACAGTGAGAGGCCCGCGTACCACAAAAAAAAAAAAAAAAAAAAAAAAGAATCTTAACTGGAGTTTAAGATGTTGCGGTGGAGAAAAGTCAGGCTACTTGATGAGAGATAACTGGTAAGTTCAAGGTGGATTTTGAATACAAGAGAAGTGTTTTTCTTATTTTTTGCTGAGATGATATGAGCTATCAGGGCCATCAGAAGAATGGTAGAGTGGGTATTGATGAGTTTCTTTTCTCCAGGTTTAATTGAGCTTCTTCTTTTTGATAGGTTTCAGAACCTGCTGTGGTCCAGAAAGACGTTTGTGGACCACATGAAAGTGTATAACCACAGTTACATCTATATGCCTGCCTTTTCTATGAAGACGGGAACAGAGCCATCCCTCCGGGTTTATTACACACTGTCAGATGTTGGTGCCAATCAAACAGTGCTCTTTGCCAACCCCAACTTTCTGCGTAGCATTGGGAAGTTCTGGAAAAGTAGGGGAATTCATGCCAAGCGCCTGTCCACAGGACTCTTTCTGGTGAGCGCGGCCCTGGGCCTCTGTGAAGAGGTGGCCATCTATGGCTTCTGGCCCTTCTCTGTGAATATGCATGAACAACCCATCAGCCACCACTACTATGATAATGTCCTGCCCTTTTCTGGCTTCCATGCCATGCCGGAGGAATTTCTCCAACTCTGGTATCTTCATAAAATTGGTGCACTGAGGATGCAGTTAGACCCATGTGAGGACACTTCACTCCCACCCACTTCCTAGGGACTGTGGGAAAAGAAAGGACTGAGCCAGGGTATTTTTGCTAGGTTTTCTACGTGACTCCAAAAGGGAATGGTCAGGTCGTTTCATGGATTTGCGCGGGCCACTTGGAAAAAACGACAACAAAAACTCAAGGGGACCTCTACTTTTACTGTTGGCTGGAAGGACAAAAAAAGAAGTGAAATGTCCTATGAAATCTTTTATAGCACATGGTGGTTGTGCAACTAGTAACATGCTGATGAAATGATGTTGGTAAAGCACATTTTCATGGTTCAAATAGAGATGGTACAGTTCACAAACAAGACAAAACTCTAGTTGTTGAAGCCGAGGAATTAATCAAGGTATAGTAAATGAAATGCCAGGGTAAAAGTGTTAGTGATTATCAACATGAACTGGCTTAATTAAAAAAAAACTATCTTATTATGACTAATATTAGAACTATAGGTTTTTAAAAAAATTATTATTTATTTTTGCCTTATTTAAGGGCGGTGAGTAGGTGATGGGGTAGATTTTAAAAATCCCTTACTGAATAATATGGATCCAAAATGCTACAGCTGATTATTGTGATTTGTTGAACCAAGTCTGTGTTAACTAGAGTTCCTTTCCCTTCCATTAAAAAAATGTTAAATAAGAATGACCTCCTCCCCTTTTGTCAGGTCTACTTAGACAATGTGAAGCATTGTTGAATTTAGTCTGGGTTGATTCATTGTCAGGATGAAGAGCCACTTTCCCTCCTCAGAATTTAGGGCATTAACTCAATTTTAGGTGTGCTTTATGTAACCTGTTTGCATTATTATTATTTTAGTGCAAAAAACTGCAAATGTGAGTGCATTATTTATTTGCAAATTGCCAGAATTGTCTTCATAATTTAATGTTTGGAGATGAAGTAAAGCACAATGACGTAAAGCTTAGTCTCTGGAAGATAGATTGGAAGGCATATCCTTTTCTATCTACCATGGTATGTTCCCTCCAAGATAAAGAATGTGGATGCACACATAAAAGAATGCATATATTTGTGTACCCTCATACATAGTTTCACACACACACACTGTTAAACAAAGCTCATTCCTGTGTGATTATGAAAGCTGAACCCACATGACCTGGGATGGCAAAAATCTGTAACTGGTATTGGAGAGCTACAAATGCATTATGTACTACCTACTACACTTTGATATGAGAGAAGCCAGCTTACTGCATGCTGCTGTAATGCTCAAACCAGTATGAGATGCAAGGCTTACCCTCAGATCACTCCAAATGAGCAGAACTGGGTTAGTCAATGTGACTCTTCCCAACATCTCATGAGTAAGTCCTGTGTTAAGCGTGGTCATCAAGGCATGGTTCACACCAGTAAAGGGATGTGAATTAGTAGCTGTTTATTCCCTTAGTAACAGGTAGGACTGCTTAGAAGGCTTGTTACCTCAGCTTCGACACAACTGCACGCAAACTCTGTTGACAGATTACAAGCAGTCAGATGTGTTTACGTGTAAGAGAAAGGTAAAAGAAACCTCACATGGTCTTTGTGCTTTGGGATGCCTTAATCTAAAAGGAGACAGTAGAAATCACTAACTTTATTTTTAAGTGTCACCAAAATGTAGGTAAACTGTACCCAAAAGTTCTGCTTCATTTTTAATGGTAGAGACTTAGTATACAATATAGACTAAAACAGTTAAACAGGTGGCAGTTTTTGGTGGGTTAATTTAAAAGATACCAAGATAACAAAGCCCTTGGAAAAATTCTACATCATTAGAATAGCCAATTTCTAAATATGATTGAATATTGAGGTTATTATAGAGATCAGCAGTTAAAATACGGCTGGTTGACATAACACAGATTCTGTTGATACTTAGAAAGTTAAGAATTTGAGAGTATTGATTCTCTGCAGATCTCATTTGCTCTTTTGATCCTCTTTGGCAGCAAAAATGTAATGAGAATGTACTATGAGGGAGTTGCATTAAATATTCGCTGTGTGTACAACCCTGAATATATTTCCTCTTTTGAGCTATTGTTATTACTTAATAACTACCTTAAAAAGGAATATATTTTTAGCTATATGTTTCATCAAAATATAAAAGGCCTAACAAAAAACATACATAAAAGTTAATAAAATATGCATCACTCAGATTAGTGCTTTAATTATTTAAATTGTTCAGATGTAACTAATGAGCTCCATAGAACCCATGTGTCACAGTTCCATTGGAGATGCCTTCTGGAAATTTTACATCTTATGATTCCTGGGCTAGGTTTATGCAGTAGATTTGTACAGTGGTTAGTCTATACATTTGGGGTTTCTGAAACGCAAAACAGAAATGGCCCAAATCGATAAAGTGTAATTAGATCAGGGCTTCTTAATGGGGTGATTCCCCTCCCCCATCTGGTGACACTTGGCAATGTCTGGAGACATTTTTGATTGTCATGATTTGGAGGGTGCTGCCAGCATCTAGTGGAGAGAGGCCCGGGATCCTGCTAATCATCCTACAATGCACAGAGCAGTGCCCCCTGCCCCCTCAACAAAGAATTCCCCACTTGAAAATGCCAATAGTGCCAAAGCTGAGAAACCCTGGATTAGACCAAAGTGATATTTTGATTGTTCCATATTGTCTTCAGTTAAGGATACACACGCATGCTCACATCATTCAAAGTAGGACTACAATTTAATGAGAATGTTTTCTTATAGTAGGTTACAGTTTGGCATTATTTTATAGTGATAATCCTTAGGTATGCCATACATATTCCCTTTTCTGTGGTTAGATAGATGTATCTAAACCTAGGAGTTTTGAGTGTCTGTGTGTGTGTACGTGTGTGTAGCATAAAGTTATATATATATATATATCCATCTTTATTGAAATATGTGTTTTCCTAAGTGAGGGTCTTTCTAGAATTATCTTTCAGAGTACTCTGGCATACTCTATTACTCTTAAGAAGTTGAATTCTTTTTTATTTTTTTCATATTTACTGGAGTATAATTGCTTTACAATGTTGTGTTAGTTTCTGCTGTACAACAGAATGAATCAGCTATACATACACGTATATCCCCATATCTCCTCCCTCTTGCGTCTCCCTCCCACCCTCCCTATCCCACCCCTCTAGGTCATCACAAAGCACCGAGCTGATCTCCCTGTGCTATGCAGCTGCTTCCCACTAGCTATTCATTTTACATTTGGTAGTGTATACATGTCAGTGCTACTCTCTCACTTCGTGCCAGCTTCCCCTCCCACCCACCCCGCCCCGTGTCCTCAGGTCTGTTCTCTATGTATGCGTCTTTATTCCTGCCCTGCCACTAGGTTCATCAGTACCATTTTTTTAGATTCCATATATATGCATTAGCATACTGTATTTGTTTTTCTCTTTCTGACTTACTTCACTCTGTATGACAGACTCTAAATCCATCCACCTCACTACAAATAACTCAATTTCGTTCCTTTTCATGGCTGAGTAATATTCCATTGTATATATGTGCCACATCAAGAAGTTGAATTTAAACTCCCATTATTTTATTTTGTTTATTTGAAATTGAGACCTTCAGAATTGGACCTCTTTCTTTGTCAAATTTGGTTGATTACATTTTAATATTACTGACCCTTAAGATGCAGCTCAGAAGAGATTCAAGTTATGGCAGACACATTTAATATGAAAGTATTTCATCATTTTTGATGCATCTGCTAAGAGAAGGTGTCACCCTCTGACGTCAGTGTAATTTTAAAATTGCTTTTTAGTGACAAAAATTAGGTTGCTCCATGGGGATAAAAGAGGGGTTGAAGAGACTGAAAATGAGTACCTGATGCGAATTTTTATTTTTATTAGCGCCAACTGGAGAATTGCACGGATGTATCATGAGTAAGGATGACCTCTGTTTGATTTTAATTAGACTTTGGTCAAATGCGGATGGCTAAAGGATTAAGTCATTCCATAACAAAGAAAAGTAATTTTTTATACGAAAGATTTTTATATGGAAGAGGACACTGGACACATATGCTTTATAGAGAGTATTTGACCAAGTTTATACAACATTGTGCATCTAAACTGTAAGTAACACAGGAAGTTAAGGAGTGCTTCCTGGATTTTGTTTCTGTAGAATTCGCTTTTAGCTATTTTAACAAGGGCAAATGATCCAAAATGATCCAATGATCCAAAGTGACAGATGTTCAAACAGTACTCTGTGTTTGGCTTTGTGATGTTTTATGCCCTTTTCTGGGGTGAAAACCTTGTTTAGGTTCAATATAACTTGTACCTGAAGCAACGGGCAGCATGGCTTAAAAATCTACCTGGAAAATAACTAGGAAAATCCTAGGACTCTGAATTTGCCAAAAATATTCTGAGATTAGTCAAAATATTTACAGGAATGTTACAGATAATTTCAAATAGAAATGATATCAATAACATTTCTTCTCGTCGGCAACTATGGTAGGTTGTAATTTTATTATATGCCACCTCCTATTCCTCTGTTTTGAAAATCAGCCACCTAGAGTTTTCATTTCTATGTTTAAAAGTACTGACTTTGTGAAATTTTTAACTGATAAATTCTTGTGAGGAGGCACCTAAGAGAAAAAAATGTCACAGTCCACTGAAAACTGCAGGGAATGCTTACTGTGTTGTATAAAAACTTTCCCACCAGAACCAGGTAATTACTGCTCTCTGTCTGTAGCGTTTCAAAGATCAAGAGCTATAAGGACATTTGTGGGAACTTAAGGAGGAGCATGTGGAGGAATAGGTCTTGAGAACAATACCGTGCTTTTTATTTCCACATCTTCCCAGTGTAGAGGTCTCCTCTGAGATGATCTGACTTTAGTGGGCACACAGCGCGGCCGGAAGTGTGCAGACAACTCCGAGGCACCTACAACATAGGTCGAGCCTCTTACAAAGTGAGCAGTAACAACAACTAAATACAAGTAGCAATTTTGACAGCTTCAGTGAATTGAGTGCTGGGACAAGAAAGAGGCAAGTCGAAAGGAGGAAAAACGCAGTCCCCACGCTCTCCGGATACAAAGGGTCAGAGAAGTCTCTGCCCTTGGCCTTGGCTTTCCAGCACTCTCTATCTCTGTCCACTACCAAGGAAGCTGGCCTGGCTCCGGGGTCGAGCTAGTAGCCTTGTGACTAGAGAGTTGGTGTGGAATTTTGCTGAGATGCTTAAACTTGTGCTCTCTAAATTTGGGTGTCTTGTGACAGAATTCTGGTCATCCTGACCTGATTATGGCCTTGCCAGTGTTTATTAAAAATAGAGCTTTTTTTTCTCCACTCTGATGCATTTTCTGAGTTCTTGAAGCTGGGAAGATAGCACATATTCTCCTAGTTCTCTAGTAGCCTAGAGAAAGTTCTATAGCCTCTTAGAAAACCCTGGAGACTCATCCAAAGGCATCCTGAAGCCTAGACTGTCTGTTTATAAAATCCTAAATGTGAAGCCACAGTGTTTAGGTTGAGCACCATAAAATTCCTATTTTGTAAGTGAAAGGAGATTTGTGTGAATCTGCAATTGCTATAACCTTTTTTCCTCCTAGCATAAGAAAATGGAGACTACTGGCTTTACCGTCAGCCTAGGCTTCTCTGAAGTTTTTACCTGCATCCTAGGGGTGAGAGATTGAAATAGATACATGAATGGAAAACTCATTCAAATATAACACAAGAATTCTGCTTCTCATTGCAATAAAGAAAAAATATATGCTCTATCTCCTTCTTCTGATTTTCTGGTGCCAGCATTTCTGATTTCTTCCATCTCTAACAAATAAGGAGTAAATAACTTACTATAAATTGACTTACAATACTTGTGAGCATTTGTATGATAGCCAAAGCCCATAACTATAACTTTTTAAAGCACAAAAGAGGAATTATATTTTGGTTATGGTCACTAATTTACCTACCTCCTGTGTTTGTATTGATCTCTACATTGTGCTAAAATTCTTTCTGATTTGCTTTCCTATTGAAGCTGTGGGATAGAATCAATGATGCGAAGCTATCTGGGAGTTTTATAGAATAGTTTCTAAATATCTTGATCATGTCTCTTTCTGCTTCTATGTAATTAGATTTTCTCCAGTTATTTGTCATTTTAAAAGCTTATGTTTCACATGATACCAACAAACATCTAAGAGATGTGATTTTTATCCAGGGCAGAGAAAGTCAGGAGATAGATATGTCTGTTTTTCTCTACATAGTAAGAGAAACGGAAAATTGTAATCTTAAAAAAGAGGTTTAACCAAAATGAAAAAGATACAGATAAAAATCAGGGCTTTAATGGAGAGGGACCACTGGGAAGGATCTTAGTGTGCAGCAAAGAGAGAGCACAGAGGCTGCTGTCCTTGTGTCAGCCTCAAGAACCCTTTCAAAACATTTTAAAGGAAATACATTGTCATGCAGTTGTTGTGGCTAATGATGGAAAGACACTAGAGAAAGCAGCGTGAGACTGTGAGATGCTTAGGGAAGAAAGCAGAAGTGGCACTTATTTACCTACTTGGACCCTCACGGTCTAAATGCTACCCCCGTTTCTGCCCTCTCCAAGTTGGGCTTTCCTTGGTGTCTGAGCCTGAATATGCAAACACTCCCATTCTCACACCCCTCTTCCATCTCCACTTTGATGCGTACTCCCAAAATAAGATTATTTAGATCTCTCTCTCTCTCTTTTTTTTTTTTTTTTTTTTTTTTTTTTAGTAGCGGGCCTCTCACTGCTGTGGCCTCTCCCGTTGCGGGGCACAGGCTCCGGAC
>NC_041219.1:69638976-69643746 GCF_002837175.3 Physeter macrocephalus | reverse complement strand
GGCTCACCGGCCCAGCCGCTCCGCGGCATGTGGGATCTTCCCGGACCGGGGCACGAACCCGTGTCCCCTGCATCGGCAGGCGGACTCTCAACCACTGCGCCACCAGGGAAGCCCCCAGATTATTTAGATCTCTTGTCATGATGCAGCAGCGATAGTAGGAAGTGTTACCTTGAACTTGACCCTTGAAACATGATCACCCTATGCTATGCATAGAGTTAGCTTTAGTCCACTGCTTCCAAAATTATACCTCAATAAAAGGCTTTTATATTCATGATTACTTAGGCAGACATAGATGTATTTTCTCCCCTGTGTTCTAGTGTAAACACACACACCCCTTGCATTAGTTATGCCCATTGAAAAGAAAAAGATGGCTGACCTGGGGGGGAGGCAGAGGGTGCCTTAACTTTTTCTGGCTTGGTTCCCACTTCCTTGTGTATTTCCTTCGTGTACCCCATCACTCTAGAGGTGTAACCATGTTTGTTCCAAGTTGTATCTTTATCATCAGCAAGAACTCTTATAAGTGTAGTGAATGTGACTATTTTATATAAATGCACAATAGTATATAGGCCTTGGAGACGTCTGATAACAGTATGTAAATATCCTTTGTTGAAGTAGTAGAACCTTCTCATAGGGAACGCCTTAGGTGATAGCCACAGGAGGACACATAGACTAAAAATGTTTATTTTTCCAGCAAATTCTAGCATTCGTGGAATCAAGGAAACAGTTTTTTTTTCTGTTTCTCATTCATTCTTTAGCACCAATCCTTTGGGCTTTCTTGTTGGTAGGTTACTAGAGACAACTCTTTCATAATATATAGGATTCACAATTTGTGATGATTGATGGCCACTGGGGTACATCAAAGTCAGAGACACTAGAAGGAAGGGGGCGAGAACAGACAAGGAGAGCTCCACTGAAAACTTGCCTAAATTTTTAAAAGTCTGGAACATGATTAGAACTCCAGTTAACCATACAACATAGTTAGTCTGAAAAGCTTTGAAAAAGAAAGTTTCTCTTTAACTCAATGATTGCACATTATATAGTATTCCACATGTATGCAAGCTGTTTTTCAAGAGCAAATTTGCAGAGACTGGGGCTAAGAAAAAAATAGAAAAATTCAAATATTCTTCCTCGTACAGTAGTCTAAAAGTCCATAGATGCAGTAATTCTGGAAAAGATGTTAGATTAGACCATAAAATTGAAATCACTTCTGAAGTGTACCTGGAATTACTTCTTCCTAATAAAACCGAACTCCACTGGCAGTAGGTGTGGGGATAATCTGTGCTCTTCATTTCTTCTTTTTTTAGTTTCATAGAATATGTAGCAGGTAAGAAAAAACTTTAATTGGTACTTTTTATAGTATGACTTGAGAAAACAGTATCTCTGTTGGTTCTGCTGAGTTGTTCTTTCCACAGAATTTAAATGCAGTGTCATAGGAGGTTTGCTGTAAAAACATGTCTTTTTCTTTGCTGTGTTCATTGTAATTATGGCTGGTACTGGGAAGGTTCAGTAAGTCTCAATTTCTCTACCTCCCTTACTTGGAGAAATTTTGGAAATGTACCCTGTGAATAAAATGATGTTTTTTTATAGCTTGTGAAGTCTTTTTATTTCCCAGAAGCGTGTGGGTAATTTTATTTCCTTTTCTTTTCTTCCTTTATTTTGTATTCATATCAGCTACACTGATTTTTTTTTCTCCTGGGTGAAAACTCATGCTACTTAGAAAATTATTTTAGAAATACAGAATTATAAATGCTATGAATAGGATATAAGGACATTATTCGTACTTCTTATGCAGGTGAAAGACACTATCTACTGGGCAAAGTAGAAAGAAAACTGCGCATTTATTTAATACGGTATATGTACATGAGCCTACTTTTTCCAGGGATAACATTTTTCCTTCACGCAATGAGTCAATATCGGTATGTGTGCCCTAGAGATACTTTAATAAATTTCTAACAGGATTCAAAATATTTAGGTTCAGTGACTTTGACAAGCCCAAGTGTGCCTTCTTGTCTGAATTATTTAGATAATTGCTTCAAACTCCCATTTACCTTGAACTCTCGTGGCCCCATTCTGCCACTTTCTCAAGAGGGAGAGATATCAGAAGAAGTCACCTTGGTCCATCCTTTACCATACATTTCTCCTCAGAAATTGGTCAAGGTGCTTTGTGCAGATCTCCTTATTAATTCTCTGAACTTCATTCTCACATAACAGCTTTTTTGGACTAAAGCTATTTTAGGAAAGGACATTCTATTACCTAATGTTAAATCTTCATGAGGTTTAGCTGAATCATTTGGGGGAAAAGGGCAGAGCTCCAGCATAAGTGTGGGTTGCTCTAATCTATTCTCAGATCACATGAGGAAAATAGATCTCACTTGTTTTCACCAACTATCATTAAGTAAAAAAATCTAGATATTACTGAGTCCTGCTGTTCTACTTTATTTTGGTTTAAGCATTCAAAAACAGATATTAAGAATCCAAAGGCATTAATTACTCAAGAATTCCTAAACCTAAAAGAAGTGTAATTACGAGTCACAGTTTATATTTTTGCTTGAAAACTTATTATTTGGATATACAGTTAGATTCTTGATGGTATGAAGGACTCAAGATGTAGGATGATTGAACTGAATCTTGTGAAGTTTATTGTGAGTGATCAGGAAACCACGGGATGAAACTGGGGCCATATCTGTTTATGCTTGACATGTGTAATTCTGAGACATATTAACTAGTTTCTAGGATTTTGAAAGTACAGGAAAACAAATCCTCTACTTCTTTTCTATGGATAGAAAATTCTTTCTTTCCTCCACAAGAGTCATGGTTTCCAGGCATGAATTCAAAAATCAACCTCAATATTTGGGAACTTTTTCATCATAAACAATGCAATCAAAAGTTACATTACAAAACCATCAAGAGTTTATTGATCTCAAGATACACTTCGATTAAGAAGAGTCTGACCTTTGTGTGTAGAGGAAAAGGGGGCAGTAAGAATGGAGCGTGAGTTCATTTGGTCGGTCAGCTGTAATCAACACGCCACCAGGTGGATTACTGATCTATTTGGAAATGGTTTTATTTACTTATTTGTTTATTTTTAACACAATTCCTCTTATTCTCATTCAAACTCATTATCTTTCATCAAGAACATAACAGTGTAAGTTTACTTGGCAGTCTCTCATACAAAATGTATTTCAGAGTAACCCCAAACAGTCTTTTTTTTTTTTTAACATCTTTATTGGAGTATAATTGCTTTACAATGGTGTGTTAGTTGCTGCTTTATAGCGAAGTGAATCAGTATACGTATACACACATCCCCATATCCTCTCCCTCTTGGGTCTCTCTCCCACCCTCTCTATCCCACCCCTCTAGGTGGTCACAAAGCACCGAGCTGATCTCCATGTGCTGTGTGGCTGCTTCCCACTAGCTATCTATTTTATATTTGGTAGTGTATATATGTCCATGCCACTCTCTCACTTCGTCCCAGCTTACCCTTCCCCCTCCCTGTGTCCTCAAGTCCATTCTCTATGTCTGCGTCTTTATTCCTGTCCTGCCCCTAGGTTCTTCAGGACCATTTTTTTTCTTAGATTCCATATATATGTGTTAGCATACAGTGTTTGTTTTTATCTTTCTGACTTACTTCACTCTGTATGACAGACTCTAGATCCACCCACCTCACTACAAATAGCTCAATTTTGTTTCTTTTTATGGCTAATATTCCATTGTATATATGTGCCACATCTTCTTTATCCATTCATCTGTCGATGGACACTTAGGTTGCTTCCATGTCCTGACTATTGTAAATAGAGCTGCAATGAACATTGTGGTACATGACTCTTTTTGAATTATGGTTTTCTCAGGGTATATGCTCAGTAGTGGGATTGCTGGGTCGTATGGTAGTTCTATTTTTCGTTTTTTGAGGAACCTCCGTACTGTTCTCCATAGTGGCTGTATCAGTTTACATTCTCACCAATAGTGCAAGAGGGTTCCCTTTTCTCCACACCCTCTCCAGAATTTATTGTTTGTAGATTTTTTGATGATGGCCATTCTGACTGGTGTGAGGTGATACCTCATTGTAGTTTTGATTTGCATTTCTCTAATGATTAGTGATGTTGAGCATCCTTTCATGTGTTTGTTAGCAGACTGTATATATTCTTTGAAGAAATGTCTATTTAGATCTTCTACCTGTTTTTGGATTGGGTTGTTTGTTTTTCTGATATTGAGCTGCATGAGCTGCTTGTAAATTTTGGATATTAATCCTTTGTGAGTTGCTTTATTTGCAAATATTTTCTCCCATTCTGAGGGTTGTCTTTTCATCTTGTTTATGGTTTCCTTTGCTGTGCAAAAGCTTTTAAGTTTCATTAGGTCCCATTTGTTTATTTTTGTTTTTATTTCCATTTCTCTAGGAGATGGGTCAAAAAGGATCTTGCTGTGATTTATGTCATAGAGTGTTCTGCCTATGTTTTCCTCTAAGAGTTTGATAGTGTCTGGCCTTACATGTAGGTCTTTAACCCATTTTGAGTTTATTCTTGTGTGTGGTGTTAGGGAGTGTTCTAATTTCATACTTTTACATGTAGCTGTCCAGTTTTCCCAGCACCACTTATTGAAGAGGCTGTCTTTTCTCCACTGTATATCCTTCCCTCCTTTATCAAAGAAAAGGTGACCATATGTGTGTGGGTTTATCTCTGGGCTTTCTATCCTGTTCCACTGATCTATATTTCTGTTTTTGTGCCAGTACCATACTGTCTTGATTACTGTAGCCTTGTAATATAGTCTGAAGTC
>NC_041219.1:69622585-69638485 GCF_002837175.3 Physeter macrocephalus | reverse complement strand
CCAAAATTTATTGTTTGTAGATTTTTTGATGATGGCCATTCTGACTGGGGTGAGGTGATACCTCATTGTAGTTTTGATTTGCATTTCTCTAATGATTAGTGATGTTGAGCATCCTTTCATGTGTTTGTTGGCAATCTGTATATTGGTCCATGCTGTTACTGCTTGGGCACTCAGCAGTGGTAGAAGCTAGATTATTGATTCCGTGCATACCCTCCATACCTGCTAGCAAAACATCTCTGTGTAGAAGCCTATAGAGAAAGTAGCGGGGTAACTGAGAAAAGAGATTAACAGGTATCTATTCAACATGCTGTTTTGCCTCGATCTCTTATAAAGGTTAAGACTGAGATAGGACAGTTAATGCCTTGAAAGGTCAAGAGTGGTTATCAGTGCTTTCCATCATGGAGATGCAGCAATTTGTTCTCACTGAAATAGACATTTATTCTGGATTTGTCTTTCCTGTCCTCAATGCTTCTGCCATCACCACCATGATTTATGTACACCACCATCTACAGAAGGACTTATGTACCGTATTGGCATATACAACACACAATATCCTTTTGACCAAGGACACATTTTACAGCAAAAGAAGTATAGAAAGGAGCTTTTGCTTATGGAATTAACAAGTATTGCTCTTTACCATATAATGGAGAACATTCATTCTCAATGGGAGTGATACTGCCTCCACAAAAGGCAAAAGATTGTTTTAAGGGGCAAAAAGAATCTTAGATATTACAATGATTAGGGGCAAAAATTTTTTAAATCTCCGTGGAATAAGGGGGGGGAGGAATAATGAAAAAAGTTTGAGAAACACTGACCTAAAAGCAGTTGCCTTACAGAAAGGTGGCAGGGCCCAATAGAGATTCACTTTAAGGACCATCTGAGAGACAGTATCTTAGGAAGTTGTGGTACCATCTTACAAGACGTGGTGTATGTTTTGGACAGTAACCAATTTCTCTTATATTTAGATATTTGGATCGTATTTAGAATATTTGGATCTGGGAACCAAGGAATGGAAGTAGAAGTGGCCCCTGCAAATTGTGATATGTAGTGCTTGTATTACTGTTTAATTCAAAATATTTCCTAATTCCCTTGTAATTCTTCTTTAATGCATGGGTGTTTAGAAGTGTATATTTTAATTTCCAAATATATGTAGTGTTTACTAGTATCTTTTTGGTATCTCTTTCTGACTTAATTCTGTCATGACCAGAAAATATACTATGTATGATTTAAATTTTTTGAAATTTATTGAGCCTTGTTTTATGGCCCAGCTTCCATGAGCACAGTTGTTGGCAGGAGTGTGCTAAAAATGTTTACTAGGTCAAGTGTATCCTTACTGACAGTTTTTTCCGTTTGCTCTTTCAATTACAGAGAAAGAAATGTTAAGGTCTCCAAATGTATGCCCATTCGTTTTTCAGTTCTGTGCATTTTAGCTTTACGTACTTTGCAATTCTCTTGTAAACTACATACACTGAGGAGTCTGACTCCAGGTCAAACGACTGTCTGATCCTTCATGCCCTGACCACAGGTCATTCCAAGGCTTTGCCCGGCAGGCCTCGTGGGGAGAAAGCTGTCCCGGCCACACCAGGTTTGTACAGAGCTGATGCATTGATTTTCTGGAGTGAATTGCAGTCCGGGGCTCAGGACCTCCTGGGACAACCATTCTCAGATGCATGTCTGCATTCCTAGCCCAATACATATCCTCCTAATCAGGGGTCTGGGTTAAGGCACTTTTCTCCACTTTAACTCAGTGCCTTTCTACTCCTAGCCCTCCTCTCTCTCCCTCCTCCTGGCCCATAGGTAAATAAAGAGGCAGAAGCCTTTTGTTTAGGGCTCCTTGGTAGTGAGATGACTCCCCCACCTGCACTGCATCCATCTGACTCTCGTCCAGTGCCATCCCATGAGGAAAAATGAAACCCTTAGGAACTGGCACTTGTTTTTGCCTCTAGTTTGTGATGACACAATAAGTGAATAAAGGTTTGCTTGCTACTTTCAAGTTGGTTCATTGTCCTAATTGATCACCTCGGGCGCTGATTGCTTGAGAAATAGTTTTAAAGACTGTTATATTTTCTTCATGAATTGACCCTTTATTACAGGTTTCCCCTGCTATCCAAAGGGCAGGCGGACGCGCAACCACTGCGCCACCAGGGAAGCCCCAAAGGCAGAGCATTCTTATGAAACCTTTTGTAACCAGAAATGGCATGAAGTGAAGAAGCAATTCCCTTAGGACACATCTTGAAAACCGATGCACAAAATAAATTGAGATAAAGCTCAGATGCTCACAGACATAGTTCAAAGCTATAGCAGCTTGATGCTGAGATGTTGAGTGTAGTTCCTGGAGAAGGATCTTGGAGGTGCCACTGTCAGTGCCCAGGGTGTGGCCAGCCTCTATAACGGTTCACTGCAAAACAAAAGGAAGCAGCTGCATGGCACAGGGAGATCAGCTGGGTACTTTGCGACCACCTAGAGGGGTGGGATAAGGAGGGTGGGAGGGAGACACAAGAGGCAGGGGATATGGGGATATACGTATGCATGTAGCTGACTCACTTTGTTATACAGCAGAAACTAACACAACACTGTAAAGCAATTATACGCCAATAAAGATGTTAAAAAAAAAAGACAAAAGCTGAATGTTATTTTTAGGTTTTGCCTTTTTTTTTTGTAAAAGCAAAAATTCTCTTCAGAATTCCTTCCATTAGCGAAAACAGGTACTAATGTATGTCTTTCATAGAAGCAAAATGGTGTAAAGCAAATTTTTGAAAAGTGGGGGATACCTGTATTAACATTTATAACAATATAAATATTATGCTCTAAATAAATATCAAGATAAATATATAAATAGAATGTTTTTCTTTACTTCTGGTCATAAACCTTGTTTTGAAGTCTACTCTGTCTGACATTAATAAGGACTCACAAGATTCCTTATGATTACTATTTTCATGGTATATCTTCTTCTATTTTTTTTTTTACTTTCCCTATTGCTATATTTCTTTTTAAAATGCATCGCTTGTAAACAACTTATAGTTGGGTCTTGTTTAGCTTTGTATCTATTTTGACAATTCTATCCTTTAATTAGAATGTTTAACCCCTTTATACTTAACCTAATTGTTGATATGGCTTGGTTTAAGTCTGCCATCTTGCTATTTGTTTTCTGTTGGCTTGCTCTGTTCCTTTTTTCCTTCCATGTTGCTTTCTTGTTTTCTTTTAGATTAATCATGTGTTTTCTTAGTGTCTTATTTATCTCCCTTATTTGATTTCAATCTATGCTTTTATTTTAGTTGTTGCTCCAGGAATTATAATATGTACCTTTAATCACAGTATAACTTGAATTAATATACCACCTTATATATAATATTTGAAGTTTGCAATAGTATAAGTCACTTTACTCTGTCTCCCCTGTCCTTTTTTTCCTATTGTTGTGTGTTGTGAAGTAAATGTTTACATTCCCCCAAAATTCATACATTGGAACTCTACCTACAATGTTGATGGTATTAGGACATGGGGCTTTTGATAGTCATTAGGATTCAATGAGGTCATGAGGGTGGAGCCCTCATGAATGGGATTAGTGCACTTATGAGAGCCACCAGAGAGTTTGCTTCCTCTTTCTGCTATCATATGAAGACACAACAAGAAATCAGAAATCTGAAACCTGGAAGAGAAGCCTCACCAGAACTTGACCATGGTAGCACACTGATCTCAGACTTCCAGCCTACAGAAATGTGAGAAGTAATTTTTTTGTTGTTTATAAGCCACCCAGTCTATGGTACTTTGTTATAGCGGCTCAAACTGACATGAAGACGTGTATTATTACCATGTATTTTATAAACCCTGTAATACAGTATTGTTGTTTTGCTTAGTCGTTCAAAGAAATTGGGATATTAAAATATACTTTGCTTGTTTACCCCCATGTACTAATTTCATGTTTTATCATCCTTTCTGTAGAACTGGTATCATTTCTCAACAGCTTGATGAAATTCCTTTAGCTTTTCTGGTAGTGCTGGCAGTAAAATCTCTCACAGCTTTTGTTTATCTGAAAATGTCTATAGTTCATTTTCATTTTTGAAAGATGTTTTACTGAGTATAGAAATATAGCTTGACAGTTTTTAACATTTAAACTATGTCATTCCATTGTCTTCTGGTTTGCCTTGTGTTTGATGAGAATTTTGCTAAAATTATTGTCATATAAGTGATTTCAGCTTCTTTTTCACCCTCTAGTTCTTTTAGAATTTTTTAATCTTTGAGTTTCAGCACTTTGACAGAGGTTTTACCTTTGGATTTAGCAGCAGCAGTCTCCAGTTCTAGGCATCACCATAATATGCAAAACTATGTAAGTTCTTGTGTTTTTCAGGCCCAGCTTAACTAACCTTTTCACATCAAAATGGTTCTTATGGTGGTTTAGTAAGAAGGGAGATGTCAGGCCAAGTAAATTATTGTTGCCCCTGAGGATTTTTCCAGTCCCCTCTGCTCCGCTTGCTAATAGCTTGACAGGTTTATTATTATTGTTGTTATTATTATTATTTAATAGATAAGCTACCCAAGATCTGTGTGGGACATGAACATTACACTTTAGTTAAACCAAAATTAGTTGCTAATAAATTAGGTTGCTAATAAAAACAATTTTATTTGGGGGTATTTTATGTACCACACAATTAACCCATTGTAAATGTACAGTTTGATGATTTTTAGTAAAATATATAGTTGTGAAACCATTATCAGAGTCCAACTTTATAACCCTTCTATCATCCCCCAATATTTCCTAACTCCAGTAGTCAACTCTGGCTCTCAGCCCTAACCCCAGAAAACTGTGGATCTGCTTTCAGCCTCTATAGTTTTGCCTTTTCTGGAAACTTTATGTAAATGGAATAATACAGTATTCAGTCATTTATGTCTGACTTCTTTCATTTATTAGAATGTTCTTGAGATTCATCCCTGTCATTGCATGTATCAATAGTTTGTTCCTTGTTCCTATAATATATATATATATTTTGTATGCACATCCTTTTTCAGATATAATATTTGCAAATATTTTCCTTGTTTGAATTATTTCTTCATTTTATTAACGTTGTCTCTTGAAAATAAAAAAAATTTCATTTTTACGAAGTTGATTTTTTGTTTTTCCTTACAGATAGTGTTTTTGATGTCATCTGCAAGTGAAGACACATGTATTTCTTTCTTTCAATAAGTATGTCTTTAATTTTATTCTTGCCTTACTGAACTGGCTAGAACCACAAGCAAAATGTTGAATAAAAATGCTGAGAATAGACATCTTTGCCTTATTCCTGTTCTTAAATAAAATCATTTCATCTTTCAGCATTAATACAATACTAGCTCTAGTGTTTTTTGTATATGCTACTTATCAGAGTGAAAAATTTGAATTCTATTCCTAGTTGTTTGAGAGTTGGTACCATGGATGACTATTGCTACTTACAAATGCATTATTGTGTACCTATTGAGATGAACAACTTTATTTTCTTTATTTTATTAATGTGGTGTATTAAATTAATCAAGTTTAAGATATTACACCAACCTTGCATAACTGTGATAAACTCCACTTTTTCATGTCGTTTAAAGTTTTTATGTGTTTCAGGATTTGGTTTGCTAATATTTTAGTAAGAATTTTGTTTCCATGTTCATTAGGAACGCGTTCATTGGGGTGTTTGCTTCCTTGTGATATCTTTGTCTGGCTTTGATATTAGGGTAAAACTGACTTCATAAAATAAGTTAGGATGTGTTTCTACCTCTGCTTTCTGAAAGCAGGGTGGTACAGCAACTATGGAAAACAGTACGGAGGGTCTTTAAAAAACTAAAAATAGAGCTACCATATGATCCAGCAATCCCACTCCTGGGCATATATCTGGAGAAAACCATAATTCGAAAAGATGCATGCACCCCAATGTTCATTGCAGCACTATTTACAATCCCCAGGACATGGAAGCAACCTAAATGTCCATTGACAGATGAATGTATATAGAAGATGTGGTACATATATACAATGGAATGTTACTCAGCCATAAAAAAAAAACAAAGCGAAATAATGCCATTTTCAGTGACATGGATGGACCTAGAGACTGTCATACTGAGTGATGTATAAATCAGACAGAGAATGACAAATATATGATATCACTTATATGTGGAATCTAAAAAAATGGTACAAATGACCTTATTTACAAAAGAGAAAGAGTCACAAGTGTAGAAAACAAACTTATGGTTACCAAGGGGGAAAGGGGTGGGGAGGGATAAATTGGGAGATTGGGATTGACATATACACACTGCTATATATAAAATAGATAACTAATAAGAACTTAATAACTAATAAGGAACGCTACTCAGTACTCTGTAATGACCTATATGGAAAAAGAATCTAAAAAAGAGTGGATATATGTATAACTGATTCACTTTGCTGTACCACAGAAACTAACACAACATGTAAGTCAACTATACTCCAATAAAAATTAGTTTAAAATAAATAGATAAATAAATAAATACAAATAAAATAATTTGAAAGGAAAAACAAAACTTTTCTTTTAAAAAATGACAGGAAACCCAAAATTACCAAATTCACCTACCAATATTTGACAAGTTTAAAAATTAATGCAGAAATCTAGCAAGGTTACCAGATATAAGATCAACATATGAAAGTCAATTTTATTTTTTATCAGTACTACTTTCTAACAGCTAGAAAATGCAATTTGAAAAATAAAATTACTTTTTTTCATAGCAACAAAAATAATGAAATTTCAGTCCATGACAAATATAACAAAAATTTCAGAGGTCTTTTACAAAGTAATTATAAAATTTATTGACAGTAAAGAAGATCTACAGTAATTGAGAGATGCACTATATTCATGAACAAAAAGATTCAATATCTTAAAGATGTCATTGCTCCTAAAATTGATCTAGAACTAGAGAGTTTGTTGTGTAACTTAACTTGTAATTTATATGGGAAAAGAAAGAATCAAGAATAGCCAAGGCAACTCAAGTTAGTTTTCAATGAGCTTCTCCTTTAACCATTAAGATACATGGGCATGAAATGCATCAGAAATCAAACTACTGTGTGAGTTATGGGTAGCTGTTGACACCAATTCCAAGTAACTTTTAGCTAGCCCACCATTAACTCAACCATTATCCATCCAATTATTTTGCCATTTATACATAATGTGCTTTTGGAGAAGATCTCATTGTTAGATTTCATGTTGTGGCTTAAATATATGGAGATAATTGTTCAGTCATCAGTAATTATGCATATTATCATAGTGACATGATGATTTTTTCAGATTATTGAGAAATAATTGATATACATCACTGTATAAGTGTAGACATACAGCATGATGGTTTGATTTGCATATATTGTGAAATAATTAAAATAAGTTCAGCTAACATCCATCTCCTTATATAGACACAATGAGAAGAAAAGAAGAAAGGAATATAATTTTTCTCCTTGTGATGAGAACTCTTAGGATTTACTCTCGTAATTTTCCTATATATCATACAATGGTGTTAGCTATAGTCATATGTTGTATGTTACATACTTAGTACTTACTTATCTTATAACTGGAAGTTTGTAGCTTTTGACCACCTTCCTCCAATTCCCCCTCCCCCTCCCCTCCACCTTTGGTAACCACAAATCTGATCTCTTTCTCTAAGAGTTTAGTTTTCTAGGTTTTTATGGGTTTTTTTTAGATTCCATATGTAAGTGAGATCATATAGTATTTGTTTTTCTCTATCTGACTTATTTCACTTAGCATAATGCCTCCAAGGTCCATCCGTGTTCTTGCAAATGGTAGGGTTTCCTCATTTTTGTTGTTGTTGTTTTTATGGCTGAATAACATTCCATCATATATATATATGTATATATATATCATTATATATATATAACATTCCATCATACATATATATATACATGTGTATATATATATAAAACAACTTCTTTGTACATTCATCCATTGATGGACATTTAGGTTGTTTCTATGTTTTGGCTATTGTAAATAATGCTGCTATGAACACAGGGGTGCAAATATCTTTTCCAGTTAGTGCTTTTGTCACCTCTGGGTATATTCCCAGAAGCAGAATTGCTGGATCATATGGTAGTTCTATTTTTAATTCTTTGAGGATCCTCCACACTGTTTTCCATAGTGGCTGTAGATATGCTGATTTTTATTACTTGTGTTCACTATCTTGATCTCTTTAATACTTCTAACATTGTCAATATGATTTTGAAAAGTGTTTCTACCTTGAGATTCACCAGGATTTTCAATTTACCATTATTACTATTTCCATTTTTACCTCAAATGGATCATGTATCATTACAAGTAAACCACTTCTGTTCCAAAAAATCAGGAAGGTGCTGACAAGTTAACATGTTACTGATAGTCTGCGCAATGTGCAAATAGGTCACATCAGTCACTCATTACTTTGAAGTTTCTTTTATCTATTCAGAGGGAGAGTTGCAAATTTTCCCACTTCTGGCTGCATTGCCTGGCACATAATAAGCAATCTTTTTGCATGCATCTCAGTAATATCGATTTCTGGGTCTCTTCCCCTCTTAGGCCTTGTAGGAAACTTGTTGTTGTTTTGCAGCACAATCTGGAATTCTTTCAAAAAATAATCAATTTACACTAACTGATTTACATCCCACTGCATAATTTTCTTGCTTTTTTTGCATACACAATAGCTTTATGTTTTAAAGCCAAGTATGGCTCTGTCTCTCTATGTGTATGTGTGTGCATGTATAAATATAGATATAGATATGCAGTTAGTGTATCTTAGTATATATCTTTTAAAATATATTCAAACGACAGTTAAGTTTAACAAACTTGATAGAAACAATGCTCATAACTGATGTGAGAAGTGCCATAACCAAGTGTGCACACGTGTAGGCAATGGCAACAATGCCATGATTACTGCTTAGCAAAGAGTGACCTTGAAAGGCATCGATAAGATGCTGTTTGACAACTGTTTGTCAGAAATGTTAAAATGTGAAAAGATGTATCTTAGAATCAATGACACACTTTATCTTCCATTAATGGGTTGAATGAAAAGGCCTTTGGGAAGGAGGCTGAAGCATAGTCGGTGCTGCTGTCCTGGAGAATTAATGAGTTTTAATATTCTAAAACTGATCTTTCCCCTCAGAAGAATAAATCAGAGAGAGAAGAAAAGAAAAGCATCTTGAATTAAAGAAGTGAGTCCAATATCATTCCCTTGAAAACTTGCTTAAATTCCCGTTAATCTGGGCTCCTTCACACAGCTCTTTTTTGCACACTAGGGGGTTCTCACACACAACAACACGTCAAGTGAAATATTGAGAGCCTAGTTTTTGTTTTTTGTTTTTGTTTTTTTAATGTCATGTTCCCTCAATAAATATTTATTGAGCATGAGTTGTTAGGCATTATACTGAACTTTTTGAGGAGCATAAAAATTACTATGTTCTGTACTCAGCCTGTAGGAGATCTACAATTTGGTAAGGGAGATAAAACATGTATAAAAATTAAAATAAAGGGAGGCATGAGACAAGTGTTGGCAAACTAGAACAAAGAATTATACAAATTCAAAGGAGTAGTGAGCCCTTGCCCAGTTTAAATTTCTCTGACTTGAAAAAAGGGTCATGTCCCTAATGCAGTAGCCAGCCCGTGTGTTTCAGGCAATCGTCCTCTCTGAGGTTTGCGGGAGGGGTAAGAGGAGAAGCAACCACCTCTCGCTAGTGCCTTCGAGGGGCAGCGGAGGTAGTGCCGGCAGCACGTGCTTATTCTTCTCTTTCTCTCCCTTCTTCCCCTTTTTTCACAGAATTCCCTTCTATCTTTGTCTTCTTTCTTGGGATATTCCAAACCATAATCACCTGGCAGTGACTCTAATATACAGTCTTAATCTTAAGGGTTGCATTGTGGACTAAAGAAGTTGTCCACCCCAGTTTCAAGGTAAATTCTAGAACATGTTTTTCTTCCCAGGTAATTATTGTGGCCATCAACACCTGTTACTAATATGACTGTATGTACATTTTCCAGTGTTGCCAAAATTGCACTGAAATGTTCATAGCCCCCTGAATTAGAGAAGCAAACTGGCAGAGCAGGAGCAGAAATAAGCCTGCAGAAATGCTGACCTCCTTCCATTACCATCAGGCATATGCATTTTTGCCCACTTTCTACCCAGGCTATTTTCTGGCCTTACTTTCTGAGCTCCTAGACACACCCCCAAGCTATAGTCTTTGGGACATTTTGAAGTCTTTCCCGAGAATCCAAGAGGTCTACTCAATTCTAAGAGCCCAAGGGGAAAACAAATTCTCTCCTTTCTCTTTTGGCTTTCCTTCTCAATTGAGAAACTATTTGAAGATTCATTTTAATTATTTATTTAAAAATCCAAATTTTAAAGAACCATCAAACTTAAAAAGTTGTAAAAATCCTACTCCCATATAACCTTTACTCAGAGACAACAGTCCAGAGACAACAGTCATTAATGTTTTGCCCGTATCTGCTTTATATATCTCTCTAATCATTGCCACTATTATTATTAGTGAAATATTTGAGAGTAAATTGCAGACACAATAATCCTTTAATCCCAAATTCTTCAGTGTATATCTCCTAACAACAAAGACATTTTCCTGCATAACCATAGTATAAAGATAATTACAGAAATTTAATGTTGATATAACAGTATTACCTTACATTATAACTTGTTTTTTTTTTTTTCTGTTCTAAGATCCAGTCTAGGAGCACATATTGCATTTAGTTGTCATAACTCTAGTCTCCTTCAATCTGGAACTATTCCCCTGTCTTTAACATTGAAAAATTTTAAGAGTTCAGATCAATTGAATGTCTCTGAATTGGGGTTTGTCTGATAGCCTCACATGATTAGATTCTGTTAATGCATTTTTTGGCAGGAATGCTACATATTCTGCGACTATTGTATCAAGAGGCATATGATTCCCCTCCTTAGGGCCTGAAACATTTTTTTCTTCCCTAAGCAATAAGAGTGTTCATTACCCCACAACCTCACCAAAAAAAGTGTGTTGTCAAGCTTTTGAATTTATTGCCAATGTGATAGGTAAAAAATGGTATCTTAATATAGTTTTAAAAATCTTTATTGAAGTAGAATTTAAAAGTAATAACATGAATACTTTTTAAGTGCACAGCGTGATGAGTTTTTGACACATGATGTAAGGTACAGACTATGTCCATCACTCTAAAAAGTTTCTTGTTCTCCTTCTCAGTAAATTCCCCCAATCCTGGCCCCAGAAAAACACTGTTTGCTTTCTGACACTATAGGTTAGTTTTTTGTACTCTAGAATTTCACACAAATGGAATCATATGGTATGTACACATTTGTGTCTGGAAGGAAGAAAATACTGGTAGTATCCCTATGGTAGATTAGAGATTTCTCATTTTTAATATGATCCAATTCATGCTTAATGGCCTGAATATATATAGATTATAAGTAAAACTGAATTCCTCTAATTTTAAATAAAATGCAATTTCTAGTCTGACTTTTAAAATTGGTCTTCTTACTATGCCAATGTACTAATTCCCAAAGAATGGCAGAATTATAGCATCTGTAGGAATCTCAAGACATCATTTTTATAAGTTCTATCCTTACTGTCAAATAACTTTTTGTAAACCTTCTGTGACAAGGATTCTGTACCTTCCAAAGAAATTACTCTCCATTTTAGAGTAAGCTTCTTTCCCCCTTGGGAAGCTATATTGGGATCAGTGGTTAGTTCTTAAAAAGAAAAGCACTCTGAGTACAAAGTTTAACTCTACCTTTCCAAATAAATGTATTCTGAACAAGTGTTGTAAGTGTTATATAGGGGAGGGGTAATGCTGTCATTTATTAAATTGTCTTTTCTCTCTGGGTTCTTGATTTGTCAGGGGGCACATCGTGCCAATGATTTTATTAAAGAGTTGATCCCATACCGTCTTAACTTTTCACTGTGTCATAGGTGTCTCTTCCAAGGTTTAGGAGAAAAAAAAGTAACTGCATCTTTGATACTTAATTTAGCACTGATTTCACTCTGTGTTAGGGCTGCTTTTAGCAACCTTTGAGACTGTGTATGAGCCCGGTGTACAAACCGAGCTGATGAAATAAAGGAAGCTCCACTTGATTGAAACATCTAATAACCCTCGCACAAATCAATCCCTACCATACTTGTATTCAAAGCTAAGCTTCTTGGTTGCTATGAATCAATACATGTGAGAGATTCAAAAGAAGAACAGCAATTAATCGTCAGTACTAGAGAGAAATATTCACTGTTCCAGTATAAAACACTTTCCAAAACTGAACCTCATCTGCATAAAGTGTTATCTCTGATTCAATGGCTAAATGAGGAAATAAACCCCTGATATTTAAAGTCAGTGATGCTTTGGTTCAGTTTGCTTTTCAGATGGTACTTTTTTTTTTTTGGTTGATAGAAAATGACACACGGAAAGGACACGGGGAGGAGAGGAGAGTGGCAGGCCGGGAAGGTGGAGAAAATAAGGGCATACTCAGCCCCTGAAAAGACAAACAGTAAAAAATCGATACCTTTAGGGCCCAAGATGGCGGCGCCCATATGCGCTCTAGAACCGGAAGCTGGCGGGCGTCTCGCGAGCCTTGAACAGCTGCTAGGTCGGCGCCAAGAACCGGGCGGCCCGAGTCCGACCGGGCAAGGGGGACAAGCTAGTGACCTGCGAGGAGGCGCACGCACCTCACCACATCACCCACCGCAAGGACTGGCTGTCACTGCACACAGGTAACCTGGATGGGGAGGACCAGGCTACAGCGCGAACGGTGGAAGATGTTTTCCTTCGCCAGTTTCTGTTGGGCGTCTTCCCCGGCTGCCTCCCCGACCAGCTTATTCTAAAGCGCCAGGCTAACCAGGTGGAGATCTGTGCCCTGGTCCTGAGGCGGCTGCCTGCGCACAGGTTCTACTTCCTTGTGGGCTACGGTGAGTCTCTGCTGTCCCACTTTTAAAAGTGTCCTGTGCATATCCAAACTGTGCCCTCAAAGATTGTGTATATCTAGGACAACTGCCTTTTTTTTGCATCAGGCTCTAGCCTGCAAAGGACAGAAATTTGTGGAAAAGGACTGAAGTAGAAATAGGGGAAATACATCCCCTCAGACTACTGAGGGGATGTATTTGTCTTCAAAGCGGCTGTTGAATAAATAGACTCTCCATGTTGTCTTGCCTCTGGGTCTGTGTAGAGAACTAGAATAGGGTTTCTTTGAAGATGCTCCAGCGTTCCCAGGAAGGCTGCCAGTTACCTGAGGTTTAGGTAATAGCTACAGTTCAATGAGTGTCTTGTGCCAGTCACTGTGTCAGGAACTTTACCTGAAGTTCTTTGTTTTCTCTTAAAATGGAAGGATCCGTTTTTGGAGATTATAAAGCATGTTAATTTTTAAAAATCAAAACAGTAGGGCCATGTATTAAATCATCCATGGAGCTTGTAATTCTACCCCAGAGAGAACCACTGTGAATAATTTGTTGTATTTTATTTCCAGATGCACTTTTATCCCCCATAAATACTGTACTGCATATTCATCATTTATTTAAAAAGCTTTTAACTGTGCAAATAATAATAATAATAACTTTAGCAAGAAAGACACCAACATAATTACATGATATTCCAATAGTATGGCCTTATTAATTTTAAAACTGCTAATTAAATTTCTAAATAAAAAAACTGTTAAACAGTTTATAAAGATAAGTGATTTATCAAATAATTTCAGTAGCATTGGGTCAAGACCTACTTCATATTGAAAACACAGTCACATGAATAGGTTTGCAGTCATCTTTGATTGTCAGATTCTGGATATTGAAATATCTTCCTGGATAATTTTAACAGCTTCATTGAGATACAATTGGTATACAGTAAATTGCACATATTTAAAGTATGCAGTTGGCATATGTACACACCTGTGAAAAACATCACCATAACAAGCATATTCATCACACCCAAAAGTTTCCTTGTACCCCTTTCTATCTCTGCTTCCTGCCTCTCCCCACCTCCTTCCCAACCCCAGGCAAACACTGATCTATATTCTGTCATTATAGACAAATTTACATTTTTTAGAATTTTCTATACATAAAATCACACAGTATATACCCTTTGTTTTCTGACTTTTTATCTAGCAAAACTATTTTGAGATTCATCCATGTAGTTGTATGTATCAATTCTTTGTTCCTTTTTATTGGTGAATAATAGTCTGTCATATGGCTATACCATAGTTTGTTTATCCATTTGCCTCCTGATGGACATGTGTTGTTTTGTTTTGTTTTGTTTTTCAGTTTTTGACTATTACCGATCAAATCGCTATGAGCTTTATGTATATGTCTGTGTGGATGTTTGTTTTCATTTCTCATACCTACACGTGGAATGTCTGGGTCTTGCAGCAGGAATATGTTTAACTTTTTAAGAAACTACCAAACTGTTTTACATCCCCATTGCTTCTTAGATATTCTACTATTTTGTTCTTTATTTTTTTTCATAATGGAAAATAATATTTATTTGTTTATTTATTTATTTATGGCTGTGTTGGGTCTTCACTGCTGCGTGCGAGCTTTCTCTAGTTGCGGCGAGCGGGGGCTACTCTTCGTTGCAGTGCGCGGGCCTCTCGTTGTGGTGGCTTCTCTTGTTGCAGAACACTGGCCCTAGGGGGCACGGGCTTCAGTAGTTGCAGCGCGTGGGCTCAGTAGTTGCGGCACATGGGCTCAGTAGTTGCGGCGTGCAAGCTCTAGTGCAAACGGGCTTCAGTAGTTGTGGCTCACAGGCTCTAGAGTGCAGGCTCAGTAGTTGTGGTGCACGGGCTAAGTTGCTCTGCAGCATGTGGGATCTTCCAGGACCAGGGATTAAACCTGTGACCCCTGCATTGGCAGGCAGATTCTTAACCACTGCCAGGGAAGTCATATTTTGTCCTTTTGTTTCAAGTTGGAAAGTAAGCCAGCTCCCATTAACTCCATCTTTGCCAGAAGCCTTCTTCAACTTATATTAAAGGCAAGAAAATGCTCCATGAGGGAACAATAAAGCAATGAAGTAAATAAATAAAAACAAATATTCCCGTGCTAATACTGCATTGTAATAATCTGAGATCAGCTGAGAATTTGCCCTACCAGTGAGGACAGTTTAACAGTGTCAGAACTCTCTCAGCAAATTCCTCAGTATCTGTACTCCTCGGCCCAAGGTAATTTTCTTTTCACTTAGACAACAGTATGGATTTAGACTCTAGATGAGGACCTCCTCTTGAATGTGGAAAATGGAAACTGGCCCCTCATAGAGAAACCTTTCCTGACCACCCAAATTAAAGTAACCCCCTAGTTATTCTATATTGCATCACTGTGGTTTTGTTATTTGTATTTTACTCATCATAACTTGATATTTTCTCATTGTCTATTTTTTAAGAAATTATCTGTCTTCTGAACTAGAATTCTGTCCATGAAAGTATATACTTTACAATCATATTCAGATTCTATTTCCTGTAGCCAGAATAATGTCTGGTGCATTAGAAGTGCTTGATAAAATATGTCAGAGGAGTATTTTCTGACTCTGACCTTGGAGCAACTGTTGCTTTAAAAGAAAGTGTTCTAAAAGAAAAGGAAACATAAAAAATATTAATATCACAAGGCAGCTCCGTATTCACTGACGTCCATGTTCCTTGTGACTTCATTGTTTGTGTTACCTGTGAACCTTTCCTGAAATCTCCTTCTTATCTGATATCTTTCTGTCTGTTACTCTTCCTGTTGCTTCACATTTCCTGTTCTGGGGTTTGTTTTATCCTGGCACTTGAAGTCACTGTCATACCCTCCCTTGGTATCAACATCATGGGAGAAAGAAAAAGAAATTTTTTTCCTTGAATTTTTTTTTTTTTTTTTTTTGTGGTATGCGGGCCTCCCTCTGCCGTGGCCTCTCCCGCTGCGGAGCACAGGCTCCGGACGCGCAGGCT
>NC_041219.1:69606457-69621022 GCF_002837175.3 Physeter macrocephalus | reverse complement strand
AATTTTTTTTTTTTTTTTTTTTTGTGGTATGCGGGCCTCCCTCTGCTGTGGCCTCTCCCGTTGCGGGGCACAGGCTCCGGACGCGCAGGCTCGGCGGCCACGGCTCACGGGCCCAGCCGCTCCGCGGCATGTGGGATCCTCCCGGACCGGGGCGCGAACCCGGTTCCCCTGCATCGGCAGGCGGACGCGCAACCGCTGCGCCACCAGGGAAGCCCTCCTTGAGTTTTTTATTACTGTAAATAACCACTGCACTTCATGTTGTGTTTTGGTTTTTTTTTTTTTTGTATTTTTTACTCCCCATATCCTGCTACCAAATTCCAGACCTTCTCTCTTTCACAGTCCTGTACCTGAAAACGCCTTTCCATTTCCTCAGCTTCCTGCTCAGTTCAAGCCAAGCTTTTTGAAAGATGCCTTAATTGGTCTATCTGCTTCGAGTTCTCCTTTTTCTTTAGTTCATTTCATATATGACCCCCAGATAATGTTCCTAAAGTAAATTCTAAATGTATTATCCTTCTATTCAAAAAACATTAATTATTTCCTAAGCAAGGGGGCAAATTAGGAGCCCACGGTTCTAATTTAGATGGGATATATGTTTTGTTTGTTTGGCTTACTCAGTTTTTAAAACATTTTTTAGCCATTGTTAAATAATCAAAGGATTTTATATCAAAATCAGAATTTCTAATTTTTCATGAAAACCTAAAAGATCTGCAAGTACTGGGCCCAGTCTCTCATGAGGCAATAAAGAGCTGAGTGTTGAGTACCTCCAGAGACAAAGCAAATCCACTCCAGTTTGTCTGAGTCCTCAGCTCTCCCTATCTCTTCCTGATGCTGGGACCAAGTGTAGTTTGTTATTTATGGTTATGTTTGTGCTGTTGTTTTTCTTAGAGTGGAGAAATATTTCTCTTTCCTCATCTCTATTTCAAACATGAGAAAATGAAAGATAACCTGAGAAGCTACGTATTTAAATTATAATTGAAAGGCAACATATTTGCTTAGGGAAGTGAAGATAATTTCTAAGTGTTTAATATAAATTGAGTATATGTCTGTGTCTTATACTTGACCCTCTTTGCCCACCAATTTTACTTACCTGGCCTCTGTGAGGGTGAGAATTTGTGACCCTTTCCTGTTATATTTCAGATTGAGAACAGACTCCTCACTTGGGCATCCAGGACTGTCCAGGGCAGAGACCTGGAGAGTCTGACCTTTAACCTCATCTTCTGCTGCTCCTATTCTATCTCCAACCCAAGTTGTTGTAGCTGCACTTCTCAGCCACTGTCCTCTAGGCCTAAATCTCCTTCTTATGGTCCCCAGTACCCCGCACCCCACCTCCTTTCTGAAATCCTGGTCCACCTACCCTTTGTCTGTGAAAATCTTCGAGTCCCTGGTCAAAGGCCACCCTCTCCAGGAGCCATTACTGACTGTTCATCAGCTGTGCTCTCCCTTAACTCAGCTGACAGAGCACCATGTTTCTCCCTCACTTATGGAGCCTGGATCTGCTCTTGGTTTTAGTTCCCCACTGGAGATTATGTCTAGGCTTCTGAAAGGCCCCAAAGATGCAAATCTTGCTTTTAGAAATGGAGGGAATGAAGAGAATTTACTTATTAGTACATTAAATAGCAGACCAAAATTCTGATATTTACAGACTACTGAGGACATTTTACTCATACATGAGCACAGACGTGCACACACACACACACACACACTCTCTCTCTCTCTTTTCCATGGATACGACTAGGAGGACTATCACACAGTGTTTCAGAGCATGGGCTTTCAAGTTAATCATATTTACCACTGACTGTGCTATTCTAACTAAGTGTATTCTTACTTAATCCCATTGAGTCTGTTTCTTTTCACTAAAATAAATGAGTTTAATAATATTGCTTTTATAGTGTTGTTGTAAGGGTGTGCACATAGAACGCAGTACTGTGCCTGGCATATAATAAGTACACTGTAAATGGTACTTGTTGTGATGGGGTAACATTTTTAAAAATAATTTCTATACATTCCTCTTTTGACTTTCCATGCACATGAACTTTACCTCAGTGCTCTCAGAGGTAGGAAAAGAGAATTATGCTATGTTACAAAAGAAAGCAAATAAAAGATCATTTTCCACATTCGACATTGAAAATAGAATTATGCATTAAGACATAACCTAGTGAACCAGATTATCATTTTGAAAGAAGGCTTAAACTTTCTTTAATATTCTTCCCTCCCCACTTTTTTTCAGCTGCGCCATGCAGCTTGCAGTGTCTCAGTTCCCCAACCAAGGATCGAACCCCGTGCCCTCGGCAGTGAAAGCGCAGAGTCCTAACCACTGGACTGCCAGGGAATTCCCAAGGCTAGCTTCTTTATCTTCCTAACCAAGCCTTCCAGGTTAGGGTCTTCCTTAAGGGGATCTAGACAAGAAGACTAAGGAAGAGGGTCTGCCCCTTTCTGGCCCCCAGGGATTATGGGAGGAAGGAGAGGGGGTGAGGGAGGAGTTCAGGGTTTGACGTGTTGCTGTTGGCAGTTGTCATTTCTCAGTCATCACTGTCACACACACTGATTCTCTCCCTCCCCTCATTCCAATACTGCTATTGGCTCAGCCATCACACCCACAAGGGTTCCCAACCCTCAGGCAAGAGGAAAGCATTCCTCAGTATGATGCTGGAAGGGGTTTTCCTTCCCAAACAATTAAGAGCTATTTTGGCCAACTTTCAGTTCTTGAGCTATCAAGGCTGTCTTGCAGGACCACTCAGTATTGCATCCAAGCACATTTCTTGCTGATGGTCAACCAGGCAACCTTTCAGACCTTTTCTGTCTCAAGATGTGTTCATTCAAAATTTAGCCTTCATCTCCTCAATTTTGAGGATATGAGGATGTTGTCTGTAAAAAAAAAAAAAAATTCAAGCAATCATTAACACGTATGTAAGTAAGAAACTGATACTTGAAATTCCTCCAGACTGAGATAACTACAATTGAAATTTAATGCTTCTCCTTTCATATATCTCTTTCTACATACAGACACACATATATTATATGTCTATATAATTTTACATAATTTATATAATGTCATGTTTGCTGTTGTTCTCAGAAACAATCTTCTTGTTCTTTTTAAATTACTTCTTCCTCCGTCTTTCTTCTTATGCAGTCATAACGTCCATGTGTCATAAATTTTCATATCTGTCTCTGGCTCATATTGTCATATACAGACAAATACATATGTGTACCCATACATACATGTGTAGAAATGTAAGGCTTTGGGGAAACTGCTTGCTTTATAAAAATGGGATCATAATATGTACATTTCTTTTTATGCTGCTTATGCGTTTAATGTATCTTTTTAAGGTAACATAATATTTCATAGTATGACTGTATCCAAATTTATACAACCATTTCCTTTTTGATGGAAGTAAGGCTTCTATTATATATTTACTTTGATTTGGATCTGTAGTTTGGCTCATGCTTTCTGTCATTTTTTCTTTTTTTAAAATCAATTTAAAATCTTTTTATTATAGATAAAAATGCTATCTGCCATAGTGTTTGGAAATATTTTTCACTATCTTAATTTATTTTGTAATTTATGATGTCTTTTCCCATTAAACATTTTCTATCTAGTCAAATATGTCTACTTTTTCTTTTACATCTTGTAGTAAACTATTAAGCCTCCTGGATCTGCCCTCTATTTTTATTATTAATGCTTTATTTCTTTTAATTTTTGCTCTGCATTTTGTGATTTTTCTTTGAGTGGCTCTTACAGGTCACCTATTGGGTATTCATCAGGAACCAATCTCTCCTTTGATTCACTTGCTGACTTTGTAATTGTAAATCATTTTTAAAGGTCTTTTTAAAAAGGTTTTAATAGAATCTCCCTAAATGCGCTTATTATTTATTTTCTAAATTTAAGTTGTCACTTATCTCTACCAGCAATTCTAATCCATGAAATTCTTCCAGGTCTGGGAGTTCTGTTTGTTATTCTTCTTTCTGGCTGCTGGCTGATGGATTGTAATTATCCATCACTTATTCATGGTTTTACAGCCTTAGGGCTCAAACCAAGCTTTAGGGACCCCATGTGGCATAAACCTACCAGTGGTGGGAGATGCAGCATGCTCTGCTCCTGTGGGCCAGAAACACACCTGCTGACAAATTGTCAACATCTGATCAAGACACCAGATGAGGCCTCTCTTCTCCCAAGTTTCCTCACTGCAAAGACTAAAGTCTCAAAGTATCAAAGAGAGAGAAAGAAAGGAAAGAAGGTGGAAGGGAGAAAGAAGGAAAGAAAGAAAGAAAGAAAGAAAGAGAGAAAGAGAGAGAGAGAGAGAAAGAAAGAAAGAAAAAGAAAGAAAAAGAAGGAAAGAAAAAGAAAGAAGGAAAGAAAGGAAAGGAAGGGAAAGAAAGGAAGGAAGGAGGGAGGGAGGGAAGGAGGAAGAAAGAAAGAAATGAAAGGAAGGAGAACCCAGCAATCCCACTACTGGGCATATACCCAGAGAAAACCATAATTCAAAAAAGACACATGAACCCCAATGTTCATTGCAGCACTATTTACAATAGCCAGGTCATGGAAGCAACCTAAATGCCCATCAACAGACAAATGGATAAAGACGTTGTGGTACATATATACAATGGAATATTACTCAGCTATAAAAAGGAACGAAATTGGGTCATTTGTAGAGATGTGGATGGACGTAGAGACTGTCATACAGTGAAGTAAGTCAGAAAGAGAAAAACAAATATTGTATATTAACACATATATATGGAATCTAGAAAAATGGTACAGATGAACTGGTTTGCAAGGCAGAAATAGAGACACAGATGTAGAAAACAAATGTATGGACACCAAGGGGGGAAAGCGGGGGTGAGGGGTTGAGGGTGGTGGTGGGATGATTGGGAGATTGGGACTGACATGTATACACTGATGTGTATAAAATAGATAACTAATAAGAACCTGCTGTATAAAAACAGGGCATGAGGAAACTGTAACCAAACTTTTTAAGGGCTGTGAGGAAGTTATTATTGGAGTCTGGATGAGAGAGGATTATGGCAGAACAATTAGCAACACTATCCCCTGAGTCTTAACAAACTTGTGACTTTGCTAAGGAGACTTTCAGGCAGAACGTTGAAAGTGATAACTGGGTTCTTCTAGTGCCTGTAATAAAAGCGTAAGAAGAGAGAGTTGAATTAAAGAAGAAACAGTCCAGTTTTTTACTAGCATGTATGAAATAATATCCATGACAATGTTTCTAGCTAGCAAAAGGTTCTCACAGTAAGAAATGACTTCAGAACAAGATCACAGCCTTGGCACTACCACCAAAACATGGTCTCAGGGTAAAGATGAAGTCAAGGATTTAGACGTAAGATCTTTTCTTGATACCTCAGAAAGATAAAATGTTTGTGTGCCCCATAGACCTCACAGGAAGACTGTAGGCTTTTAAGAATCTTAAGGGCATGACTCTCTTATGTGCTAGACAAAAAGGCTTCTAAGAATCTCAAAGACATCATCTCAAAGCACCCTGTTCCTCATTCCAAAGAAGAATGGGGCTTATCCTGGAGATATTTATGGGTGTGGCTTTTTGTCACATGGACAGAGCAACAAGAATAATCACAGAAAGCTTACACCGTTTTTTAAGAGCATTACGTTGGCAAAAAAAAAATCAAAACCAAACAAAAACAACCACCTACACAGACTTCAGGGACAGAGACAGTTCAAAAGAAAAAGAGCTCTTATAACCCCTGACCTTCTACAGGCACGAGTCAGTCTGAGAAAGATGCTCAGCTGTGAAGAGTGCTATTTCTTAGGGAGGAAAGATGGCTCAGAGTGCAGAACCGAGAGCCCAGAAGGCAGAGCCTAGAACTTCGGAGAATCACTTATAGGGAGGAGGATTGGACTCAACAAAATTTCTCTACCTCACTAACACTTATGGGCTTCCTATTCTCCTTTTTACATAGAAATGTCTCCTACAGTTATCTTCTCCCTTCAGTAGAGGGAGCTGTCCCCAAGGAGCTCCATTTATATTTAGAACTGATTTAGGTAATGAGATCACAGACTTCAAGCCTGACCCTGATGACTTAATAGAGTGAGGATTTGGAGATCTTAGGAAGGTTGTGAGAGCATTTTGTTGCTAGATGGGAAATGAGTCATGGAGGTTAGAGGAAGACCGTAAGAACCAGTTTCCATGACAGGCCCCGTGAACTACACTTCCCAGTATTCAAGTTCTGTGTAGTTTTCTCCCCACTGAATCTGGGCTGGCCCTATGTAGCTCATAGAATGTAGTTGAAGTGATGCCACATGACTCCCAAGAGTCTGTCATAAGAAGCCTTGTAGTTTCTGCTTTGGTCTCTTGGAACACTCATTCTTGGAATGCTCTCTCTTATAATCCAGCTGCCATGCTGTAAAAAGCCTGAACCGCATCGAAAAGCACATATAAGCACTCTGATAGAGAGCCCCAGCTAAACTACAGCAAACAGCCAGAATCAACTGCCAGCCATGCGATCAAGCTGTCTTCTATGTCAAGCCCAGTTAAGTCTTCAGAAAAATCCAGTGCTTCCTACCATCTGACAGAGACTACACCAGAGGCCTGAAGCAAGAACTACCCAGCTGAACACGGTCAACCAACAAAACTAGTAAAGAACAAATTGTTGCTTTTAACTCATTACAATTCTAGTGGTTTGTTACCAGAAATAGGCAAATAGAATACTACCAAACACTTTTCCAATATTTTTGCAGCCAATTTATATACTCCTGCCAATAAAGTGTGACAATATCACATGCTGGCAAGGATATGAATCAACTAGGATTCTTATATTTTGATGGCAAGAGATTCTAGGGGATGTATAGTCCTAGTTGTTTTTCTTAACATGACAGATTTATTTATAAAATCACATACCCCAGAATCCACCCGTTTAAAGTGCACAATTCAATGGTTTATAGTATATTCACAGAGTTGTGCAAGCATATCACAGTCAAATTTGGAACATTTTTATCATCTCAAAAAAAGAATCCCATATATATTAGTAGTCACACCCCATTTCCCTCCAACTTCTCCAGCTGAAGGCAACCACTAACCTACTTTTGTCTTTGTAGATTTGCATGTTCTGGGCATTTCATATAAATGGAATGATAAAATATGTAGTCTTTTGCAAATGCTTTCTTTCAGTTAATATGTTTTCAGCGTTTACTCACAGTGAAGCATGTGTCAGTATTTAGTTCCCTTTCATTGCTGAATAATATTCCATTTGATAGTGTGATAGATGGAATAATGGCCCCCAAAAGATGTCCATATCCTAATCCCCAGAACCTATGCATATGTTGCCTTATGTGGCACAAGAGAGTTTGAAGAAATAATTAAGTTATGGATCTTGAGATGAAGAAATTATCCTGAAGTATCTGGGTGCACCCACTAGAATCACAGGGACATTGTAAGAGGGAGGCTACAGGGTCAAAGTTAGAGAGAAAGTGATGTGACTGTAGAAGCAGAGGGGGAAAAGGTTTGAGATGCAAGGCCATGAGCTAAGGAACAAGGGAAGTCTTTAGAAGTTGGAAAGACAAGGAAATGGAATTCCTCCCCACAGCCCCCAAAAGGAGCACAGCCTTGCGAACATCATTTTAGGACCTCTGACCTCCAGAATTAAAATATAATAAACTTGTGTTGCTTTAAGACACTAAGTTTACAGTGTTACAGCAGCAACAGGAAACTAATACATACAGATATACAACATCATACATATATGTGCATGTATACATCTATATACACACACGTTTATATTCATATATATATATATTCATTAGTTGATGGACATCTGAGTAGTTTTCACTTTATGGCTACTGTGAATAATGCTGCTGTGAACATTTGTTTACAAATTTTTATTTGGACATGTTTTCATTTGGGGGTATATAGTTAGGAGTGGAATTGTTGCATTATATGATAAGTCTGTTTACCATTTTAAGAAACTGCCAGACTGTTTCCCAAAGCTTTGTACCATTTTATATTCCCGCCAGCAGTGTCTGAGGGTTCCATGCTCTCCAAAATTGTCAACATTTGTTATTATCTGCCTTTTTTATTATAGCCATCCTGGTGGTGTGAAGTCATCTTACTGTGGTTTTGATTTGTATTTCACTGATGGTTAATGATGTTGAGCCAATTTTCACGTAGTTAGTATTCATTTGTATATCTTTGGTGAAATGTCTATTCAGATTGTTTTCATTTATTATGACAAAAAATTAGAAACAAAGTTTCTACAGTGAGAATTGATTAAATACATTAATTAAATACAACAGAATACTAAGGCTCCACTAAAGATTGTGCTTACCATATTTATAGTGTGTTACTTGTATTTCCATATTTATAGTGATATAATTATATTTATAGTTTTGTCAAACAGGTTGCAAAAAAGAATGGTAACATTTTTGTAAACACACACAAATTACAAATAGCCATAGGAAAAAAAGTCTCAAAGGTGTATATCAACTTCTAGCTGTTACCTTTGGATGATAAAATTATGAGATAATTTTCTGGGTTTTCTTTTTAGCATTTTTAAATTTCTCTGATAAACACATATTACTTGTATTTAGAAAAGAAAAGGGTTGTTTTTCTTTCAAGCATATTCTGTGTTTTTAAACATGTAGGATGCATTGTAAAATTAAAAATAGATTCTTCCTATATTAGCTTTTTAAAAAAATAGTTCTCTAAGTAATTAAAAATTTGCCCTCTGTGTATAACTAGATTTCCAAATTCTTCATATTTTCAAAGCATAATAGTCCCAACAAATATAAAACTGAAATCTAAACTCAAGTGCACAAAGAAATTCTGGTCTCAGATATATCCCATCAGTCCAGAGAGAAAGCAACAAAAAACTATCAGAATTACAAACTGTTCTACCATCTAGATTTTCTTCAGTAGTCATTTATCCAGTCTACTGCCGAATACCACTTGAAAACTCTGCTTTGTTGTCATTACAATAAGGAAAACTTTGCATAGCTCTAATGACATCTAATCACTGTAGTTTTCCCTGGGATTTCATTCTTAGAACCCAATTACCAAAACTCTGAAGAGATCTATTCCCACTAAGCTGATGAACTGCCTCTCTAAGCTGAAACCAGCAGGGCTATTTTAATATTCATCTGTATTAAATATATAAATATGTTCATTATTTATACTTAATCTATAGTCCTTGGACACAGACTCACTAGCAACACTCGAGAATCTTAGGACATGATCAATATTTCCAGATTGCATTGGCTCTCACATCCTTAGGATTTTCTAGATACAGGATCATGCCATCTCCAAATAGAGATAGTTTTATTTCTTTCCCTTCCATTTGGAAAGTTGTTTTTTTTGTTTGTTTTTTTTTTTCAATTTTCTTGCCTAATTGCCCTGGCAAAAACCTCAGTACAATATTGAATAGAAGTGATAAGAGCAGACATCTTTTTCTTGTTTCTGTGGGAAAGCATTAAGTCTTTCACTGTTATACATGATGTTAGCTGCTCATTTTCTTGTAGATGACCTTTGCCAGATTAAGTTCCCTTCTATTCCTAGGTTGATTTTCTTTTTCTTTTTTATCATAAAGGGATGTTGGACTTTGTCAAATGTATCTCTGCATCTGTTGAGAGGATCGTGTGGTTTTTGTTTTTATTTAAATTTATTTAAATATTAAATTTATTTAAATGGGGTATTAGGCTAATTGATTTTCAGTTGTTAAATCAATTTTGCATTCTTGGGATAGCTACCAAGAATTTTGTCACAGTGTATAATTCTTTTGCTGGATTTGATTTGATAATATTCCATTGAGAACTTTTACTAAGGGACATTGGTATGTAGTTTTCTTGTGATCTTTATCTGATTTTGGTATCAGGGTGATACTGGTCTCATAGAAGAGTTGGGAAGTATTCCCTCCTCTTCTATTCTTTGGAAGAGTTTGTGAAGAATTGGTGTTAAGTCTTCTTTAAATGTTTGGTAGAGTTTATTACTGCAGCCATCTGGAATTTTATTGGTAGAAAATCTTTGATTACAAATTCAATCTATTAACTTATAGTCTACTCAGATTTTCTATTTCTTCTTGAGTCAGTTTTGGTAGTTTGTGTCTTTCTAGGAATTCGTCCATTTTATCTAAGTTAACTAATTTGATTGAAAACAATTTCATAGTATTTCCCTAGAATCCTTTTTATTCCTTTAAAGTCAGTTGTAATGTTCTGTTCCTGCCATTGCCCACCCTTCCCCCCATCAGTTCAGCTAAAAGATGCAAGTTTTGTTTTTATTGATTTTCTGCTTTTTTTTTTTTTTTTTTTTTTGCGGTACACGGGCCTCTCACTGTTGTGGCCTCTCCTGTTGCGGAGCGCAGGCTCCAGACGCCTAGGCTCAGCGGCCATAGCTCACGGGCCCAGCCGCCCTGTGGCATATGGGATCTTCCCGGACCGGGGCACGAACCCGCGTCCCCTGCATCGGCAGGCGGACTCTCAACCACTGTGCCACCAGGGAAGCCCTGCATTTTTTTGTTATTCTCTATTTCATTAATTTTCACTCTAATCTTTACAATTTTTTCCTTCTGCTTCTTTTAGGTTTAGTTTGCCTTCTTTTATTTAGCACCTTAAGGTAGAAGTTTAGACTACTGATTTGAGATCTTTTTTCTTTTATCAATATGTATTTATAGCAATAAATTTCCCTGTAAGCACTGCCTTAACTGAGTTCCATAAATTTGGTATTTAAAAAAATTATTTTCTAATGTTCTTTTAATTTCTTTTTTGACCCAACTTTCTTTGCCCCATTGCTTACTTAGGAGTGTGTTGTTTAATTTCCAATATGTGTTAATTTTCCAGCTTTCCTACTATTACTGATTTTTAATACCACTGTGGTCAGAGAACATACTTTGTATGATTTTAATACTTGAAAATTTATTGAGGCTTGTTGTATAGCATAGCATATAGTCTATACTGAAGAATGTTCCAGGTGTACTTGAGAAGAATGTGTATTCTGCTGCTATTGGGTAAAGTGTTGTATAGATGTGCATTAAGTCTAGTTGGTATATAGTGTTGTTCAAACCTTCTGTGATGTCACTCCTCAGAGGGTGCATCTTTGGGCATGTACACAGTCACTCTGGGATGACAATGGTTTTAGCAGGGCTCTTTTTGACTGTGTCTTTCCTTGATCTTTCTGTTAAGCTGTCTGCCTCTGTTGGCATCACACCCAGCTATTTGACTCCAATAACTGCTGGCTGGTTGCTCTATTGTTTTCAGCAATGCCTCAGTATATAAATTGATCCACAGTCTAACCCAATTAAATTTGGGCCACTTGTGGAGGTAGTCTTTCTATCCCAGGAGATCTTTTTTTTTTTTTTTAACCTCTTTCCCTGGTTCTCTATGATAAACAAGTCAGTGTACAATTTATTTTATTGCTTTCGTGGAGCTAATTGCTTACTACAAAAATCTCTGTTGTTTTCTAGAGCATTTTTATCCTTGAATTCCCCCTCATTCTTTTCTAAATAAAGTCAGTTTCTTTAGGAAGAGCTTCAGAGCTCTTTGTTCTTATGCCCAGCTTCATGCTCTGGGGAAAAAAAAATCTCTGAACCATTTACTGTGGAGTTGGGTGTGAGGACAGTGGTCCATTTCTCTTGGAGTGACACACCTTTTTTGTGTGCAGGGATTTGGTAAATGATGAAAGCCCCTGGTCTTCTTGGTTTTCCTCTCCTGATATGGAACCTCTGACCTATAAGCAAGCTGGGCCAAAGGCAATCAGGGCCCCAATGTTTTTACCCTGACACACCAGCAGTAGGGCCTCCACCCTATGAATGGGAACTGGATGGAGGAAGGAAGCCCTCAACCTCTTGCCTGCAGTCACCTGGAATTTAGACAGAGTTGGAAGGGATGAGAAATGTTGGTGGCTTGCTCCTCCCAGGGAAGTACTGGGGAGGTATTTTTAGGGATTTTATTTTTTTTTCAAATTATTGCCTGGAAGCCAGGGGAAGAGGAAGCCCCATCTTCTTGGCCATAACTTCTTGGAGTGGAGCTTTGATGCTTAGCTGGTGGGGGCAATGGAGGTAGGGAACCAATTGTTGCTCAAGTGTGATAGGGTCTGGCTGTTCTTATAAATATTCAGTGCATTTTTCTTGAATAACTATTTCTTCATTTGCTGTGTGCTTTTAGGACAATTTCTAGAGATTTAAAATATTTATTTATTTATTTGGCCACATTGCATGGCATGTGGGGTCTTAGTTACCCGACCAGGGATCGAACCGATGCCCCCTGCATTGGAAGCTCAGAGCCTTAACCACTGGACTACCAGGGGAGTCCCTATTTATTTTATTTTAAAAATAATTGTCACCATTCATGGTTGTTTTTTCAGGGAGTGGATCCACAGAGCTCCTCATGCCAACATTCTGGAAGTGGATCCCCTTACGAGGTTCATTTTTTAAAAAAATATTTATTTATTTATTTATTTGTCTGCATTGAGTCTTAGTTTTGGCACACAGGATCTTCACTGCAGCATGCGGCATCTTTCGTTGCAGCGTGCGGGCTTCTCTCTAGCTGTGGTGTGTGGGCTCTAGAGTGCACAGGCTCAGTAGTTGCGGAGCCTGAGCTTAGTTTGCCCCACAGCATGTGGGATCTTAGTTCCCTGACCAGGGATTGAACCCGTGTCTCCTGCATTGGAAGGCGGATTCTTAACCATTGGACCACCAGGGAAGTCCCACGAGGTTCATTTTAATTAGCATTTCCTCAACAACTAATGATGTTGAAAATTTTTCAAAGGCTTATTCAGGTCTTTTGCTCTTTTTTTTGTTGCTGAGTTGTTTGATTTTTTAAAAAATTGATTAGTAGGAGTTCTTTAAAGAGTCTAAAACTGAGTACAGTGTTGAATATATGTATCACAACACTTTCTTCCAGTCTGTGGCTTACCTTTTTTACTCACTTAATGGCGACTTTTAATCAACAAAGGTTCTTAATTTAATGAAGTCAAGGTATAATTTTTTTCTTGAATGGATACTTCTTTTGTGAATCATGTTTAAGAAATCTTTGCCTTCCCAAAGATCATGAAGATATTCTCCTACATCTTCTTCTAGAAACTTTTTTTTTAGTTTAATTCTATGATCCATCTTGAATTTTTCTTTGTGTATGATAAGAGGTAAGATTCGTTCTTTCCCCCAATATGGATCCCATTGAATAAGCACCATTCACTAAAAAAGACCATGTTTTTTTCCCCTTACTGAATTGCACCTTTGTCATGAATCAAGTGAACATTTATGTGTGGATCTTTTTCTGTACTCTTTACTTTGTTCCATTGATCTACATGTGCAGCATTGGGCTCAGACCACATTATCTTAATTAGTGCTGTTTTATGGTAAATCTACAAATCTTATCATCTAAGTCTTATAGCTTTGTTCTTTTTTAAGAGACTATTCTGGGACCTTTGCACTTCCATACAAATGCTTGTCAATTTATACACATGCACACACACACAGACACAAACACACATACACACGCCTGTTAGGATTTTGATCTAACTAAATGGACTTCATAGACAAATAAGGAGAATTTTGACATTTTATTTTTTGTTTGAGTATGTTTTGGTTTTTGGGGGGTTTTTTACTTGGCTTCATCCTGCAGCATGTGGGATCGTATTTCCCTGACCAGGGATTGAACCGGCGCCCCCCGTATTGGAAGCACAAAGCTTTAACCACTGGGCTGCCATGGAAGTCCCTGGATATTTTAATAATATTGAGTCATCCAGTCCATGGACATGATATTGTTCTTTATTTACTTAGGTCTTCTTTAACCCATCTCATTAATGCTTTGTAGTTTTCACTGTCTTTCACATATTTTATTAGATTTATTTCTCAAGATTTAATTTTTTCATATTATTATAAATAGTATAGTTTTTCAAATTTTATTTTTCAATTGGTTGTTGCTAGAATACATAAATACAACTTCCATGTATTGCCCTCATAATCCAGCAACCATGATCAATTTACATATTCATTTTAATTATTTGTAGATTCTTTGAGTCTGTCATACAGAGTGAAGTAAGTCAGAAAGAGAAAAACAAATACTGTATGCTAACACATATATATGGAATTTCTCTTTCTGACTTACTTCACTCTGTATGACAGACTCTAGTTCCATCCACCTCACTACAAATATCTCAATTTCGTTTCTTTTTATGGCTGAGTAATATTCCATTGTATATATGTGCCACATCTTCTTTATCCATTCATCCAATGATGGACACTTTGGTTGTTTCATGTCCTGGCTATTGTAAATAGAGCTGCAATTAACATTTTGGTACATGCCTCTTTTTGAATTAGGGTTTTCTCAGGGTATATGCCCAGTAGTGGGATTGCTGGGTTGTACGGTAGTTTTAATTTTAGTTTTTTAACGAACCTCCATACTGTTCTCCATAGTGGCTGTTTCAATTTACATTCCCACCAACAGTGCAAGAGGGTTCCCTTTTCTCCACACCCTCTCCAGCATTTATTGTTTGCAGATTTTCTGATGATGGCCATTCTGACCGGTGTGAGGTGATACCTCAATGTAGTTTTGATTTGCATTTCTCTAATGATTAGTGATGTTGAGCATTCTTTCATGTGTTAGTTGGCAATCTG
>NC_041219.1:69604028-69605438 GCF_002837175.3 Physeter macrocephalus | reverse complement strand
TCTATTTGTATCATCTTTAATTTCTTTCATCAGTGTCTTATAATTTTCTGCATACACATCTTTTGTCTCCTTAGGTAGGTTTATTCCTAGATAATTTATTCTTTCTGTTGCAATGGTAAATGGGAGTGTTTTCTTACTTTCACTTTCAGATTTCTCATCATTAGTGTATAGGAATGCCAGAGATTTCTATGCATTAATTTTCTATCCTGCTGCTTTACCAAATTCATTGATTAGCTCTAGTAGTTTTCTGGTAGCATCTTTAGAATTCTCTGTGTATAGTATCATGTCATCTGCAAACAGTGACAGCTTTACTTCTTCTTTTCCTATTTGGATTCCTTTTATTTCTTTTTCTTCTCTGATTGCTGTGGCTAGAACTTCCAAAACTATGTTGAATAAGAGTGGTGAGAGTGGGCAACCTTGTCTTGTTCCTGATCTTAGTGGAAATGGTTTCAGTTTTTCACCATTGGGAACAATGCTGGCTGTGGGTTTGTCATATATGGCCTTTATTATGTTGAGGAAAGTTCCCTCTATGCCTACTTTTTGCAGGGTTTTTATCATAAATGGGTGTTGAATTTTGTCAAAAGCTTTCTCTGCATCTATTGAGATGATCATATGGTTTTTCTCCTTCAGTTTGTTGATATGGTGTATCACGTTGATTGATTTGCGTATATTGAAGAATCCTTGCATTCCTGGGATAAACCCCACTTGATCATGGTGTATGATCCTTTTAATGTGCTGTTGGATTCTGTTTGCTAGTATTTTGTTGAGGATTTTTGCATCTATGTTCATCAGTGATATTGGCCTATAGTTTTCTTTCTTTGTAACATCTTTGTCTGGCTTTGGTATCAGGGTGATGGTGGCCTTGTAGAATGAGTTTGGGAGTGTTCATCCCTCTGCTGTATTTTGGAAGAGTTTGAAAAGGATTGGTGTTAGCTCTTCTGTAAATGTTGGATAGAATTCGCCTGTGACGCCTTCTGGTCCTGGGCTTTTGTTTGTTGGAAGATCTTTAATCACAGTTTCAATTTCAGTGCTTGTGATTGGCCTTCATATTTTCTGTTTCTTCCTGGTTCAGTCTCAGCGGGTTGTGCATTTCTAAGAATTTGTTCATTTCTTCCAGGTTGTCCATTTTATTGGCATAGAGTTGCTTGTAGTAATCTTTTTCATTTCTAATTCTATTGATTTGAGTCTTCTCCCTTTTTTTCTTGATGAGTCTGGCTAATGGTTTATCAATTTTGTTTAGCTTCTCAAAGAACCAGCTTTTAGTTTTATTGATCTTTGCTATTGTTTCCTTCATTTCTTTTTCATTTATTTCTGATCTGATCTTTATGATTTCTTTCCTTCTGCTAACTTTGGGGTTTTTTTGTTCTTCTTTCTCTAATTGCTTTAGGTGCAAGGTTAGGTTGTTTATTC
>NC_041219.1:69577264-69602920 GCF_002837175.3 Physeter macrocephalus | reverse complement strand
TGTTATTTGTTGTTTTTTCCTTGCTGCTTTTAATATATTTTTTTGTATTTAATTTTTGATAGTTTGATTAATATGTGTCTTGGTGTGTTTCCCCTTGGATTTATCCTGTATGGGACTCTCTGTGCTTCCTGAACTTGAGTAACTATTTCCTTTCCCATATTAGGGATGTTTTTAACTATAATCTCTTCAAATATTTTCTCAGTCCCTTTCTTTTTCTCTTCTTCTTCTGGGACCCCTACAATTTGAATGTTGGTGTGTTTAATGTTTTCCCAGAGGTCTCTGAGACTGTCCTCAGTTCTTTTCATTTCTTTTTCTTTATTATGCTCTGCAGTAGTTTTTTCCAGTATTTTACCTTCCAGGTCACTTCTCCGCTCTTCTGCCTCAGTTATTCTGCTATTGATCCCTTGTAGAGTATATTTAATTTCATTTATTGGGTTGTTCATTGTTGCTTGTTTCCTACTTAGTTCTTCTAGGTCCTTGTTAAATGTTTCTTGCGTTTTCTCTATTCTATTTCCAAGATTTTGGATCATCTTTACTATCATTATTCTGAATTCTTTTTCAGGTAGACTTCCTATTTCCTCTTCATTTGTTAGGTCTGGTTGGTTTTTAACTTGCTCCTTCATCTGCTGTGTGTTTTTCTGTCTTCTCATTTTGATTATCTTACTGTGTTTGGGGTCTTCTGTTGCAGGCTGCAGGTTCGCAGTTCCCGTTGTTTTTGGTGTCTGTGGGAGGTCTCTTGTGGACCAGTGTCCTGAACTTGGCTCTCTCACCTCAGAGGCACAGCACTGACTCCTGACTGTAGCACCAAGAGCCTTTCATCCACATGGCTCAGAATAAAAGGGAGAAAAAGTAGAAAGAAAGAAAGATGATAAAATAAAATAAAGTAAAGTATGATAAAATAAAATAAAAAACAAAAAATGATTATTAAGAAAAAATATTTTTTTAAGTAAAAAACAAAAACAAAAGCGGATGGACAGAACCCTAGGACAAATGGTAATAGCAAAGCTATATTGACAAAATCACACACAGAAGCATACACCTACACACTCACAAAAAGAGGAAAAGGGGAAAAAATAATATATCTTGCTCCCAAAGCCTACCTCCTCAATTTGGGATGATTCGTTGTCTATTCAGGTATTCCACAGATGCAGGTACATCAAGTTGATTGTAGAGATTTAATCCGCTGCTCCTGAGGCTGCTGGGAGAGATTTCCCTTTCTCTTCTTTGTTCGCACAGCTCCCGGGGTTCAGCTTTGGATCTGGCCCCACCTCTGCGTGTAGGTCGCCTGAGGGCGTCTGTTCTTCGCTCAGACAGGACGGGGTTAAAGGAGCAGCTGATTCAGGGGCTCTGCCTCACTCAGGCCGGAGGGAGGGAGGGGCACGGAGTGAGGGGCGAGCCTGCGGCGGCAGAGCCCGGCATGACGTTGCAGCAGCCTAAGGCGCGCCGTGCGTTCTCCCGGGGAAGTTGTCCCTGGATCACGGGACCCTGGCAGTGGCGGGCTGCACAGGCTCCCGGAGGGTCGTTGTGGAGAGTGACCTGTGCTCGCACACAGGCTTCTTGGTGGCAGCAGCAGCAGCTTTAGCATCTCATGCCCGTCTCTGGGGTCTGCACAAATAGCCGCGGCTTGCGCCCGTCTCTGGAGCGCCTTTAAGCAGCGCTCTGAATCCCCTCTCCTCGCTCACCAGGAAACAAAGAGGTAAGAAAAAGTCTCTTGCCTCTTCGGCAGCTCCAGACCTTCTCCCAGACTCCCTCCTGGCTAGCCGTGGTGCACTAGCCCCTTCAGGCTGTGTTCACGCAGCCAACCCCAGTCCTCTCCCTGCGATCCAACCGAAGCCGGAGCCTCAGCTCCCAGCCCCCGCCCGTCCCGGCGGGTGAGCAGACTAGCCTCTCGGTCTGCTGAGTGCTGGTCGGCACCGATCCTCTGCGGGAATCTCTCCACTTTGCCCTCTGCACCCCTGTTACTGTGCTCTCCTCCGCGGCTCTGAAGCTCCCCGCGTCAACCACTTGCAGTCTCCGCCCACGAAGGGGCTTCCTAGTGTGTGGAAACCTTTCCTCCTTCACAGCTCCCTCCCACTGGTGCAGGTCCCGTCCCTATTGTCTCTGTTTTTTCTTTTTTCTTTTGCCCTACCCAGCTACGTGGGGAGTTTCTTGCCTTTTGGGAGGTCTGAGGTCTTCTGCCAGTGTTCAGTGGGTGTTCTATAGGAGCAGGTCCACGTGTAGATGTATTTCTGATGTATCTGTGGGGAGGAAGGTGATCTCCGCGTCTTACTCTTCCGCCATTTTCCTCAACTCCATTTGTATCTTCTTCAATTAGTTCTGTGACAATTGACCTCTACTTTTTTGTGCTCAACTAAAATGCTGATTATTTCCTTGTTGGTGTGCATTTCTTTTTAATGTTTAGACGAGCAAACAAAAAAGATTCAAATGTGGTTCATTGAAGTAACTGGGCACTTCATTACCATATCTAATTCAATCCAGAATGTAGCAATATTGGTGACAGAAGCTAAGAATGACTCAAACAAGAGTTTATTAGTTCAACCAAAAAACTTCCTGTGTACATCAAAGCTCAGGTTTTTTTGTTTTGTTTTTTGCTTGGGTTTCCCTGATTCCCATGTTATCTTGTGTACTTTTTGTTTAAAGTATTTCCTGTGGGGTTTATATTTAGTCACAGATTTATCTGCCAATTCCTAGAAAAAATTATATTTTCTTACTCCATTCCTCTTTTCTTCCTGAAATGCAATACTAGCTGCTTCCTCTACTGTGTGTTAATATTAACCAGAAGAAGCTCAATTTTTCCAGTCACTTCCACAATGATATAATCCATTATAGCCACTAAAAGTCTCTCCTTATTTAGGACAAAGGATTTGATGAACCTTAGTCCCTTAATATAATGATTACACTCTGATAACTTGATAGCTGTGTATGAGTCAAGTTGGAGGGAACATTTTGTAACATGTGTTATCAGCAAAATTCAGGTAACATCATTTTCACAGTAGCCTTTGGCTCAGTTATCATTTAAAAATTTCTCTTGTGAAGAATTGCAAAAGGTATATATATGTTCCTCTGATTGGAACGTCAGCTCAGTGATTACCTTGCGAGTGAGCTAGGATTAAAATCAAGGACAACCCTTGCTCTGTGTCGTGTGTAAAGTTAGTGTTTAGTAAATACTTTTTGATTGATTTGATGAAACATGTCATCCAAGAGCCAATCGAGTGTTCTTCATAAATTCAAGGGAATCCTTTTCTACTATGTCTTCAGAAGAACTTTTAAATTCCCTGGATTCTTCTGAGGCAAGAGAAGATGATGTGTTTCTGGTGTCCTATCCAAAATCTGGTTAAGTTTATTTTAATGTATTTTATAATGTAGAAATACAATAATAATACACATAATAATAAATTTTATCAAACATTTATTTTTCAGAATTTTTCCACAGGAAATTAGAGTACCTTAAATGCTTATTTTAATGAAAAATCTTGACATTAGAAAGCCAAAAGATGTGCTTTGAGAAAATTCAACTGGAGAAATTAGAGCTTTACTACACGTTCGTTTCTATTTTATTCATGAAGACATACAGATGTTAATACATATAATAAGCATAATATCTATAACATTATGAATTCTTTTCACACTTTGAGCCAGGCATAGTGATAAATAAATAGTTTTTGTTCAATTTGTACTTAATGATTGATTTATAAATAATTGTTTTCTTCTGGGCTGATAAGAACAGGTGGCTAATTTATACCATATACAAACAACCATATTTAAGGCTTCCACTGGACGTATTGGTGCCTATAAATTGACATCTTCCACTAGTTGCCAGGAGGTCCCTTTCAGCAACACAAAGCTGTGTATTCTCTCTTCTTCATCAGAATAACCAGTATGTTTAATTAAAATAATGCAAATATCACTACTATATGAGTCACATTTATATGACTATTATAATTATACATATTTAAGACTTATTAACATTATAATCTAAAATTGTCTTAAATTTAAAACATTTAGTATTAAAGAGAGCACTGTTTAAATATTTAGTCAATTGTAAATTTGTTGATATTGTATCTAATTGGACTTACAATGAGATAAATGGAAACTAGGCCTCATTTAAACCCTTTATGGGCATTGCTTTCAAATTAGTGAAACACCCTCCCCACCCAAACTTCTACCTCTTTGCTCCAATTTACTATAATCTACAGCACTGGAGCATATCTTCATTTGCTTTAGGCAAACATAAAGTGGTATTTCTTCCAGACTTCATGGTAGTAGGTTTGCATCTCCATGACATTTGAATATGGCATTCTTTTATTGTTCAAATGCTGTGTTTGCACAACTACTCTGTATTTGTATACAAACAAAAATAAGATTCTGTGTCTATATTCAAGGGGGAAATAGGGAGACAGACATGAATGCAAGCAGTGGCAACTCTATCCTGGTGTGTGCTGCTTCCAAGGGACAGAAAGAGAGAGCAATTACGAGAGGGGAGTGGGGACTCAGAAGACAGTTTTTAATACAGCAAGATGCATGAGCTTGCAGGACCAGTAGGAATCGTGAATGAAAAGATCTGTGTGTTTGTGAATTAGAGAAGGTACTAGAAGTGAGTGGTAACATAGAAGAGTATTTCAAGCTGAGGAAACAGTATATACAGTTTTCATAACTCTTCACGCTCTTTAAAATGTGATTCCTCCTGTAAAGTGAATTAACATCTCAAAGGTTTCAACAGGTTTCAGTTGGTGTCAAGAGGTGATAACTATTTATAATAAAATTAATGCATTCATTGCTTTTATAACCTCATACTAATTTTCTGTATTCATTTCGAGTATCACTTAATTATAAAATGCATTTCATTTTATTTTCTTATGAAGGCACTCACTGGATTGCAAAAATCATTGAGAACGTTCCCAATGCTAGAATTACCGTAACACCTCTATTGAATTGGGAGACATTTCTAAATTTGAAGAGCTAAAAATGTACTGTGAGAGGAGTTATCCCAACGCATTTGAACTACAACGTGCTACCAATGAATATTAAACAAAAACAATGCAAGGTAAGTTCGATGGTTAAGGGCAGGGGCTTGGGGGTACACAAACCTGGACTTGGATTCTTGTTGTGTCACTTTCAAGCTATGTGACCTTTGAAAATTGCTGATGCTCTCTGAGCTTTGGTTTCCTCATTTAATACAGGGATAATAATATTCATCTCATATAGTGTGATGAAGATGAAACAAGGTAATGAGTGTATAGGTGTTACCACAGTATCTAGCTCATAAAAAATTATTATCTTTCAGTAATGAAAGAAATCTGAATCAGTATGTCAACTGTAATTACACTAGACAATGTCTTATTCTATTCTGAATCTGGTTTGAGTCTTTTTACTTTAAATATTGGTGTCTAGAGAAAGAAAAACTGCCTTAATAATTTTATTTTAATTATTTTATCTATAATTTTTGCAAAAGATTATATAGGAAAAGAATAAAAGATAACTATAATATAAAACACTAAAGAATATTTACCTCAAGCCGTTTTTAAAGTCCCCACATTATTATTTTAAGTTACTTCTGGGACTTCCCTGGTGGTGCAGAGGTTAAGAATCTGCCTGCCAATGCAGGGGGCACGGGTTCGAGCCCTGGTCCGGGAAGATCCCACATGCCGTGGAGCAGCTAAGCCAGTGCACCACAACTACTGAGCCCACGTGTTGCAAATACTGAAGCCCGCACGCCTAGAGCCCGTGCTCCACAACAAGAGAAGCCACGGCAATGAGAAGCCCAGGCACCACAATGAAGAGTAGCCCCCGCTCGCCGCAACTAGAGAAAGCCTGCGTGAAGCAACGAAGACCCAACAGAGCCAAAAAAAAAACAAAGAAGTTACTTCTAATTTTAAAGAATATCTTCTGTCTTCATATACTTCTTATTCAAATTTGTTTTCATGGAGAAATGCATGATCAGAAAAAAAAGAGAATAATATTTGTAAAGCAAAGGCAAGATACATGTGTCCACTGTAAACAATTTCCCAGTAATGAAGTCTCTTTAAACAGTGTCAGCCATATTCTTAAAAAAACCTACCAAATGTGCATAAATTGAAGCAGATCTTCCAATGATTATCTCTGTGACCACAGTGTTTCCACGTACATCATCTACTCTTCCACCCAAATAAAAGTAAACACAACGAGAGGCAAATACTGTGAAGTTTTGTTTTTATCCCAAGCAAATCAGAACAGGTGAAAGTATACTAACCTGAGTACATTTTGACTCAACCGAGCATCTTCATTTCAAACACACTGTCTCTAAGACAAGGAGAGAGAGATTTGGGGAGGAAAGGAGTCTGGTAAGCTCAATTACCCTTACTCAGGGCAATACAGTAAAACTGATAACAAATGCTAGCAGAGATTAAGCTGTGCTTTATAAACATTACAACAATGACAAGAGTAGGTATTTTTCCTCTTACAAGTAAAGAAACTGAGACTCAAATAGGTTAGGGTGCGTCTTAAAACCACCACACTAACAGTACAGCCTGAAGGTACAGTCATTTCAGTGTGACCCTTATTGGGGACTGAGACTGTCTGGTTGCCCCTGGTCTCCTTAGAGGATGACCTGTCCCCTCTTGCTGATGGCCAAGCCCTGAGAGCTCGGGGGATGGACAAGCCTTAAGTGCCCCAGGAGGGCCAGTCAGAGAGTAAGTTCCTCCTCTGATCTTTCCCTATCAGCTCTTGACCCTACTTGGCCTCCTATATTTTATTCCTAACCTTTGTCTCTCCTTTTGTAATGTTTCCCAACTTTCTTACATGAAATTTATGTTTTCATCTCATTTCATGATAAGTTAATATTTAATTTTTTAAATAGAATTTTAATTTTTAAAAAATTTTAATTTTTTAAATATTTTGTTAATATTTAATTTTTTCTCCAGAGTACTATTCTGCCTTCCCTTCATACCCCTCCCCCTCCCCCTAATGTTTTTACAGTTTCTTAGAGTACATCCTTAATGTGTGTGTGTGGTTTTTTTAAAATTTAATTTTATTTTTTTATACAGCAGGTTCTTATTAGTTATCTATTTTATACATATTAGTGTACATATGTCAATCCCAATCTCCCAATTCATCCCATCACCCCCCGACCGCTTTCCCCCCTTCCCTTGGTGTCCATACGTTGTTCTCTACATCTGTGCGTGTTTATTGAGTGTAATTGACATATAACAGTATATTAGTTTCAGATGTATGACATAGTGATTCCATATTCATGTGTATTGCAAAACTATCACCACACTGTCTACTTAACATTCGTCACCATGCATAGTTACAGAACACATTCTTTTAACCTCTTTTGGTAAAATATGTGTTAATGGGTTGCACTGCCCTTCCCACTAGATCGTACTGACATGCAACTTTGAGGGAGGGTTCTCCAAAGGCCCTAAAAAATTCTTCTCTCTACCAAAAAAAAAAAAGTCTCCATCTGGATATCTAAGGTTTAAAATTTGGCCATTTATTCCTTTTTGTTAAGGCAGTGGATTTTTAACTGTCATCTCTGGGCCTTGGGGTTTTGTGAATCTCCTCAGGAAGCCTAGGGCATTTAGAGGAAGCCTGAGGTGCTGGGTTACTCCACAATTATCTCTTGGGGTGAGAGAAGACAATGGTGGGGTTAAAGGTGGCTCTTCATGCCTGTGTGTCATGGTCTTTGTGTACCTTTCAAGTAAAAAGCAGCAGATGCTGTGCATGAGGGTCACAACCTGGACTATAAACACAGTAGGGAAAGATAGTTATGTATTAAAAATGACTCAGCAAAAACTTCCTTATCGAGGTAAAATGTGTCCACCTTGGTTTTCAATTAAAAAGCAAGTAGAATATCTGGTACTCAAGCAATGCTGACCATGACTGAGGACAGTCCTGTTACATCCAGACTTCGCACACTGGTCTCCAGAGGTTTCTTACATGCTCCTAAAGCTCTCTGCACTTCGCTGTTATACCCTTCGTAACACTGCACTGTCAAGAGTGTGTTTAATTATCTGCTTCCCTCACTTGACTGCAAGTTTTGAGAGGCCTGGAATCATTTCTGTCTTGCTCATTATTCTATTCCTTGGCTCTGGAACATTGCACACTACCTGGTATACAAGAGGTACTAAATTAATGTTTATTGAATCAAATTAAATTGCAGTTGCAGTATTTGTATAAAGTGGGAGGGTAGCTCAGAATCCCTGCTCTTTGGAGGATCAAATTGCACAAAAAGGAATTCCAAAGCATTCTTCTTCCTATAAATGTGAACAATTTGTAAGAAATCTTCTTGTATGTAAATCATGTTTTATAATACATGGATATTACAAAATTAATCTTGTCCTTCAGATGAGTAGGGTCTCTCAAGTCTGCCCCTAAAATATTACTACCAAATTTTATCACATAAATTCAAAAAGTGTGGTCAGTGGGCTGGCAGCATCAACATCGCCTGGGAGCTTGTTAGAAATGCACAATGCCAGGCCTCATCCTGGAACTTCCGAAGGAGAATCTGCATTTTAACAAGATCCCCTGATGATTTTTTTATTTTTCTTTTTTTTTATTATTTTTTGTGGTATGCGGGCCTCTCACTGTTGTGGCCTCTCCCGCTGCGGAGCGCAGGCTCCGGACGCGCAGGGTCAGCGGCCATGGCTCACGGGCCCAGCCGCTCCGTGGCATGTGGGATCCTCCCAGACCGGGGCACGAACCCGCGTCCCCTGCATCGGCAGGCGGACTCTCAACCACTGCGCCACCAGGGAAGCCCTCCCCTGATGATTTTTATGCACCTTAAGTTTTGAGGAACACTGGTCTATGTCTGTGTTTAATCATCAGCTGAAGCTACCAAAAAGTTGTGACTTGCACAGGTAAGTTTGGCTGCTACTTTCTTTCAGGAAATGTTTTGTGTTGGGGCTATTTCCCTCCAAAAATAAATGGATATTTTTTTTAACAGATTATCCACATCATTAGGAATCCAAAAGATACAGCTGTTTCACTCTTCCACTACTACAGAGAGAACCCTAATCTCCCTGGCATTGAAACCTGGCATGAATTGTTTGAGCTGTTCCTAAGAGGAGATGGTAAATACAACAATGATTTTTATTCATAATATACAGGGAATATTTCTGCTCAAAATGAAAGCATTTTCCAAAAGTTCAAATGAATCCTAACTACCTACTTTCAGAAATACATTTGAATAGATTATTCTTTTGCTTCTTCTAAGCAAATTCTTTCTCACTTTGCTTCCTCACAGTTTTTCTTATCACCAGTGGGTAGTACATAAGAGCAATGACTTATTAGCTGGTTTTAATGTCTTCAGAACAGATTAATTCTGATCAAACATTTCTTTTTTTCATATACCATAAGTCTTTTCAGTGGAGTAATTATTCACTGATTAGAGTACAATGAGATACAGCTGAAAGCTAGACAGGTAGCTTGAAACATGCCTTATATATACCTGCACAGAAAATAAAACAAGTCAAACAGTACACACACACACACACACACACACACACCCAATTCCCCAATTATAACAAAGAATTTGCCATCTTGACACTTGGCAGAAAGTAATTTATTCTGAAAACACCACAATGATACATCATTTATTGAGCTGCACAGCACATGCTGGGCCTGCCACCATGTGTGACCTTTGGATGTATTCTTTTTTCCCCTGACTCTGTGGTGTCTGGAGCACTTAAAGAAAACAAAACAAAACAAAAACTCTTCTGAATTCCCAAGGCTTTCATTAAACAAAAATAATACACCAAGATGATACAGAATCTAGAAGAGACAAGATTTAGAAATGGTGTATTCCCTGAGGATCTTATCTCTCACTGGACTTAATTGCTACTTTCACTATTTTACTTGAAAATTGTTAAGCTTTTACTTGCTAATTTAAGAGAGGCCACAGCAAGCGTAACCTTAACATGAGGACATTGGAAACTCACCAGCACCAGGGGTTTTTTTTGTTGTTGTTTTTATTTTTGGCTGCGTTGGGTCTTTGTTGCTGCGCGGGCTCTCTTTAGTTGTGGTGCGCGGGCTTCTCATTGCAGTGGCTTCTCTTGTTGCGGAGCATGAGCTCCAGGTGCATGGGCGTCAGTAGTTGCAGCACGCGGGCTCAGCAGTTGTGGCGCACGGGCTTAGTTGCTCCGTGGCAGGTGGGATCTTCCCAGACGAGGGTTCAAACCCGTGTCCCCTGCATTGGCAGGCAGATTCTTAACCACTGTGCCACCAGGGAAGTCCCAGCTACAGGGTTTAATAATTTGTTTTGCTGTAATCCCTAAGGAAGAATATACTCACACTGTTTCAACTCCTCTTTCTATTTTGCTCCCTATCTAATGGCACATATTTGGTAGAATCATCAAATTTCAGAAATGACAGGTATATTAAAAGTCATCTGGTTAAAACACCCACCTGATGTTTGAATCACCTTTACAACATCCCGAGGAATTGTAGAGGCTAAGCTTGAACTTCTTACCCTTGACAACAAATTCACACCCCTCCCTCTTGACCCAAAGCAACACATTCAATATTGGTACTGCTAAGATGTTTTAAAAAATATTACCATGTGATATAGATTGTGTACGTACCACGTGATACAGCCATTCAGCTAAGTGCTACGCAAATGCGATCTCATTTCATCCTCACTAGAACAAATGAGGTAGATCTTATTATCCTCACTTTACAGGTGAGGGGAATGCAGGCCTTGGGAGGCCAAATATCTTATCCACAGATGCATAACTAATAAGGAGGAGAGCCAAGATTTAATTCAAGTGTGAGCTCCAAAATCTTTCCTCTGACCACTGTGCCTTAACTCGTCCAGCAAAAAAACTGTCCCCCGATCATTAATTCATCTTCACCTGATCGCCTTCTAAATATTTGAAGATAGTTAGCATACAATTCCATTTTTGGAATAAGCAGAGTTTAAATACATAAATTATTTTTTAAAAAACAGATCTTGAGTCTGCTTTGCCTCAAAAAAAGAAAAGCTGTGTTCATCTCCAACTATTACAGACTGTGGCTCACCACCCCTGTCTCAGCACTGCAGGAGCTCTCCTTTGGCGATATCTCTATTATTTTGTGGTGCCGGAAGGCAAAGCTTCCTCTGGGTATGGTCTGACTAGGGCCTGCTCCTGTTCTAGAGATTGTTTGTCTATGAGGGCAGCCACAACCCAGGCCACACGCAGGGAAGCAAACTAGCTACCATGGAGTGTCTACCTTTGCCACCATTGTCAGGAGTCCTGGCAGAATATCTGGGAAGGGCAGAGTGTAGTCAGAAAAAATATTTCAGGTGATTCTTTCACACCTTCTTAGCTGAGTTCATAGGGATTTGACTTGTAAGTATTCTACAGTCAAGTAATCCAGCCTAGGCAAACTGTGTCACAAGACGAATAGTCACTGAACCGCTAAAGGTTTAGTTCAATTTATTTGAGTGGTAGCTTCCCTTTTTACTATTTATAAGATAGGGTATTTGTTTTCCTGTGTGTGTGGGGTAGGGGATGTTTGTATGTATGTGACTGCATGTCAGGGATGTTCTTCAGTGTCTTTTTGAGGGGAGGGTTATGTGCAAATGACATGATATATTAGAAACAACAGGCTACGGAGACAGAAGAACTGGGATGAAGTCCTGACTCTATTTTATTCCCTGTATGGCTTTGGACAAGTAGCTTAGCTGTTCTGAGGTTCAGATTCCTAATGTAGAATAGGACTAACAAAACTATCTGTTTTGTCGAATTATTTAGAGGTTATAATTATGTGATGGCTAAAGTTTCCTGTAGAAATCCACTCACTTATTCTATTAAACATAGACATTTAAACACACACAGACTTACAGAGTTTCACATTAGGGTGGAAATGTTACAAGTAGATATTTATCCAGAAAGATTAATTTATGGCTGAGGCATCATGATACCCTGTACCCAGTTCCAAACCATAAACATAAATACATATGATATGACAAGGCAGGACAGTAAAGATATACATAGCTACACATTTGTCTAATCATTTAATTTTCTCTTTCAGTTTACAAATACGCTTTAGGTTTTCAAATTACATAATAACTATAAATTGCGTTCTGGCAATATCCTGACAGATTAATCTCTCAATGCAATATTAGCATTTTACTTTTTTCCCCTACAGCCCCCTGTCCAGTTTTATATTAGAACCGGAGACAACTTTAGAACTTTATGTTTCCTAGGCCACTTCATCCCAGCGAGTTTTGTTTTCTGCACAGTTATCTATCATCAGAGTACTTTCTAGAAACTAGAAACTGAGATCCTCATTATAACTGGATATAAGAGTAGGGCACAGGGTTTGCAGGAAATGTGGGAGGTTTGAAATCGCTGATGTGAAGAATAAGAGAATGTGTTCATGCAGGACAAATAGGTTTGCCAGGCAGCTCTGGAGCCCTTAAAGTTGGAAAAATGAATTTGCAGTGGTATAAATACATAGAGTTGTGTAAATTTCTTCAGCAGAACCCAGCAGCAAGGAGAGAGAGGAAGAGAAGAGGAAATGCTTTAGTTTAACACTGGGTGCTTTCTGGTGATTGAAATAAACAATTAGAGGGCAAAAAAGAAGGTATTGGCAAGTCAGTTGTTGAGGGGATGAATAAAAGGAAGAAAGTGAAAAAAATGGTCAGAATAGGAGATTGTAGAAGCTACCCATTAAGATTTTGGTCGAAAATCCGAATCTTCAGTGACTGTGGGAGAGAGATCCCAAGGCTGATTTCCTACTGAGACAAGGATGGAAAGAGTAGTCTATTCAAAAACATGACTCCCAAAGGAGCCTGGATTCTGTAGGAGGGAGGTGTTCTAGAAGTGGGTAGGAAGCAGTGAGATTTCTGACTCACTCTCCAGACCCTAAGACACACGGGTTGGTTGAGAAAGAGCAACTTCTATTTAGGGGCATTTCAGAGGAATGAGTAATTTTGGATAGCAGAAGAAGGGCCATCCAGGCATATGTTAAGGCCAGGAGGTGGTGTAATAATTCTGTAATTTTGTGAACAATGTGCAGAAAAACATTTTCCATTAAAGGAATATTTCAAATCTGTTTTAGACGCTGTATTTTCTTTAAAGCCATAAGTCTACTCATGACCTAGACAATGAGGATTCTGATTAAAAAATGAACCAAAACTGTAATTTCCTATATTAGTAAGGAAGCCACAGGCAGCGAATTTCTTTAGATTCTTTTGGCTGGCTTAAGTCCTTTTGGAACAAGGTAGAGAATGAATTAATTAGTCAATAATAGAATAGCTGGGTCTCAAATTATGATCAGGCTGTTATGCAAAGTTTATTCTTAAATCTATTTCGGGTATGTTGAAATATATTTCCTACTGAAAAACCATAATGGACAAGGTCAATTACATCTAATCACTGGGTATGGCACTGGGTCTCTATCCCTCCTCAGCCTCCTGGCTATAGAAGCATGGGCTCCCCTGACAGTATTGGGAGCTTCCATAGAATCAGCAACTCTAGGCAGTGACATTAATCCCAGGGCTGGGCTGTAGCTGCTGAGGGGAGGTGGAGAGGCGGGTTGAGACTATGAGCATAGTCTGGGGTTCTAGAGACTTCCTAAATTTGAGAGAAAATCAGTCTTCCTCCTACCATGTGTTTTGTGCCTTGGAAAAGGTTGGCCATTCTTAGAAGATAAACTTCTTATCACTGATATGGTAATTTGGGTAATTCTAAGATAAAGTATTATGTAAGTCATTGAAACAGCAGTGAGATTGCTAGTAACTGAAGATTGTATCAGGGCAGCTCTTCTTGGCACCCATTCTTATTACATAGTCTTCTGGGTCCATGGAGCAGAAAATTGGGCTAACACTATAATGATACCACTGTAGTCCTGTAAATTCTTGCTTTAAAAATACATTATGGGACTTCCCTGGTGGTCCAGTGGTTAAGACTCTGTGCTCCCAGTGCAAGGGACAAACATTCGATCCCTGGTCAGGGAACTAAGATCCTGCATGCCATATGATACGGCCAAAAAAAATACATTATTTTTTTGCCCTTTGCTTCCTCAGGAGCTGAAGTCATGAAAAACGGCAGTTGGTTTGGAGTTAATTATACTTCAATTTATTCAAAGATTTAATGTCCTAAATGTATAGCACAGTGTCTGGCAGACACTAATGGCTTAATAAATGTTTATTAAAATGAATCAGCAGTCAGCAGATCTTCAGGAAATCACTAGTAGAGTAGCTCTTTTATGATTGAGGCATTAGCTAGTATTAAATCTTTGGATGATAAGGAGATGTCGACGAAAAATTAATCAATAGCCTAAGAAAAAATGGAAAATTTTATTTAAGCCAATCTGAGGATTAAAACCCAGGAGACAGTCTTTCAGAAAGCTCTGAGGACAGTTCCATCAGTTAGAGGTCAAAGCACAGTTATATAAGTTTTGAGACAAGGGGTTATATGTCAAATGACGTATTATTGATAGTTTACATGACCCAGATCTACATATGCAAAGTGAGTCATGAGTCATCATGACTTCTTACAAGATTAAGAAGGAATGTTTTCTCCTAAGGATGTCTGGTTAATGCAGACACTCTAAAGGGGAGGGAGGAGGTCCAAACAGGCAGAGAAAACTTTTATGTTTAAATTTTTCGCATCTTGCCATAAAATATGAATTTTAATTCATCAATTTCCTGCTTTTGATCATTAATCTTTTAATAGAAAGCATTAGGTGATCATATATTTGGTCCCTTGATGCCAGGGTGATTGCTGACCTAGCCTGAGTCTGCCATGTCCCTTGATGTCAGGTCTTAATAGCCCAGTTCTTTCTTTCCTTTTAGGGGGTTGTACTCGTAAGATATATGGCAAAGAGTAACAGTCAATTCCAAGTTGTCCAATAGGACTGATGCCAATTTTACCTTGCATGTGCATTGTGCACATTCATTAATTTATAGAGAATTATAGATATGGTAAATAGTTTCAAGTTTAGATATCATTATCTTAGTAGAGGTTGATACACAGCTTGAGAGGCAAGAAACTATTGCTTTATAAATTACACAAACTGAAATCAAAATTGCCAATAGGAGTAACAATGTCATTAGTAAAGACTGAAGCCAAGATCTTCCTAAACCAAACCATTTTCCTAGTATTTCCCTTAGATTCGGAAGAGGATCTTTCATAGGGGAAATTTGATTATTCATGTGTCGTAATACAGGTCACATTAGAAGACCCATCAGGTATGAAAACCAACATTCAGTATGTATTATAGCACAGGTTTCCCCCCAAGAAGCAGTTAGAATATCCAGGGCCATGCAATCCTGTAGGACCACTTTTTCCATCATGGAGACTTCCAAATTGAGCAAGCTAATGGCTTGATTATTATCATTCAAAGCTTGCTGAGTAAAGCCTACATGTGATTAATGATATCTTCTATCCCTAGTGAAGGAAAGAGTGTCACAGCCAAATGGTAATACCATTGGAAAACTCATCGAAACCCAGCATGCTTGCATTAAAGGCAGATTGGCAGGGGCTGTTTCCAAGCCTTCCTGTAAGTGACCTTGAGCCCAAAGGAAATCAATTGTGCATCTTCCTAACCAACCTGGGGAAAGCCAAGGCCATAAACTTGTTCCATAAATCCACTGCTACCCAATATTTAACATTTAGTGTAAAGGAATATTTATGACCAGGTTCAGAACAAGTGTCATTAGTTGGTCAGGTAAGAGGGTCTCACTTATTGATACTGGTGGTAGCATTAGCTTGCATGATACTAGAATTTCTTTCTTCTATAATAAAATTTCTAAGAGCCATCCAGTTAGAATCCTGGAGAAGAGAAATCTACCAAGGTAAACTAGGAGTATTGGACATAGGCAGTTGGCCACAAACACAGCAATTGGATTGACTTTTTCAAACTGGAAAACAATTGAGTCCAGGGAAGAAATACATTTGGTTCATAAGTAAAAGTATGAACAGCTATCAAAGTAATTGCTATATGAGCCTTGTCCAGCATCTCGGGTCAGCTGTCTACTTCAGATGTTGTCTTCTCATCCTGGTCTGGTAGTGATGGTCTTAGTCAGGTGTTAGAAACAGGATTTGCAGTTCATTCAGGAGAGGAGGCCTGATAGGGTTCTTTCCAACGTGGCTGTAAAGATTCCTTTAACTGACGTCTTTTCCAGTGTGCACAATGTCCTGGTTGCAGATCATGGGGCATCTGTTCTTCTTCCAAAGATAGATTACTGTGATAGTAAGTTTCAGAAAAAAATCTTTCTGGTAATGTAACATAGCAAGAAGGAGCCATCTGAGAGTGAGTCTTAGGTGGTAAATACAAAAAACCTCAAAGACAACAACCGTAGAACTTAATGGTCCACTAAAACATGATTTTTTTAAGAATAATTTTATTTTAGGCTGTGTTGTGTCTTGTTTGTTGCAAGTGGGCTTTCTCTAGTTGCAGAGAGTGGGCTTCTCACTGCAGTGGCTTCTGTTGTTGCAGAGCACAGGCCCTAGGCGTGCGGGCTTCAGTAGTTGTGGTGCGCAGTCTCTAGAGCGCAGGCTCAGTAGTTGTAGCGCACGGGCTTAGTTGCTCCGCGGCATGTGGGATCTTCCCGGACCAGGGCTCGAACCTCTGTCCCCTGCATTGACAGGCAGATTCTTAACCACTGCGCCACAAGGGAAACCCAACATGATTTTTTTTTTTATGTCTACTAAAATTACCCTCATTTCTACCAAATGTAACCAAATAAAGACTAATTTATTTGCAAAATAAGTCTGGTTTTAATAAACTTGGCTTGATTATTTACATGAGTGTAATTGATCATACAGGTTCTTTTAAGGTCGCTCTGCTGGAACTTTTTATAAAGAATCTCAAATTGAACTTTAAAAGGCCTCTCAAGGCCAGGAAAGCCACACCAAGGGCTTGACATCAGATTCCACGTATGATATCTATAGATTTGGATGGACTCCTCTCTTCTCTAAGTCCCCCAAATATCCCAAGATTCCTGCACCTGCCAGGAGGCAGCCTTTCATATCCACCTGATAAAGCTGCTGGGAACCTAAGAGTTTCCAATTTCTGGAGGGGTCATGTAGAGAGAAAAGATAAATATTTCAATTCTACTTACAAAGGTACAGCTTACCAAATTGCTGTAAGTCATAATTAGCTTGAAGGGAAGGGTTTCCTTATAGCTCAAAACACAGATTAAAAACCAGTAATATTTCAGACAAAAACTAAAAAATTATAACCATATTCATCAATTTGTTCAGTCCTATGTGACTAATCCTTGATCTTAATCTTCTGTTAACAGTTTTATTAAGCTATCAGATTTTCTATTAGATTTCTTTAATTTTTCCAGTTCAGCAGTATAATCTGAAAGCGATCAGAAACCTGTACTTGTCAGAAAGTTCCTCCTATGAATCTTGAAGATGAAGCATTTTTGCAAAAGCATCAGAGTACAAACAATAACTGTCTACAAATGACAAAAGATTTAAGAAGCCACGGCTAAAGATCTGATTACAATGCAATTGACAAAGAAACTTGGTTCTTGCTGTGGCATACAACATTTTTTTTTTTTTTTTTTTTTTTGGCTGTGTTGGGTCTTCATTGCTGTGAGTGGCCTTTCTCTAGTTGTGGCGAGCTGGGACTACTCTGTTGTGGTGCGCGGGCTTCTCACGGTGGTGGCTTCTCTTGTGGAGCATGGAGTGTAGGCGCTTGGGCTTCAGTAGTTGCAGTGCATGGGGTCAGTGGTCGTGGCTCGTGGGCTCTAGAGCGCAGGCTCAGTAGTTGTGGCACACGGGCTTAGTTGCTCTGAAGCATGTGGGATCTTCCCAGACCAGGTATTGAACCCATGTCCCCGGCATTGGCAGGTGGATTCCTAACCACTGCACCACCAGGGAAGTCCCGTTTTTAATATTTTACTTTTAAACCTTGGAGATTTTTAAGGCTGTCAATTTAATGAAACAATAAAGGAATAATATCAACTACAGAGAAATCTCTTAAGACTGTATTTTTCAGCCTTGAACTAAGGTAAGTGAACAGAATTTGTTTTGAGGATGTTTATAAACTTTTTGTACTAAGAACTTGTCATTATGAAAAACCTGTCATTTTACAGGAAGAAAATGATAAATTCTTATTGTTTCCCTTTTTCTCGCAAGATGCAAGGTAGATATCAAAACACGATTCTTGGGGAAATATGTATCTTTGTAGTTCTGCTGTCACTGTTTTTTTTTGGCCTCGTGGCTTGCGGGATCTTTGTTCCCTGACCAGAGATGGAACCCGCTCCCCCTGCAGTGGAAGCACAGAGTTCTAACCACTGGACCACCAGGGAAGTCCCTCTGTTGTCACGTCTGATGACAAAAGAATATTTACTAAAAATAAGAAAAAAACACCTCAGCCTAATTAAAAGAGGGGGCCATCCAGCTTCATTTCACAATATTATATTTATTTGAAATAGTGAAATTGAGCTCTCTGAAGGAAAACTCTTGCCCTTCAGAGTCTAATACGTGTGTGCCTTACTTTGATTACTTCACTGAAGTGAGAAGAACCCAGGGATGCAAAGTGATAATGTTTAATGAAAGCTTTTTTATAACATTTAATATTAGCACAACAATTCACTTTTCTTCTAGTTGTATATGGATCCTGGTTTGATCACGTTTTAAGCTGGGAAGAACACAAAAATGCTAAGAACATTCTAATTCTATCCTGTGAAGAAATGAAGAAAGTAAGTCCTTTCTACCATTTCAACAATGAAAATTTAAGTAGAATTAAGTTAAAACAGGAAACCAATCCATGAATTCCATTTTCAGGTTTCAGAGAATGAATTTAGTGTTTTGATGAGATATACTTTATATATATATATGTATGTATGTATGTATGTATGTATTTGCTTTTTGCTCAGGATCCTTCTAAAACCATAAAGAAAATAACTGCTTTCCTTGGTTTAAGCATGAGTGATGGTGAAATTAATCAGATTGCTTGGAAAACATCATTCACTGAAATGAAAAATAATACAGCCAAAGAAAACTGTGATCCAAATCATACCAGCTGTGCCCTCACCTCTAATAGGAACCTGGTATTTAGGAAAGATAAGTCAGAGATGTGATGCTTTGTCTGGGCTTACGTCTGGAAGTAATTGTATTTCACCATTTTTAGCCTCTCACTTCACCTTTGTGCACCCCATACCTTGCACAGTGGATTGCACATTGGCATCCCTCAGTGAACGTTTATTCAGTTTATTAAGTGAAATTTTTGAATTACATTCTTTCCAGACGTTGACATTCCCAAGCCCAGTTAGGAACCAATTGAAAGAAAGACACAGGTGTCAAACAGATAGAAATGATAAAGCTCTGCGAAGACTGTGCCTCAGGTCTGCAGCCTAGTGTGATTGCTAATAACTAACCCTGAATTTTAGAAACATACTCATTTAGTCACAGCCGCTCAAGTGCAGTCCTGACCCCCGCTGGGGCAGGACACTTAGAGCACGGCACAGAGTGGTACATGACTCATGTTTTCTCCAGGAGAGAGAAGAAAGCTGATGAGTGTGACCAGTGCCTTTTCCTAACGTCACCAATCAAATAACTCACCCTGCAGAAGTAAGGAAGGGGTGGAGAGAGAGCCTGGGATTGTAATCTAAGGATGTCCCTCTGCGTGGAAACACAGAGAAGAAAATAAATCTTCTCCACTGATTCCTGACGTTTTACTTAGAAGCAGGTTGGGTACATCTGGATATAGAATTGTTTTGAAATCCATGTGAATGTTAATCCACATCTGGGGAGAAAATGTTTTAACATTTTTCAAATTTTTCATAACTTACAAAGACAAAATTCTTTGTACTTATGTACTCAGGTTTCTTACTAAAAACACACGTTTATTTCCGTTCTTTGCCTCAACTGAATATAATTACTCCCAAAGCAAATACTGGCCAACTCATGTAAATCAGATATTATCTTAACTTTGCAAATTACTTTTGTCCTTTTTGGTGGTTCATTTTTTATTTCCTTATAGTTGGAAACCCAGGGCTGAGAGAGAGGAGAGAATTCAATTTACCAAATGTTTATTATTAAACTATTTTCTAAAAACTAAGTTTCAAAAATTTAATAAAGGGCTTCCCTGGTGGCGCAGTGGTTGCGCGTCCGCCTGCCGATGCAGGGGAACCGGGTTCGCGCCCCGGTCTGGGAGGATCCCACATGCCGCGGAGCGCCTGGGCCCGTGAGCCATGGCCGTTGAGCCTGCGCGTCCGGAGCCTGTGCTCCGCGACGGGAGAGGCCACAGCAGAGGGAGGCCCGCATACCCCCCCAAAAAAAAAAATTTAATAAAATACAGACCTGTCATTCAGAAGATCATAATCTAGATGGTAATACAAGGTCATAACAACTATACTAATAGTATGAGCAAATGTGAATAGCAGCGTGAATAAGGGAGAGAAAATATTTGCCTAGCAAAGTAGGTGAGGAGATCAGATCTGGGACTGGAAGCCTGAGCAGGATTTTACTAGGAAAATGACAAGGAAGAAATATGTTACAGCAAGAGCTAACAGCAAGAAGAAAATCTTAGAACCACCATGGAATTAGAAGGTGTTTTCTAGAAGGAGCAGGTAGTCTCATGTGCTAAAGTAGTATATGATATGGGAAGCAGAATGAGAGAGATGAAGACTGTGGACAGAGAGCAAAAGCTTTGATGGACATCATGAGGTCTGTTTGCTGTTTTAAGAAGGGACCTGACGTGGTCAGACCTTTTGCTAGAAAATAATAGAGTCAGAGTGGAAAATTGATTAGAAGAGGGTGAAAACAGAGACAAAAAGTGCCGTTAAAATGTTGCTGTCATAGGACAAGGAAAGAAACATTGAGGGTCATAATTCAGGCAGGGGCAGCAAGCCAGTGTTGGGTGCAGCTCGGCTGAGAGGTCAGCTTAGGAGGCATCAGCAGACTGTGGAATTAGGTAAAATGGTTCAGGGTGAGTGGGAAGGGCTAGTGAAGAAAGGGATAGAAGGGAGAGCCCTAGGGACCCTGACATCAACAGCCCGAGACAAGCCAAGAAAAGAAATCAGCCAGAATTAGGAAGAAAACTAGGCTCAAACATGACCATTTATTTACCATTTGTGAATTCTGGGAATGCAGTTTCTATAGTATTGGCGTTGGAAGCCACATTCAGGAGGGGGTTGAAGAGATAAGAGGTTAAGGAGAGGAGTAGAAGTGAAGGACCACTCTTAAGAAGCGTAAGAATGGAGGACAGTATTGAAACGGTATGGGAGCTGGAGAAAGGCAGGGTGAAGAGAAAGGTTAGAAGGGGTGGGGGAGGGATGATAAAGGGAAGACAGAATGTGGAAAAGGATGCATGAAGAAAAGAAATGAGCGAAGAGGAGAGAAACAGGAAGATATTGGGAGGGACCATGGTAAAGACGGTGCTGAGAAATGAGGAAGTTCTAATCCTTAGTGGAGTCCCATACTTCTGTTGATGTCTTTTACCACCTCCCTTTGAGATATGATTAGCAATACTCAGTATTCATACAGCTCATTCTACAAACTTGAGAAATTTCACTCTAATGAGAAGAGTTAATCTCTGACCTGCCAACTAGTGACCCTAGCAAATAGCACCAGGTGAAATCATGTCAACATAATTGTAGCTGGCAACCTTAATTCTAATGCATTTAAATTCTACCTAAAAGTGATTTCCTTATATTAGAGCTAACAAAACACAGGTTAACAGTGGAAGTAGCCTCTCTGATACTAGTTCCCATGAGTGCCAGTGGTAAATTAGGACTGTATGAGGAATGATACACAAAGAGGGTCAGTAGAGACCACTTACTTCATTCCTTCCATTGGCTGGATGGAGTGGGAGTGGGGAATCCATCCTCTGAAAATGATCATTTCAAATAAATGACTGAAGTTGGTGATTCAGACTCCTTGGCACACGGAGCTATTCCTCACTTTTCAGAGGAGAATTTGTGCCTGCAGTTGTCCTTACTTTAAAGTCATAAATGGAGCTTATATTCTAGAAAGTGACTATGGTGGCCATGGAGATAAGGTGACAAGGGAGGATACAGAGTAGTCCACGTAAGTGTCAGAAGTCCAAGGGCCCATGCAAACTAAAATTTATGGGGAATATTACAGGAGTATGGAAAGATGTATGGGCAGGATGCATGTTGCAATACTGCTTATAACAATGAAAACCTCAGATGCACTTAAATGGCTACTAATCAGAAATTTAAACATATTAAGTTACATCCATACAAGGGTTTACTATGGAGTCATGAAAACTATAGATGAAGAATAGCTAGCATTTACTGAGTGCTTACTCTGTGCCAGGCACGTTACCTGATTTATCTAAAACTTGGCAACAGACTTTTGAGGATGCTATTTATGTGGTTTTACTGAGACACCAAACACCTGAATAACTTGTCTAATATCACACAGCTAGTAGCTGGTACAGTCAAGATTTGAATCCAAACAATCTTACTCTACTTAGTGTAATTTTCATTGTAGGTGTATAAATAGTAATATGGAAAGATGATCAAAGTATAAAAAGTGAAAAAAGTAGGTTATAATTGTGTGACTTTTAAATGCAGTTTATATGCTTATATATGTTTACAAAGAAGAACATCTAGAAGAATGCATGCTAACCAATTTATGCCATGTGAGCTGGGTACATTTCCTTGATTTGTATTTTCTTTTGTGTGTATGTATGTATTTTCTGTAACCTACATATATAAATACTCTATTAGTTTTTAAATATTTTTTTTCTTAAAAAAAGTGAAAGAAAGAGTGAAAGAATAAATCAGAAACCAAGCAAACAAAAGTCAGGTCAAATGGAAGAAGACAACAGTGGTTCAGGCGAATTGATATAAGAGGCCGGAAGGGAGAACTAAGAAGGATGGAAAAATATTAAGTAAATTAATAACATTAACATTGCCCTTCTAAGGGCCAGGCATTTTGACCTCATGAAATTGACCTTGTGCCCCAGTTGGTGTGTTTTAGAAGCAATGCCATTTCCTGATTCTGGGATCTTCCCTCTGATACTATTTTCTTTCCTTTTTCTTCTCCCCCAAGTGGAAGAATTCCACTTTACTTCTTCTTTTTTTAAATGTATATATGTATTTATTTATTAAACATCTTTATTGGAGGATAATTGCTTTACAGTGGTGTGTAGGTTTCTGCTTTATAACAAAGTGAATCAGTTATACATATATATATGTCCCCATATCCCCTCCCTCTTGAGTCTCCCTCCCTCCCACACTCCCTATCCCGCCCCTCTGGGTGGTCACAAAGCACCGAGCTGATCTCCCTGTGCTATGCGGCTGCTTCCCACTAGCTATCTATTTTACATTTGGTAGTGTATATATGTCCATGCCACTCTCTCATTTTATCCCAGCTTACCCTACTCTAATTGGCAGATGGTTAGACTAACGTGTGCTAATATTGTTTCTTCCATGCTTGGAGTCAGATGTCAGCTCCTTTATCCTCCACAACTGTGTAGGTTGGAGGAGAGTTAAAGCATTGAAGTAGAAAGCAGGAAATTTACTCTTTGCCCTAATTTTAGAAATTATATCGCTTAAAATTAGCTGAAAACAGGAATGCTGGGTGGGAATGATAAATGAGAGAAATATATTTATTTCAGTCGAACTTTGCACACGTGAAAATTTTGTTAACTCGCACCTTAAAGATCCTAGAGTTGGTTTTCATGGTGCAGAACAAAAATCTTTTGCTAACAACACTGTCATTTTAAGGTGATAGAAGTCAAAGACTGTTTCCTTGGGGTTGAACTAGCAGCCAAAACATTCTTTACTTAGGGGCTTGGGATGTGGCTGTTGGCAACGCATTTCATGGTGGGGTCTTGCTTCAATGGTAAAATTTAAGCTAAAACAAGCCAAAAACTATAGGTTTCTTTATTTTCACTAAACAGGCAATTGAAATACACGGTACATAAATAAGTGGTAAGATTATTGTAAAATGAAATGGACAGAATAAATATTTAATTTTCCATCTATGAGATTTTCACAATAAAATCACAGTTTACTTTGTTAAAAAAACAAACAAAAAAACACAACTTCTCATGTCCTCAAGTCCATTCCCTAGTAGGTCTGCATCTTTATTCCCATCCTGCCCCTAGGTTCTTCATGACCACTTTTTTTTTTTTTTAGATTCCATATATATGTGTTAGCATATGGTATTAGTTTTTCTCTTTCTGACTTACTTCACTCTGTATGACAGACTCTAGGTCCATCCACCTCACTACAAATAACTCAGTTTCGTTTCTTTTTATGGCTGAGTAATATTCCATTGTATATATGTGCCACATCTTCTTTATCCATTCATCTGTCGATGGACACTTAGGTTGCTTCCATGTCCTGGCTATTGTAAATAGAGCTGCAACTAACATTGCGGTACATGACTCTTTTTGCATTATGGTTTTCTCAGGGTATATGCCCAGAAGTGGGATTGCTGGGTCTTACGGTAGTTCTATTTTTAGTTTTTTAAGGAACCTCCATACTATTCTCCATAGTGGCTGTTTCAATTTACATTCCCACCAACAGTGCAAGAGGGTTCCCTTTTCTCCACACCCTCTCCAGCATTTATTGTTTGTGGATTTTTTTGATGATGGCCATTCTGACTGGTGTGAGGTGATATCTCAGTGTAGTTTTGAGTTGCATTTCTCTAATGATTAATGATGTTGGGCATTCATTCATGTGTTTGTTGGCAATCTGTATATCTTCTATGGAGAAATGTCTGTTTAGGTCTTCTGCCCATTTTGGGATTGGGTTGTTTGTTTTTTTGATATTGAGCTGCTTGTAAATCTTGGGGGTTAATCCTTCGTCAGTTGCTTCATTTGCAAATATTTTCTCCCATTCTGAGGGTGGTCTTTTGGTCTTGTTTATGGTTTCCTTTGCTGTGCAAAAGCTTTTAAGTTTCATTAGGTCCCATTTATTTATTTTTGTTTTTATTTCCATTTCTCTAGGAGGTGGGTCAAAAAGGATCTTGCTGTGACTTATGTCATAGAATGCTCTGCCTATGTTTTCCTCTAAGAGTTTGATAGTGTCTGGCCTTACATTTAGGTCTTTAATCCATTTTGAGTTTATTTTTGTGTATGGTGTTAGGGAATGTTCTAATTTCATTCTTTTACATGTAACTGTCCAGTTCTCCCAGCACCATTTATTGAAGAGGGTGTCTTTTCTCCACTGTATATTCTTGACTCCTTTATCAAAAATAATGTGACCATACGTGAATGGGCTTATCTCTGGGCTTTCTATCCTGTTCCATTGATCTATATTTCTGTTTTTGTGCCAATACCGTACTGTCTTGATTACTGTAGCTTTGTACCATAGTCTGAAGTCAGGGAGCCTGATTCCTCCAGTTCCGTTTTTCTTTCTCAAGATTGCTTTGGCTGTTCTGGGTCTTTGTGTTTCCATACAAATTGTGAAATTTTTTGTTCTAGTTCTGTGAAAAATGCCAGTGGTAGTTTGATGAGGATTGCATTGAATCTGTAGATTGCTTTGGGTAGTACAGTCATTTTCACAATGTTAATTCTTCCAATCCAAGAACATGGTATATCTCTCCATCTGTTTGTATCATCTTTAATTTCTTTCATCAGTGTCCTAGAGTTTTCTGCATACAGGTGTTTTGTCTCCTTAGGTAGGTTTATGCCTATGTATTTTATTCTTTTTGTAGCAATGGTAAATGGGAGTGTTTCCTTAATTTCTCTTTCAGATTTTTCATCATTAGTGTATAGGAATGCAAGGGATTTCTGTGCATTAGT
>NC_041219.1:69528998-69576815 GCF_002837175.3 Physeter macrocephalus | reverse complement strand
CTGGTAGCCTCCTTAGGATTCTCTATGTATAGTATCATGTCATCTGCAAACAGTGACAGCTTTACTTCTTTTCCGATTTGGATTCCTTTTCTTGTCTGATTGCTGTGGCTAAAACTTCCAAAACAATGTTGAATAATAGTGGTGAGAGTGGGCAACCTTGTCTTGTTCCTGATCTTACTGGAAATGGTTTCAGTTTTTCACCATTGAGGACGATGTTGGCTGTGGGTTTGTTATACATGGCCTTTATTATGTTGAGGTAAGTTCTCTCTATGCCTACTTTCTGCAGGGTTTTATCATAAATGGGTGTTGAATTATGTCAAAAGCTTTCTCTGCATCGATTGAGATGATCATATGGTTTTTCTCCTTCAATTTGTTAATATGGTGTATCACGTTGATTGATTTGCATATATTGAAGAATCCTTGCATTCCTGGAATAAACCCCACTTGATCATGGTGTATGATCCTTTTAATGTGCTGTTGGATTCTGTTTGCTAGTATTTTGTTGAGGATTTTTGCATCTATGTTCATCAGTGATATTGGCCTGTAGTTTTCTTTCTTTGTGACGTCTTTGTCTGGTTTTGGTATCAGGGTGATGGTGGCCTCATAGAATGAGTTTGGGAGTGTTCCTCCCTCTGCTATCTTTTGGAAGAGTTTGAGAAGGATAGGTGTTAGCTCTTCTCTAAATGTTTGATAGAATTTGCCTGTTAAGCCATCTGGTCCTGGGCTTTTGTTTGTTGGAAGGTTTTTAATCACAGTTTCAATTTCAGTGCTTGTGATTGGTCTGTTCATATTTTCTACTTCTTCCTGGTTCAGTCTCGGAAGGTTGTGCTTTTCTATGAATTTGTCCACTTCTTCCAGGTTGTCCATTGTATTGGCATATATATAGTTGCTTGTGGTAATCTCTCATGATCCTTTGTATTTCTGCAGTGCCAGTTGTTACTTCTCCTTTTTCATTTCTAATTCTATTAATTTGAGTCTTCTCCCTTTCTTTCTTGAGAAGTCTGGCTAATGGTTTAACAATTTTGTTTATCTTCTCAGAATACCAGCTTTTAGTTTTATTGATCTTTACTATCGTTTCCTTCATTTCTTTTTCATTTATTTCTGATCTGATCTTTATTATTTCTTTCCTTCTGCTAACTTTGGGGGGTTTTTTTGTTCTTCTTTCTCTAATTGCTTTAGGTGTAAGTTTAGGTTGTTTATTTGAGCTGATTCTTGTTTCTTGAGGTAGGATTTTATTGCTATAAACTTTCCTCTTAGAAGTGCTTTTGCTGCATCCCTTAGGTTTTGGGTCAGCGTGTTCTCATTGTCATTTGCTTCTAGGTATTTTTTGATTTTCTCTTTCATCTCTTCGTTAGTAAGTAGTGTATTGTTTAGCTTCCATGTGTTTGTATTTTTTACAGATTTTTTTCTTGTAATTGATATCTAGTCTCATAGCTTTGTGGTCAGAAAAGATACTTGAGATGATTTCAGTTTTCTTAACTTTACCAAAGCTTGATTTGTGACCCAAGATATGATCTATCCTGGAGAATGTTCCATGAGCACTTGAGAAGAAAATGAATTTTGTTGTTTTTGGATGGAATGTCTTATAAATATCAATTTAATCCATCTTGTTTAATGTATCATTTAAAGCTTGTGTTTCCTTATTTATTTTCATTTTAGATGATCTGTCCATTGGTGAAAGTGGGTGTTAAAGTCCCCTACTATGATTGTGTTCCTGTCAATTCTCCAGCTTTCTTTTGATTTCCATTTGCATGGAATATCTTTTCCATCCCCTCAGTTTCAGTCTGTATGTGTCCCTAGGTCTGAAGTGGGTTTCTTGTAGACAGCATATATATGGGTCTTGTTTTTGTATCTGTCCAGCCAGTCTGTGTCTTCTGGTTGGAGCATTTAATCTATTTACATTTTAAGGTAATTATTCATATGTTTGTTCCTAGTACCATTTTCTTAATTGTTTTGGGTTTGTTATTGTAGGTCTTTTCCTTCTCTTGTGTTTTCTGCCTAGGGAAGTTCCTTTAGCATTTGTTGTAAAGCTGGTTTAGGGGTGCTGAATTCTCTTAGCTTTTGCTCACCTGTAAAGATTTTAATTTCTCCATCAAATCCGAATGATATCCATGCTGGATAAAGAATCCTGGTTGTAGGTTTTTCCTTTTCATCACTTTAAATATGTCCTGCCACTTCTTCTTGCTTGCAGATTTTCTTCTGAAATATCAGCTGTAAACCTTATGGGGATTCCCTTGTATGTTATTTGTTGTTTTTCCCTTGCTGCTTTTAATATTTTTTCTTTGTATTTAGTTTTTGATAGTTTGATTAATATGTGTCTGGCGTGTTTCTCTTTGGATTTATCCTGTATGGAACTCTCTGCGCTTCCTGGACTTGACTAACTATTTCGATTCCCATATTAGGGGAAATTTCGACTATAATCTCCTCAAAAATTTTCTTAGTCCCTTTCTTTTTCTCTTCTTCTTCTGGGACCCCTATAATTCGAATGTTGGTGCATCTAATGTTGTCCCAGAGGTCTCTGAGACTGTACTCAATTCTTTTCGTTCTTTTTTCTTTATTCTGCTCTGCAGTAGTTATTTCCAGTATTTTATCTTCCAGGTCCCTTATCCGTTCTTCTGCCTCAGTTATTCTGCTATTGATTCCTTCTAGAGAATTTTTAATTTCATTTATCGTGTTGTTCATCACTGTTTGTTGCTCGTTAGTTCTTCTAGGTCCTTGTTAAACATTTCTAGTATTTTCTCCATTCTATTTCCAAGATTTTGGATCATCTTTACTATCATTATTCTGAATTCTTTTTCAGGTAGACTGCCTATTTCCTCTTCATTTGTTTGGTCTAGTGGGCTTGTACCTTGCTCCTTCATCTGCTGTGTGTTTCTCTGTCTTCTCATTTTTCTTAACTTACTGTGTTTGGGGTCTCCTTTTAGCAGGCTGCAGGTTCGTAGTTCCCGTTGTCTTGGTGTCTGCCCCCAGTGGCTAAGGTTGGTTCAGTGGGTTGTGTAGGCTTCCTGGTGGAGTGGACTAGTGCCTGTGTTCTGGTGGATGAGGCTGGATCTTGTCTTTCAGGTGGGCAGGTCCGTGTCCAATGGTGTTTTTTGGGGTGTCTGTGAACTTATTATGATTTTAGGCAGCCTCTCTGCTAATGGGTGTGGTTGTGTTCCTGTCTTGCCAGTTGTTTGGCATAGGGTTTCCAGCCCTGTAGCTTGCTGGTCATTGGGTGGAGCTGGGTCTTGGCGTTGAGATGGAGATCTCTGGGAGATTTTCACCGTTTGATATTATGTGGATCTGGGAGGTCTCTGGTGGACCAATTTCCTGAACTCGGTTCTCCCACCTCAGAGGCACAGGTCTGACACCTGGCCAGAGCACCAAGACCCTGTCATCCACTCGGCTCAGAATAAAAGGGAGGAAAAAAGACAGAATGAAAGAAAAAATAAAATAAAGTTAATAAAATAAAAAATAATTATTAAAAATAAAAAAATTTTTTAAGTTAATAAAAACAAAAGAGAGAAAGAAAGAAAGAAAGAAAAGAGCAACCAAACCGAAAAATCCACCAATGATAGCAAGCACTAAAAACTATACTAAAAACAAAAAACCACAAAACCCCAAAAAACGGACAGACTGAACCCTAGGACAAATGGTAAAAGCCAAGCTATACAGACAAAATCACACACAGAAGCATACACATACACACTCACAAAAAGAGAAAAAAGAAATATATATATATATATATCGTTGCTCCCAAAGTCCACTGCCTCAATTTGGGCTGATTCGTTGTCTATTCAGGTATTCCACAGATGCAGGGTACATCAAGTTGACCGTGGAGATTTAATCCGCTGCTCCTGAGGCTGCTGGGAGAGATTTCCCTTTCTCTTCTTTGTTCGCACAGCTCCCGGGGTTCAGTTTTGGATTTGGCCCCGCCTCTGCGTGTAGGTCGCCTGAGGGCGTCTGTTCTTCGCTCAGACAGGACGGGGTTAAAGGAAAAGCATCTGATTAGGGGACTCTGGCTCACTCAGGCCGTGGGGAGGGAGGGGTACGGATGTGGGGCGAGCCTGCTATGGCAGAGGCCGGCGTGACGTTGCACCAGCCTGAGGCGCGCCGTGCGTTCTCCCGGGGAAGTTGTCCCTGGATCCCGGGACCCTGGCAGTGGCGGGCTGCACAGGCTCCCGGGAGGGGAGGTGTGGAGAGTGACCTGTGCTTGCACACAGGCTTCTTGGTGGCGTCAGCAGCGGCCTTAGCGTCCCATGCCCGTCTCTGGGGTCCGTGCTGATAGCCGCGGCTCGCATCCGTCTCTGGAGCTTGTTTAGGCAGTGCTCTGAATCCCCTGAATCAGGTGCAGTGGGTGATTGGACAAACTACTTTACTTCAAAGCAGAAGAGAGTATTTGATGAACTATTCACAGAGAAAATGAAGCATAGTGAACTAGCAAAACACTTTGGAGATTACTCTTAATATAAATGGCAAATGAAACCAATTTCCATTTTATGCAGTGCAGTGCTTGGGGAATACATAAATATTTTTCACAAATGTGGAAAGCAGATATTTCCTGCAGTGAGAAACAGACACCTTATGAAAAAGTGTCATGTGTGAGAGACTATTATTAGCATATTTAGTGATAGATAATTACTAATAAAAGGAAGTATACAATTTTTGAATGGCTGAATTATATATCTGCTTTTGGAATATTTGTAAGGCAAGGAGATTACTTCTATTCAGAGACAGCGTATTACTGTGTGTGTTCTATAAGCTGCATTAATGTACAACAAAAGAGGTGAGGGATTATCTAAAATAACAAATGTCTGAGAAGAAATTATTTTCTGCCTATTTGGACCATCGTGACCTCTAAACAAACATTTTATTTCAACATTCCCCAGTGTCTGTGTAGAAATATTCTCCAGTGTCGTACAATGACAGACATCATTTTACTAAGGTGGGAACATGTAATAGATAGATTATATTAAATGATCACAGTCTGGTATATTAGTGAGAATGAAGAATGAAAAAAATACTCTTTACCTATAAATTGACAGCGGCTTGGCATTCCAGTATTTTCTTTATCATTAATATAGTCAAATTACAATTTTGAAAGGTATAAGTTTCCTTGAATTACATATGATTTTTCACAGTATTTTGAATATGTATGCTTTCTCCCAGAAGCATTTCTAGCATTAATCCAATCTCTATAATTCTCTCTCTCCTGTAATGAATGTGATTCTGTAGCTTTAGCCTAGAGGACACTGTAATGAAATTTCAGTGAACTTATTTTTAGGATTATTGCCTAAATGACAATACACAAGTTATGAGCATCTATGTCATATTGTTTACATCTTGGCCATAATATCTTATTCAAGGCTAAATGGAAAATCGAGACTGTATATTGTATATGACTCTGAGCTATAAACCCAAAGCAGTGGGTTGAGTTAGTTAATTCAGCCAAACACTTTGATTCTGTACCTCAATGTATTGGGAATCTTATTTTTAGTAACAAATCTGTTGGAGCATTTTGTATCGAGTTGATCACAATTCAGGAAGTATTAGATTTTGATCAATCTTCTATATATACATATTTGTTTTGAATAAAATGTACTCCTGTGGACTTCATGCAATTCAGGGTTTTATTTTTTCTTCAGAATTAACACTCACAGAGATCTACTTCGACATCTCCCTTCCCCAAATAAATGAGGTTAGTGAATGAGAGAGGCAATCAGGTGTGATTTTGGTCAAGTCCTTATCTTCATTTTGTAGCTAAAATCATAGTTAACTTCCCCTGATGCTGATGTGCAGAGAATGACTAAGCTGTTGGAATACGGCAAAGGGGGTCTGATGAGACAGGCGAGGGGAGAAGACATTGACCGTGGTGTTCGAGTTACCAAATTCCATGAGGCTATATCATCTTCTCACATTAAGATGATCATTGAGGTGGAATGAACTGACATAGGACTTTATTTGATGACATGATAGTATTTTAAATCTGTAAGGTACGTTGGGGATCATTGTAATCCAGTTTTGATAGGAAATTCCTTAAGGTCAATAATCTAAAGGTATTTACAACTATGAGCCTTAATTCCCACATCATTATCAGTCAGGCAAAAAATAATTTTTTGAGCATCTTCTATATGCCAGGCCTTATTGTAGACCATAGGGACACATGATGAACTTGACAGAGTTCTCAAGATGCTTACATTCTAGTAGGGATAAATATATAATTTTTTACGAAGTAAACACTTGAGATACACCAGGTACCAATACGTGCTCTAAAGGAGATAAAATGAGGTAATGTGGCAAACAGTTACTGCAGAGCTGCCTCAGCTGGGTGTTGGGCTGAGGACCCCGAGGAAGGGACGTAGGAGATCCAATGCGAGTGATGAATGGGGCTCCCTGGCTTGGAGGCGTGGCAAGGAGTTTGGATTTCATGCTAGGTGGGGGATTTCCCACGGAGGAGTGAGACATTCTGCTGGACACTTTCACAAGATCACTCTGATGACGAGACGGAGGAGGGACGTAGGGTCAAGGAGAAGAGGCATGGACAAATGGCTAGTACAGTGTAGGTGAGGGAATAATATAGGAGTGGGAACGGTGAGAAATGGCCAGTTTCAGGATATATCGAGCTAGCTCACCTATTATAGGAATGAAAGACAGAAAGGCATAGAAGATGAAGCCTAGATTTTTAGCTAATCAACTGAGTAGCTGAGGTACCATTTAGTTAGATATGAAGGCTTGTTAGCAGCATGATTTTGGTGGTGGAGGGGCAGGGGGGAGGAGCTATGGATCAAGACCTCTGCTTTGAGGAGTAGAGACACAGATGTAGAGAACAAACTTACGGTTACCAAGGTGGGGAGGGGGCGTTGGGCGAATTGGGAGATTGGGATCGACATATATACGCTACTGATACTATATATAATATAGATAGCTAATGAGAACCTGCTGTATAGGCACAGGGAACTCTACTCAATGCTCTGTGGTGACCTAAATGGGAAGGAAATCCAAAAAAGAGGGCATATACGCATATGTATAGCTGATTCACTTTGCTGTAGGGCAGAAACTAACACAACATTGTAAAGCAACTATACTCCAATTTTTAAAAAAAGAAGACCTGCTCTGGCCGTGCTGTTTGAAACGTCATTTAGACACCAGGTAATTGGTAGGATAGGAGAGTCTCTGATGATGGCGGTGCTGTCCCCTGGGGCCAAGGTGGGGGTTGAAGAAGGTGGGGAGACTTGGGCAGCTGGGCCAGTTTAGAAGAGTTATAGAGCACCTCGGAAACGAGAGTCTGCATGATGATGGCTGTTGCTGGGACGGGATGCAGACTAATTGCTCTGATACCCACGTCCAGTGGGGGGTTCACCTTTTCAAAGGTAAGTTCTGAATCTCTCCCCCTGAACTCTAACCCACCACACTGCTTTTTTCACTTCCTTGGATCTGACCAAACAACTTATATCCATTTCCCCATCCAAATGGCTTCCTATTACTCCCCTATCGATTCCCCTGTCTTGTTTTTAAAATTTTCGCTATTCTTCGATCATTTCTCTCCCCACGGCCTCCTCTACTGTAGTTAATACATCACTGCCAGATCCTAATGATTCTTCTCAGGTTTCATTAGGAGGCACTGTCTCACTTCCATGTATCTGTTTGTGCCTTAATGGCATTTCACCCCATTATTGGTTTAACACCAGCTCTAAGAAAACCTTCTCTGGTACGCCTCTTTCCCTGCCCCATTGTTTTTCATTTCTCCCTCATTGGTTCTTCAGTGACCCTTCGCTTATATTTTACTTCCCACACTTAACCATTCGGGCTTTGTATTACTAGGTAAATGTCTGCCTCCTATTCTAGTTTGTAAGGTTCTTACCAGTAAGAGTCCATGGCATGTTCATTTTTGTATCCTCCACCACACCTAGCTGGCGACAGCACTCATCATAGATGTGTAACTAATGTTGGTTGTCAATTGAGTTCGTGGACCAGTTTAATTTTATGTCTTCCAGGAGACTCAGTTCCAATACTGTTATCCACTTTGGTTCTATTTTTATATTCTCCTATTACTTCATGCTTGCATTAGTCAGTTTTTTAAAATTTAATCGTATATTCCCTTCTATTATTACTTAACTATTTCACATTAGGCAAGTCTTTTCTTCCCAATTTTATTGTAGACTTACAAAGAGCTTGTCAGAAGCTTTTTCAGTGACAGGTGGAGCGTGTTGCCCTCAGAAATTATTCAATAAGCGTGGGTTGAATGGAAGAACGAATTAGTGAATGAATGATTTAAGGAATGAAAACACATTCCCATCTATCTACCTGCTCAGCTGTAGGCATGAATGCTTAGAGTCATATTTAATTCTTTGCTTTTCCTCCACTTTCCAATTCAAACCAGTCACAAAATACTATCGATTCTTGCTTTTCAATCTCTTTTACTCCATTCTGTGTGTAATGAAAGACTTTGTCAATCTTCCTTCAAACATAAAGTAAGCCAAGATCCGTTATAAATGATAAGAACAGCCTACCACCTACAGGGTAACTAAGTCTCGTGGAGAAGTTTGTGGTGATTCACACAATGTGTGTGTGCTTTTAGCCTTTTCTTGTTTTTTTGCAATTTCTCCTTGTCATGTGTAAGACTATAAAATAGAAATACTTTTTGTTTTTAAGCAGCTCTTTCACACATTAATAAAATATCAATTAAAGTCAGGTAATTGAAAATCAGTGTCAAAGAGGAATCCTGTAGCCTTTAAATAACATTCACAGTGATTTTGTTAATGTTTACTCTAATAAAAGAATTCTTGATTCTTTTTCTGAATATACAGCTATGGACCTAAATGGAATTTTCTAAGGACTTAGCAGAGGAGGAAATAGGAATGGCCCTGTGGTTACTTTGGATGAAAAGCTACACAAAACATGAGTAACTAAGGTGTCATCAGTCCACCTAGCCACCCCTCCTCCCACCAGCTGCCAATTAATTACAGGGAAACTAATCAGAGCCTGCAGGGTTACATGGGGTGTGTGCCCCATTTGGATAAGGACAGTTTGGATTATTACCCATCTGAAGTGTGAGGTAATCTCACACTTGTAATCTCAAACCCTAACAGATGTGGGTAAATAAATTTGGGCATTTTTTTTCAGGTTATTTGTAATATAATCATTTAGTAGTTTAAAATCTTCGTGGCAATTGGTATATAACTGTGAGGGTTTACTAATCTTTAATTGTTAACTGGCTGTGTGATCATTATCCCTGGGATGAAAAGGAAAATCTCAAACTACAGTTAATAATAGGAGTAGAAATCCGAGCCAATCTATGTCTTTGAATTTATATATATATATTTCTAAAAGTATGATTTTGGTCAATTCAGATTTGCTGTTTATTTCAATGGCTTATATTAATTTACATTATCAAATTTGCTTTAATAGAAATGAGAAAATACAGGTCTTTGGATGCTCTCAGTTATTTGGATTATGCCTTCATTTTGTGAAAGTTTCATAGTCTACCAGGATCTGTGCAAAGGATACCTGAGGGAGGTACGGGCAGGCACAGAGGGAGAGAGCATCCTTGTGATAAGTGGCCTGGTTAGGGAGAGAGGGTATATTTCTATGTAATTGACACAAAGGAAATTTTAATTAAAATAAATGTGACCAACTAAATCCTGCCAGGTGGTAGACAGCTGAGTTGGAAAATGACAGAGAAGCTTATTCAGTCCTGACAGAAATATTTAAAAGTCATCAGGTAAATATACAAATTAATAATGTTAGTATTACATTTGCTCCAAAAGGGAGTTCTAGCCAGTCCAATACATATCTCATTTCATTCCTCTTTTGCTCGCATAGTAAAGGTCAACTATATCCTGTTTTGTGAGAGTTCAGCTTCTGATTTATAACTAAGGTTATAAGGCTTCTGTAGCCAGGGGTGAAGTAACATTTCTGCCCTGAGGGTCATAAAACCTAAGTAGGAATTCCTTGAGCCCTCTGTAGAGTGCAAACAAAACTAAGGCCTGAGGGGGATGAGGCTGCAGTGACAGGACTCGTCACAGTACTCTTTCTATGATGCCAATTAAACAAAAGGGCCCTGGGTCGCAGGAAGGACAGCTAATCAGTGCCCTGGCCAGGGCTGGTTTGATACCTAGACTATTGAGGACAGTCATCTGCTGGTTCACGTAAGGTCCTGCCTTCAATCAGAGCTGTTGGCTCTTAAAGTCTGACCCAGGCGTGGGTCTCTGCTATGAAATGAGAGATCTGAAATTCAAAGAAAAAGAACTTGGGCAGTGATATTTATTTCTGTAAAATGAGGAGATTGTGCAAAAAGACCCCTGAGGGCCCATCCAGCTCAGCACCTTTCCCATGCCCTGAAGTGCCTCCCTCAGGGACTCTCCTCCCCGCGAGAAGGATGAAGAATGTAAGTACCAGCTGCGGGTAGATGACGGAAGGAAGAGGACAGCGACGTGTTGTCATTTCCCCAGCCACATCCAGTGGTCCTGTCTTGACTCCTATTTCTGTGTGTGTTGATCTTTTCCTGCCAGTACCTCAGGCTTTCCTATTTTTACAGGTGATGGAAGACGGATTGGAAATCCCTTAGAATGGACTCCAGGTGCTGTACTAGACCGTGAAAATACTGGTGATTGAGCCAGAAGATGTTATTTCTTTAGCCCTTACAGCCAGAAGTGGAGGGTGATGACTAAAAAGTCCAGTGACAGAGTTCTGCAGGCCTGAATCACTGTGTGTGGGCTCAGGAATGGGGTCCTTAAAGGAGTCCCATGGACTGCCATTGGCAGCCAGTGGTCCCCCACTCATGATGGACCCCCAATGTGCAGCTGTGCTGGTGGACCCGGAATGCCCACATGGCCAACCAGGTCTCACATTTTGCAAACCACAACCCCCTAGCCAAGTGGGTCAGGCATGAGGAGAGACTACGGGTGGACTTGCTGGCCCCTTGACAGACCCCTCTTGCTTAGTCTGTGACCTGAGCTTCAAGACAGCCTGGTCTCTGGATCTGGAAAATCAGCCATAGTTTAATACCACCTGGAGGAGTCTTAGTCTAACACTTTTCCCCTCTTTGGCACTCTCTTCTCTGCTTATATATACATATATATATATATATACTAAATCCATATTGAAGTAGTTTTAATATAAATGAGGTCCACAGAAATGTCAGGCAAAATACAACTGCCAAGATTATAAGATAATTGGTAAATGTTTGAATGGAAGCCCAAGGCTGGGTTTTAAAAGGAGGGGAAGGAACGTCAAACTGTGTAAGCAAAGATACATTTTGGAATTCCATCCACTTGGAATTCATTTATTCAGTATGTTGACTGCCTATGGCTGCCTGGCAGAGACTAGGCAGTGGAGGTGAGGTGGTGTTGTGAAGCTACTAGGAAAAGATTGGTGAAGAGAGTTAGTGCCTTAGTTATCTATTAATGCTTAACAAACCATCTCAAACTTAGGAGCTTAAAACAATGATTTTATTATCTCTCTCTCTTTTTTTTTTTTTTTTTTTGGTCATGAGGCACGTGGGATCTTAGTTCCCCGACCAGGGATCGAACCCATGCCCCCTGCAGTGGAAATGGAGTCTTAATCACTGGACCTCCAGGGAAGTTCCTGTCTTTTTATTCTTTAAGACAGTTTCTCAAAGTGTATTTTGCAGAATTTGCCTGAGAATCACCTCTAAGGTACTTGTTCAAGATTTCATTTGAGAACTGTTGCTCAAAAACATGACATCAACTCTGGCTGCACAAGAGAATCACCTGGAAAAAAACCTTTTTAAAATACCAATTCTCTGGGCCCCATATCCAGAGCTTCTCATTTGATTGGTCTGGGTTAGTTCTGATTCAGTAGTCAGGGATGCAATTGGAATACATATGTTAACAATTATTATACTTACCAATGATTTTTTTAAAATTTATTTTTATTTTATTTATTTTTGGCTGCGTTGGGTCTTTGTTGCTGCACATGGGCTTTCTCTAGGTGCTGCTAGTGGGGGCTACTCTTTGTTGTGGTGCGCAGGCTTCTCATTGCGTGGATTCTCTTTGTTGTGGAGCATGGGCTTTAGGTGCGTGGGCTTCAGTAGTTGTTGTGCGTGGGCTCACTGGTTGTGGCTCACAAGCTCTAGAGCACAGGCTCAGTAGTTGTGGCGCATTGGCTTAGTTGCTCCACGGCATGTGGGATCTTCCCGGACCAGGGCTCGAACCCATGTCCCCTGCGTTGGCAGGCGGATTCTTACCCACTGCGCCACCAGGGAAGCCCTTTACCAATGATTATATTCAACTTTGATGAGGGTGGTTGAGGTACCATGACATTTTGAAAACACTGTCTAGGCCTTCACCAAGGGTATAATCTGCTACCCTTGGGAATGTTCTCTGTCTTGAATTCTGGTTCCACCAACTTGTGTCTGGTCTTGGGTAGTTATTAACCTCTCTGTGCCTCAGTTTCTCCATCTGTAAAATGGAGGAAATAAAAGTACTTACTTTACAGAGGTTGTAAGGATTAAAAGAAGTTAAGACAGAAAGGGGTCATTTTTATTTTGGGAATCTCTCTCTCTCTATTTAGTTGGCTCTGGTTCTCTGATAAGGCAGTAATTCAACTGTTTCAATGTCCTCCTTCAGCCTTAGCCTTCCCATTCCACTTGCCCACTCACATGAGATACTCCAGTCATGGTTAGAAGAAATTTTCTCTCTGTGTGATTTGTTGTGAAGAAAAACAAAACATGCTAAAATTGTATTTTACAAAGAATTTCCTCTAGTGGATATTAATGTTCAATGTATGATGGTTGAACAATGAAAGTATGTTATTAAATCTCTAATGAAATTAATAATCATGAGATTTAATAACATTAATTAGTTTCTTATTAATTAATAATTTATTACTTCCAATCAATTAAAACTTTATTTTTTTAAAAGCTAGAACTGTGATGATACCCAGTATATCTTTGAAAAGATAAAGAAAATTGATAAACCTTTAGCCAGACTCATCAAGAAAAAAAGGGAGAGGGCTCAAATCAGTAAAATTAGAAATGAAAAAGGAGAAGGTACAATGGACACCACAGAAATACAAAGGATCATAAGAGACTACTACAAGCAACTATATGCCAATAAAATGGACAACCTAGAAAAAATGGACAAATTCTTAGAAAGGTACAATCTCCTAAGACTAAACCAGGAAGAAATAGAAAATATGAACAGACCAATCCCAAGTACTGAAATTGAAACTGTGATTAAGAAACTCCCAACAAAAAGAAGTGCAGGACCAGATGACTTCAAAGGCAAATTCTATCAAACACTTAGAGAAGAGTTAGTACCCATCCTTCTGAAACTATTCCAAAGAATTTCATATAAAGGAATACTCCCAAACTCGTTCTATGAGGCCACCATCATCCTGATACCAAAACTCGACAAAGATACCACAAAAATTACAGGCCAATATCACTGATGAACATAGATGCAAAAATCCTCAACAAAATACTAGCGCTCTGAATCCAACACTACATGAAAAGGGGGGCTTCCCTGGTGGCACAGTGGTTAAGAATCCACCTGCCAATGCAGGGGACACAGGTTCAATCCCTGGTCCAGAAAGATTCCACATGCTATGGAGCAACTAAGCCCATGTGCCACAACTACTGAGCCTGTGCTCTAGAGCCTGCGAGCCACAGCTACTGAGCCTGTGTGCCACAACTATTGAAGCCTGTGCGCTCTAGGGCCCATGTGCTGCAACTACTGAGCCTATGTGCTCAACTACTGAAGCCTGCACGCCTAGAGCCCGTGCCCCACAACAAGAGAAGCCACCACAGTGAGAAGCCCGTGCACTGCAACGAAGAGTAGATCCCACTCGCCACAACAGGGCCCATGTGCTGCAACTACTGAGCCTATGTGCTCAACTACTGAAGCCTGCACGCCTAGAGCCCGTGCCCCACAACAAGAGAAGCCACCACAGTGAGAAGCCCGTGCACTGCAACGAAGAGTAGATCCCACTCGCCACAACTAGAGAAAGCCCACACACAGCAATGAAGATCCAACACAGCCAAAAATAAAAATTAAAAAAAGAAACATGAAAAAGATCATACACCATGATCAAGTGAGATTTATCCCAGGGATGCAAGGATTTATCAATATCCACAAATCAATCAGTGTGATACACCACATCAACAAATTGAAGAATAAAAACCATATGATCATCCCAATAGATGCAGAAGAAGCTTTTGACAAAATTCAACATTCATTTGAAAAAATGAAAAACTCTCCAGAAAGTGGGCATAGAGGGAACCTACCTCAACCATAATAAGACCATATATGACAAACCTACAGCTAACATCATACTCAACTGTGAAAAGCTGAAAGCATTTCCTCTAAGATCAGGAATAAGACAGGATGTCTACTCTTGCCACTTTTATTCAACACAGTTTTGGAAGTCCTAGCCACAGCAATCAGAGAAGAAAAAGAAATAAAAGGAATCCAAATTGGAAAAAAAGAAGTAAAACTGTCACTGTTTGCAGATGACATGATACTGTACATAGAAAATCCTAAAGATGCTACCAGAAAACTACTAGAGCTCATCAATGAATTTGGTAAAGTTGCAGGTTACATAATTAATACAGGTAAATCTGTTGCATTTCTATACACTAAAAATGAAACATCAGAAAGAGAAATTAAGGAAACAATTCCATTATCATTGCTTCAAAAAGAATAAAATACCTAGGAATAAACCTACCCAGGCAGCAAAAGACCTGTACATGGAATACTATAAGAGGCTGATGAAAGAAATCAAAATTGACACAGATGGAAAGGTATACCAAGTTCTTGGATAGGAAGAATCAATATTGTCAAAATGACTATACTACCCAAGGCAATCTACAGATTCAATGCAATCCCTATCAAATTACCAATGGCATTTTTCATGGAACTAGAACAAAAAAATCTTAAAATTTGCATGGAAACACAAAAGACCACAAATAGCCAAAGCAATTTTGAGAAAGAAAGACGGAGGAATCAGGCTCCCTGTCTTCAGACTATGCTACAAAGCTACAGTCATCATATCAGTATGGTACTGGCACAATAATAGAAATATAGATCAATGGAACAGGAAAGAAAGCCCAGAAATAAACCCATGCACCTATGGTCAATCTATGACAAAGGAGGCAAGACTATACAATGGAGGAAAGACACTCTCTTCAATAAATAGTGCTGGGAAAACTGGACAGTTACATGTAAAAAAATAAAATTAGAACATTCTTTAACACTATACACAAAAATAAAATCAAAATAGATTAAAGACCTAAATGTAAGACTGGATACTATAAAACTCTTAGAGGAAAACATCGAATACTCTTTGACATAAATCACAGCAATATCTTTTTTGAGCTGTCTCTTAAAGAAAAATAAACAAATGGGACCTAATTAAACTCAGCAGCTTGTGCACAACAAAGGAAACCATAGACAAAATGAAAAGACAACCCACAGATTGGGAGAAAATATTTACAAATGAAGAAGCTGACAAGGCATTAGTCTCCAAAATTTACAAAGAGCTCATGTGTCTCAATATCAGAAAAACAAACAACCCAGTCAAAAAATGGGCATAAGACCTAAATAGACGTTTCTCCAAAGAAGGCATACAGATGGCCAACAAACACATAAAAAGATGCTCAACATTGCTAATTATTAGAGAAATGCAAATCAAAACTACAATGAGATATCACCTCACACCAGTCAGAATGGCCATCATCAAAAAATCTACAAACAATTAATGCTGAAGAGGGTGTGGAGAAACAGGAACCCTCCTGCACTGTTGGTAGGAATGTAAATTGTTCTAGCCACTATGGAGAACATTATGGAGGTTCCTTAAAAAACTAAAACTAGGGCATATATCCAGAGAAAAACATGGTTCGAAAGGATATATGTGTCCCAATGTTCATTGCAGCGCTGTTTACAATAGCCAAGACATGGAAGCAACCTAAATGTCCATCAACAGAAGAATGGATAAAGAAGATGTAGTACATATATACACAGTGGAATATTACTCAGCCATTAAAAAGAATGAAATTATGCCATTTAGAGCAACATGGATGGACCTGGAGATTATCATACTAAGTGAAGTAAGTCAGAGAAAGACAAATATATGATATCGCTTATATGCAGAATCCAAAAAAAAATGATACAAATGAACTTATTTACAAAAGGGAAACCGATTCACAGACTTAGAGAACAAGCTTATGGTTACTGGGGGGGAAGGGGGAGGGAGAAAGTGGGAGGTTGAGATTGACATATATACACTATTATATTTAAAACAGATAACCAACAAGGACCTACTGTATAGCACAGGGAACTCTGCTTAGTATTCTGTAATAACCTAAATAGGAAAAGAATTTGAAAAAGAATAGATACATGTATATGTATAACTGAATCACTTTGCTGTACATTGAAACTAACACAACGTTGTTAATCAACTATGCTCCAATATAAAAACAAAACAAAAACAAAACAAAAAGAAACGCTGGAACTGTGGTGACACCCAGTGGCCAAAATGTTAACCACTGAGATTTTAAAAATACATATATTTTCCTCGGCATACAGATACTTAATATTGCATCTATTTTATCTTTATATTTTGAGACCAATTTAATAATAAAGCATGAAACAGTCCTGCATTAAGAATATCAGCAATGATATCACTTACATGTGTAATCTAAAAAATGGTACAAATGAACTTATTTACAAAGCAGAAATAGAGTCACAGATGTAGAAAATAATCTTATGGTTACCAGGGGGGCAGGGGGTGGAGCGGCATAAAGTGGGAGATTGGGATTGACATATACACACTACTATATATAAAATAGATAACTAATAGGCACCTATGGTATAGCACAGGGAACTCTACTCAATACTCTGTAATGACCTATTTGGGAAAAGAATATAAAAAAGAGTGTATATATGTATATGTATAACTGATTCACTTTACAGTACACCTGAAACTAACACAACATTGTAAATCAACTCTACTCCAATAAGAATTTTTAAAAAATAAAATTTTACCCAGTATAAAAAAAGAATGTCATCAATGAAATGTGGACAAACCAACATTCTTTAGCATATTTTTAGTAGTAAAACTTTTCCAGCCAGTTCAGGCAGACAAGAGCACAAGGTCATCAAAGGTGACATTCATAATAAAAACTTTTCCACTTGGAGAAAGCAATTTGTATCAGTATGTAGAAAACAAACAAAAGACCAGATACAGGAGAATTGTAACAGAGACTATTAAGACTTCACATATGGCCCTTTAACTGATGAGGAAATAATTAACAATTCAGGTAACAGTGATTCCTCTATCTAGTTCCCCTCCCAAATTGGTATAGGATCTATCCTTCGGTATATTCATTCTTTTGCTCATTCAGGAAATATTTCCCAATGTCCTATTTGAGAAGCAGACTCTGAGAGGAAGATTAATGTCCAGGAGGTTTATAGGGCAGTGATCTTGGGAGGAAAGGGAGAAGATGGGCTGCTATGCGGTCTCAACAACGGCTTCAGCTGACCCCACAGGGAGCTCTGAAGCTAGCATGACCACTTAGTGTTGCCTCTTATTGGGGAAAGTGGGGAGAACTTTCATCCTCTGGGTCCACCCAGTCATTGGATGTTGGCTACCCCCAGGAAGGGGTGACTTTCGGTGAAGTAGCTCTCTTTTAGCTGAAGCAGCGCTGAAGAGGGCTGACAGCTGAGGCTCATCTGCTGACAATACTCGCAGCAGTTGGAAGAGTAAGTCCTCCAGTATCAAGGGTGATCGGCCTAGCCCATCTCAACATCCTCTGAATCACCAGACTGAAGCCATACGATGCCAATAAAACAGACCGGCCTTCTGACCTTTTGGAACTTAAACAAATGAACACCCATGTAAATACTCCAGGCTATGAAGGAAGAGTGAACTTTAACAGAATAATGGGCACGGGTCGGGTAAGGAGAGGAAGGCTAATTTTGTCTCTGCTGATTTCTGCATCAGAGTAGAAGGGCAGGAAGGATACAAAGAACAATAACACTTGGACTGAGAAGTGTTTACCTTATTCTGTGGGCAGTTTGGAGTCACTGTAAGTTTTTACAAAGAGAACAGCAAGCACTAAGTAGATAATCTAGCTGGTAGTAAATTTTCTGTCCTCTTTAAGGCCACCTCGAATTGCACCTTCACCTAAAAAGCTTTTCCTGCTTCAAGATTTTTAAGGGCCTCTCTCTACCCTTGGTCTTAGAATAAAATAAAAATTCCTTAGTGTAACTCACAAGACCCTGTATGATTTGGCTTTGTTTACTGCTCCAGATTCATCTCTCATCCCATTCCTCTATATTTGTCGGCCAGCCTAGGCTAATTTTGTCTCTGCTGATTTCTGCATCAGAGTAGACATCAGTAGAACTGGTGTCTTATTTATCTTTTTATCTTCAGGGACTATCACGATACCTTTAACATGCTAAATGCTTTATTGCTGAATTTAAGAAAAGTAAATAGTCCTCACAGATTATTTTGTTGATAGCTGCTCTCCCTCAAAGAACCACAGAATCTAATCAAGAGTATTTTCTTTTCAAGTTTATTTTTGTAATAAGAAATTTAAAAGACTTCTGCACTGTAATTCTGTGGCCAGTCATCCCCAGTGCCCTAAATACCTATATTTACCATAAATTTGGCATATATTTCTCCTATGTGAAATATTTCTTCTCAGTTAAACATCAGTACAGTTGCAACTATAGAATGAGAAGGGATCGTAGAGGTAGTCTATTATATAAGCCCCTCAGGTCATAGTCAAATAAACTAACTTGAGGGTGTTAAATGATTTGAAAAATGCCACCTAGCTAATTAGTGACAAAGTTGAAGCTAGAATCTAGAAGTAGTCATTGCTAAATCAATTCATCACTCATCATCATCATCATCACCATCACCATCAATGCTTAGAGGCCCTACATGAACCAGGTACTCCTCTAAAGATGCTACTTATATATTATCTCATTTAACCTTCACAATCCTCTGAGGTGATACTATAATATTATTAACTTCAATTAGAGTAAGGAAGGTAGGGCACAGAGAAGTTGACTAACTTGCCCAAAGTGCATGATGCATAATAATTCCAATAAAAGCCCTCAAACATATCTCTTTTCCCAGCTTCTTTAATTCCCAAAGCTGAACATATCAACATAGATAGTGGATTAAAAATAAAACTCCTTCCATTAGGAAATAGACTCTATCTCCTGACTTCTTGATCTGCGCTGGATAGTCAGCAACTTGCCTCACTTTGACCAGTAGAAATGGGACTGAAGTGACATTGGGTGACTTCTAAGGAAGCACTCAAGAGGTGTTGCAGCTTCCAGTCTCACCTTCTAGCTGCTCTGAGATTGACATGTTAAGAAGCCTAGGCTGCTCTTCTTAAAGTTGAAAGATTACAAGAAGAGAAAGACCCAGACAACAACCAGCATGTGACTAAAATTCAGATCATTCAGTCATTCTAGCCACTAGGTGACTGCGACCACAAGAGTAAGCCCAGGTGAGACCAGAAGGACAACCCTACTGCGCTCTACTCAAGTTGCTGACCCAAAGAACTGTGAAAAATTAAATGGTGGTTGTTTTAAGCAAACATATTTTGAAGTAGTTCATTATATAGCAATAGATAACTTGTACAGTGTATGATATTATCATTTGATTAGAGTTAGCATGGTGTTTCTTTTTCCATCTCATTACTTTTAATTTTTTCTGAGTCATTATATTTAAAGTAGGTTTGTGGTAGACAGCATAAAGTTGGGTCTAGGTTTTTTAATCTGATCTGAAGATCTCTGTCTTTTAACTAGTGTGTTTAGACCATTCACATTTAAAGTGATTATTGATATAGTTGGATTAAAATTTACCATCTTTGTAACTTTTCTATTCATTACATTTGTTCATTTTTCTCCCACCCCTCTTTTTCTGACTTCCATGTGTTTAATTGAGAATTTTGTATTATTCCATTTTACTTCCTCTCGACATTTAAAAAAAAACATTTTCAGTTGTTGCCCTAGGGTTTACAGTATACATTTTAAAATAGTCTAAGTCCACCTTCAAGTAACACTATACTGCTCCACTTTATGAGTGTATTCCCAAGTCATCCTTCCCATTCCTTGAGACACTGCTGTCAATCATTTCATTTATCCATATGCTATGATCACCCTGGATCGATCAACCAGACAGAAAATCAATAAGAAAACAGCAGAGCTGAATAACACTGTAAACCAAATGCACCTAACAAAATATATAGAATATTCCACCCAATACCACCAAAATAAACATTCTTCTCAAGCACACATGGAACATTCTCCAGGAGAGATCATATATTGGGTCATAAAGCAAGCCTTAACAAATTTAAGAATATTGAAATTATGTCAAGCATTTGTTCTGTCCACAATGGTATAAAACTAGAAGTCAATAACAGGAGTAAAGTTGGAAAACTCACAAATATGTGGAAATTAACACACTCCTCGTCAACCAGTGGGTCAAAAAAGAAGTCAAAAGGGAAATAAAAGAATATGTCAAGACAAATGAAAATGGAAATACAAGATATCAAAACTTATGGAATGCAGCAAAAGCAGTTCTGAGGGGGAAGTTTATAGTGATAAACACATACATTAAGAGAAAGATCTCAGATAAACCACCTAATTTCAAGGAATTAGAAAAAGAACAAACTAAGCCTTAAGTTAACAGAAAGAAGGAAATAATAAAGATTAGAAATAAATGAAATAGAAACTAGAAAGACAATAGAAAAAAATCAATGAAACTTTAAGAGTTGGTTTTTTTTAAACAAACAAAACTGACAAACTTTTAGCTAACCTAAAATAAAAGAGAGGACTCAAATAAAATTATAAATGGAAGAGGAGACATTACAACTGACACTGCAAAAATACAAAGGATTATAAAGGTTACTATGAAAAATTATATTCCAACAAATTGGATAACCTAGAAGAAGTGGATAAATTCCTAGAAACATACATCTTACCAAGACTGGACTCTCAGGCAGCAGCTGGTAAAGAATGTAGTTAAGGTGCTTCCAGGGAAAAAGTGTGAGATGGGTGTTTTTGCCTGCTTCCTCTGCACTGAGCCCTGGTGGGATAGCTTTGTCAAGTGCTCGTATGCCCATTAACTATTGCTTATTCTTTTGCGATACTCTTTTGGGTCTCATGTATGCAAGCCTCATTGGCTCTCAGAGTTAGGTGTTTTGGGGTCCCATCTATTGAGTGGGGGTCTTAAAAGTTTGGGTGCTAAATGTAATGTCCAAACTCTTCACTCTGGGGAGAAGCTGGTAGTTGGAGTTCCCTCCTGATTGTCCCCTACTGTGCTGGGAGTAGGGTTTATAACAAGAGTGTGTTTCAGCCTTTTTTAGCAGTTTCAGTGTGTGTATTTTCTCATTTGTCTGATGTTTAGGAATCACTCAGCTAATTTCTGGATTTCTTTTAAAGGAAATTGCTCTATATGTAGCTGTACATTTGTTGTGTTGGTTTGAGGAGTTCAGGAGTCTCCTGTGTCACCACCTTGGTTGACCACATATCTATGTGATCCACTTATTAAGTGTTAACTTGACAAGTTCATAACACATGGAAACAACCTAAGTGTCCGTCAATGATGAAGAAAATGTGGTATATAGGTATATACAGTGGAATATTATTCAGCCATAAAAGGAGGAAATTCTATTTGCCCAACACTAATGAAACTTAAGGGCACTTATGCTAAGTGAAATAAGCCAGACAGACAAAGACAAATGCCATGTGATTTCACTTATATGTGGAATCTAAAAATAGCAAGCAAGAAACCAAACGAATTAATAGAGAGTGTACTGGTGGTTGCCAGGGGCTGGAGAATAAGGGAAACAGATGATGTTGGTCAAAGGGTCCAAAGTTCCAGTTATAAGGTATGTAAGTTTCTGGGAACTAATGTCCAGCATGGTGACTGTAGTTAAAAATACTGTGTTGTACACTTGAAAGCTGCTAAGAGAGTAGATCTTAAATGTTCTCACCACACACACACACACGGAATGGTTGCTGTGTGAGGTAATGGATGTGCTAACATTATTGTGATAATCATTTGCAATGTATACATATTTCAAATCATCACGTTGTACACCTTAAACTTACAAAATGTTATATGTCAAAAGTATAGCTCAATAAAGCTGGAAAAAACAAAATGTAATAAAATAGGGCTTCCCTGGTGGCGCAGTGGTTGCGCGTCCGCCTGCCGATGCAGGGGAACCGGGTTCGCGCCCCGGTCCGGGAGGATCCCACATGCCGCGGAGCGGCTGGGCCCGGCCGGGGAGGACCCCACATGCCGCGGAGCGGCTGGGCCCGTGAGCCATGGCCGCCGGGCCTGCGCGTCCGGAGCCTGTGCTCCGCAAAGGGAGAGGCCACAACAGTGAGAGGCCTGCGTACCGCAAAAAAAAAAAAAAAAAATGTAATAAAATAAACATGTAATTCAGATGTATAGAGAAAAACAAAATAAAATTGGCTAATATTTAAGTTCACCCGTTCTTTCCTCAGCTGTTTCAAGTCTACTCACCCACTCTCAAAGGCATTCTTCATTTCTGTTCCTGTGTCTGATTTCTAGCATTTACTTCTGATTCTTTCTTATAGTGTCCATCTCTCTACTGACATTACCTATCTGGTCTTTCATGTTGGGTACTTTTCTCATTACATCCTTTTAGATATTAATCATAGCTATTTAAATTGCCTATTTGATAATACTAACAAGTGTGTCATATCTGAGTCTGGATCTGATGATTGCTTTTTCTCTTCAGACTCTGCTTTTTCTTGCCTTTTGTATGCTTTATAATTTTGTTGTTGAAAGCCATGTATGTTACTGGGTAATGGGTACCAAGACACAAAGTCTCTAGTATGAAGATTTATGTTAATCTTTCTAGGAGTTGGGCTGTATTTACTGTTTCCTGTAGCTATAGGGACCAGAGGCTTCAAATTCCTCCATTGTCCTTGTTTTTGATTTTGGGACTTCCTTTTTTATTTCTCCTCAGAGAAAGTCTGTGTCTTGTAGTCCTTTAAGCTGTAATCCACTGTTATCATACTAGCAACATATTGGTGTAGCATAAGGTGTAGAAGACGGGGAGCATTCTAAAATCTTCTAAGATTTGGTCTCTTAGTGGGCTTGTCTTGGGCATATGCCTTCACAGGTGTTTCTGTCTCTCCTACAACGTATAGCTTTCTTCCTCTGCTGCTACTGTTTTTCCTGCCTGCAGCATTCTCTATTTCCTTGATGTCATCTCCCCTGTTGAATAAGGGGGAATTTCCCCACCTTAGGTGAGACAGAGAGGTTGGAGTGGAGCAGAGTTCCCTTCTCCCTGTTGGGCTAAGTCTCCTGTATTGCCCTCTGGGGAGATGCCCTTCCTACTGGAGTAGTCCTTTCTTAGGGAGATAGGGTTTCTCCTATCAGGACCTTAAGGGGATTTTTCTTGAACCCTCAGACCCGTTCTGTGATAACGTGCTGGCATTTCTGGAGGGAAAGTGTGTCCCACTCCCACCTCCCACGACTGCAGTTTCTAGGAGTTTCTCACTCTCACATTAGCTCCACACAACTTCTGGCAATTTGCAAAATTACTAAATGTTCCCATCAGTTTATGGCATCTAGCAGGTTTTGCTCTAGGCAAACCAATACGGGTGCTGTATCTCTGGATGTGATTGTCATTGATTTTGGCCAGTTTGTCTTGTAAGGAAGGGGTTGGCAACTTCGAAGTTCTTTACGTGTCAGAGCTGAACATATATTTTCTTGGCTAAGTTTCCCTACTATTGGGCACACAGGAACTAGGAGTCACAATGCGGTCTCAACTGTCTGTCTCTTTGTATTTGGCTTTGGGTGAGGGGAATGAAACAAGGACTCCAGTATGATCTATACTTATGCATGGTATTTACAGGAGGTATTTTGTCAGGACGGTTTTTTTTTTTTTGTGGTACGCAGGCCTCTCACTGTTGTGGCCTCTCCTGTTGCGGAGCACAGGCTCCAGACGCACAGGCTCAGTGGCCATGGCTCACGGGCCCAGCCGCTCCGCGGCATGTGGGATCCTCCCGGACCGGGGCACGAACCCATGTCCCCTGCATCGGCAGGCGGATTCTCAACCACTGCGCCACCAGGGAAGCCCAGGACGTTTTTTTAGGAATGAGTGACTCGTGGTGATTAAATATAAGACTTGAGAATAGGCTATTAGAGGTATGGTTGGAGAATTACACAGAATAGCTTGATTGGGGTGGAGAACCGCACAAGAATCAGTAGGAACCGAAGCTGGAAATATTGTGTCCAGAGTACATTTAGACTGGGAAATGTTTGATTACATTCTGTGGTCAGCATGGAGTCACTACAGATTTTGTAAAGGATAACAGCAAATACATAATTAATCTAGCAGTAGTATTAGATGAACTGAAGGGACACTGGGCTAGGAGTATCAAGCTCAAGATTTAGTGTCTGACGAGAAATGAAAAGGAGAAACTGAGGAAGGCTGTGATGTCCCAATGATAAAATCAGACATTTGAGAGATGAGGTACAGGAGAGTCTGGCCTATAATACAAAGAACTTGAAATGCAACCAGATCTCACAACAGAGATTAGATTTTGGAGTCATTAGATTTTGGAGTCATCGGCATGGAGCTTATAGCTGAAATACTGAATAGAGATGTGGTCTTCGGGAAGAACAAGAGCTGCGTTTAGAACCTTTGGGAACGTGTAAATTTAAGGGGATGGGAGAACATAGAGTTAGTTAGTTAGGAGTGGAAAAGCAAGAAAGATGGGAGTAAAACCAGGACAAGATGTAAAGGAAATTAAGGTAGAAGATGATCCTTTTTTCTTCCAACTTATGTCTGGCCTATAGGGGCAGACTCTGAACTGTACAGATCCACCCAGTCTTGACTGGAAAACAGCTTCCTATATAGCACGGCGTGAATGGCTTGCTTCTTGCTAGAGTTTTACATGAACTCCTCTTTTTATAGTGGAAATAGATGAAAATGTTCCACAGGAAATGGTTAGTGTTTTTTTATTAGGTAAGCATCCACATTTATGAGCTAATGTCCCATTCTTAGAATCTAACCAGGTAGGAGTGAGATTTGTGCTGGCTGTAAAATTGTGATAATTAATAGCCAAATTTAGTACACAAAATTACAATGATCTCCGAGGTAACTGCAAACGATTTACTACAAACCAATAGACAACCTTCACAATACATGAATTTCTTCAGACATCTCTATTTGTATTTATGTGCTGTATGTATCCATATATGAAGTACAATTGGATGCTCTACAGCTGGTATTTAGTGGCTTGTTTCTCACGCTGACTGCATGGTCAGTGTTTAAAGGAAATAAGGCAATGTTTGGTAAATCTTTTCTGTAGCAACAAGACAGTTTTCATCAAGTTTGTGAAATGTAATTTTATTAATTAATAGAAGGGAATGTCTTACCAGACAAACTGTCCCAAAATAAATAAAGTTTCAGCATCATTAAAAGCACACAAACACACAATTTTACAGGATACAATACAAAGTCAATTTTGATGATGTTCTTACTTGCATTTACTAAAAATCTGAGAGAGACTGTAATCAATCTCTAAATAATGATCCTGCATAAAGAGAAAAGTACAGCACAGTTATTTCATAGAAGGTTTTGGAGTGACAGTTTAAGAAGGCTCTGCTTTAAAAGATATTAAGATATATCACAAATCAAATCACACTCTCTGTTAACATTACAGCATGGAATTGTACTTAATCAAAAATAAAAGTAAAGTGGCTGAAGAAGGCTGTATACTTTCTTTTCCAACATAACACTAATTTCTATTTTTGGCATGAATTAATAACCTTTTCCATTAGTAGGAAAACGTGCTCTGCAAACTCTCGGAGGGCACCACGGCCACCATTGCTTTTGCAAATGTATCCAGCAGCCTTCTGGGCGGCGGCACAGGCATCAGCAGGAACGCCACTGAGGCCCGCTCTCCTCAAGCACTCCTCATCAGACACTTCATTTCCTATCAAGTTAGAGAAGCACTGGTTGAATATTTAAAGAGAGAAGGAAGTTTCTTCCTAAATAATGCAAACAGCAATCAGTAAGTAATTCTCGCAACTTCAGACACTGTGTATTAGAATACTACAGATTAGATGGAACAAAAATAAAAGCATTTCCAAGTATAATAAATACTTAAGGTCTAGGGTTTTTCCTAAGTAATTCATAATAAACGCTTATCAATTAGAGGAGAATGGAGTATACTTTCTGCTTGCCATGAATATTAAAATTACTAGAAATCTAATATAAACTATAATTATTTAAACTTTTTATTAAGGAAAATTTCAAACATCCAAGAGTCCCAAATTTATGTAATTATTAATGTTTTGCATTATTTATCAATATTTCTGTCCATTCCCTGCCCCCCAAGTTTTTTGGAGGAAAGGGAGAAGGAATTCCCAGACACTCTTTGCCATCTGTCTATAATACATATATTTTTTAAGAAACTGACACAGTATCACCCAACCAACAAAATCAACACTAATTCCTTAATATCATCTAATAACCTAGTACATGCTCAAATATCCTCAGCTGTCTCAAAATTGTCTTTTTATAGTTGTTGATTTATTTGAATCAGAAACCAAAAAAGGTCCACATACTGCATTTTGTTGCTATACATCTTAAGTCTCTAACAGTTCTCTCTGATTTGTATGCTGCTTGTTGAAAAATTACCATCACACTGACATAACTACATCCTTTCTCTCCCTGCCTTGCTTATTAGTTTCTCCACCTCCCCCTCTTATTATTTTTTTTGGAAGGATGAATTTCAGAAGCTCCCAGGATCTAACATTCACCATTCTGCATATAACTATTACTAAAATATAGACCAAATACTACTAATAAATGTTGGTTAAGAGTGTTGTTTGTTTTAAATCTGTTCTACATTTATCTACTGAAATTTTTTCTTTTATTATTAAATGTATTGAAATTTGAATTGTTTTCAATGAAAGTTGATAAAAATTAAAGTATTTCTTTGTATAACCCATCCCTGAAACTAAACTTTATTAAATTTTATTTATAAAACTCTGAACTGTACAGATCCACCCAGTCTTGACTGGAAAACAGCTTCCTATATAGCACGGCGTGAATGGCTTGCTTCTTGCTAGAGTTTTACATGAACTCCTCTTTTTATAGTGGAAATAGATGAAAATGTTCCACAGGAAATGGTTAGTGTTTTTTTATTAGGTAAGCATCCACATTTATGAGCTAATGTCCCATTCTTAGAATCTAACCAGGTAGGAGTGAGATTTGTGCTGGCTGTAAAATTGTGATAATTAATAGCCAAATTTAGTACACAAAATTACAATGATCTCCGAGGTAACTGCAAACGATTTACTACAAACCAATAGACAACCTTCACAATACATGAATTTCTTCAGACATCTCTATTTGTATTTATGTGCTGTATGTATCCATATATGAAGTACAATTGGATGCTCTACAGCTGGTATTTAGTGGCTTGTTTCTCACGCTGACTGCATGGTCAGTGTTTAAAGGAAATAAGGCAATGTTTGGTAAATCTTTTCTGTAGCAACAAGACAGTTTTCATCAAGTTTGTGAAATGTAATTTTATTAATTAATAGAAGGGAATGTCTTACCAGACAAACTGTCCCAAAATAAATAAAGTTTCAGCATCATTAAAAGCACACAAACACACAATTTTACAGGATACAATACAAAGTCAATTTTGATGATGTTCTTACTTGCATTTACTAAAAATCTGAGAGAGACTGTAATCAATCTCTAAATAATGATCCTGCATAAAGAGAAAAGTACAGCACAGTTATTTCATAGAAGGTTTTGGAGTGACAGTTTAAGAAGGCTCTGCTTTAAAAGATATTAAGATATATCACAAATCAAATCACACTCTCTGTTAACATTACAGCATGGAATTGTACTTAATCAAAAATAAAAGTAAAGTGGCTGAAGAAGGCTGTATACTTTCTTTTCCAACATAACACTAATTTCTATTTTTGGCATGAATTAATAACCTTTTCCATTAGTAGGAAAACGTGCTCTGCAAACTCTCGGAGGGCACCACGGCCACCATTGCTTTTGCAAATGTATCCAGCAGCCTTCTGGGCGGCGGCACAGGCATCAGCAGGAACGCCACTGAGGCCCGCTCTCCTCAAGCACTCCTCATCAGACACTTCATTTCCTATCAAGTTAGAGAAGCACTGGTTGAATATTTAAAGAGAGAAGGAAGTTTCTTCCTAAATAATGCAAACAGCAATCAGTAAGTAATTCTCGCAACTTCAGACACTGTGTATTAGAATACTACAGATTAGATGGAACAAAAATAAAAGCATTTCCAAGTATAATAAATACTTAAGGTCTAGGGTTTTTCCTAAGTAATTCATAATAAACGCTTATCAATTAGAGGAGAATGGAGTATACTTTCTGCTTGCCATGAATATTAAAATTACTAGAAATCTAATATAAACTATAATTATTTAAACTTTTTATTAAGGAAAATTTCAAACATCCAAGAGTCCCAAATTTATGTAATTATTAATGTTTTGCATTATTTATCAATATTTCTGTCCATTCCCTGCCCCCCAAGTTTTTTGGAGGAAAGGGAGAAGGAATTCCCAGACACTCTTTGCCATCTGTCTATAATACATATATTTTTTAAGAAACTGACACAGTATCACCCAACCAACAAAATCAACACTAATTCCTTAATATCATCTAATAACCTAGTACATGCTCAAATATCCTCAGCTGTCTCAAAATTGTCTTTTTATAGTTGTTGATTTATTTGAATCAGAAACCAAAAAAGGTCCACATACTGCATTTTGTTGCTATACATCTTAAGTCTCTAACAGTTCTCTCTGATTTGTATGCTGCTTGTTGAAAAATTACCATCACACTGACATAACTACATCCTTTCTCTCCCTGCCTTGCTTATTAGTTTCTCCACCTCCCCCTCTTATTATTTTTTTTGGAAGGATGAATTTCAGAAGCTCCCAGGATCTAACATTCACCATTCTGCATATAACTATTACTAAAATATAGACCAAATACTACTAATAAATGTTGGTTAAGAGTGTTGTTTGTTTTAAATCTGTTCTACATTTATCTACTGAAATTTTTTCTTTTATTATTAAATGTATTGAAATTTGAATTGTTTTCAATGAAAGTTGATAAAAATTAAAGTATTTCTTTGTATAACCCATCCCTGAAACTAAACTTTATTAAATTTTATTTATAAAAGTGTTTATTAGAATAAATGAATTCAGTAAAGTTGCAGGATACAAAATTAATACACAGAAGTCTATTGCGTTTCTATATATACTAATAAATAATGAACTCTCAGAATGAGAAATTAAGAAAACAATCCCATTTAGTATTTCATCAAAAAGAATAAAATACCTAGGAATAAATCTAAGGAGGTAAAACACCTGTACTCAGAAAACTCTTTAAGATACTGACAAAGGAAACTGAAGATGACACAACAGATGGAAAGATATATACTGTGCTCATGGATTAGAAGAATTAATGTTGTTAAAATGATCATAACTACACCAAAGGCAATCTACAGATTCAATGCAATCCCTCTACCAAAATACCAAAGGCATTTTTTGCAGAACTAGAATAAAACTAAAATTTGTATGGAAACAAAAGACCCCCAAATAGCCAAAACAATCTTGAGAAAGAAAAACAGAGCTGAAGGAATCATGTTCCCTGTTTTCAAAAGCTATACTCATTAAAGCAGTAAGTTAAGAGATTATCCTAAGAGTTCTCACCACAGGGAAAACATTTTTATCATCTCATATGTATCTATATGAGATGATGGATATTCACTAAGTTTACTGTGATAATCACTGCATGATGTATGTAAGTTAAATCACTGTGCTGTAGACCTTACACTTATACAGTGCTGTAAGTCAGTTATATCAATAAAATTGGAAGAAAAAAAAGTGTCAACGTTTTAAAGGAATACAATTTTATACATTTATGTGGATGATACAAAATACTGCTCTGATTTTTAAAATAAAAATTTGGAGTTTATTCTCTGTTTTCTTGATTTTCTAACCTCTACTTTTTATAGTTGTTTCCTTATGTGATATAAGTAATGCATATTCTTGGTAGAAACTTAAAAAACAAATAAACGAAGGCAAAACATAATCAAAATTAGGCTTATTATTATTACTTATGGATAATCACTACACTTTGGCATATATATTTTAGTTGTTTTACTTATATAAATGATACACACTTATTACTAAATGCATGCACTATTTTAAGGATTTTATATTATCTTCAATTTCTTTCCCAATAGCCTTATGAAGTTTGTGTTTATACTATAAATAGGAAAACTAAGGCTTAGAGAAGCTGCTTAAGGTTGCACAGGTAATAATAAGTACAGCTGGGATTTGTTATATGTTCCATTAAAGTTGTTTTCTTCTTACAAAAATTGGATCATTTTCTATCAAAGGTTCTATAGTATTTTTCTCCACTGAATCTTCACATGTGATTCAAAGGCTATTCCTGAAGTCCCCAGAGCACGTGCTCCCAAAGCATCCTTGTGCTTCTTTTTTTTTTTTTTTTTTTTTTTTTTGCGGTACGCGGGCCTCTCTTGCGGTACGCGGGCCTTTCACTGTTGTGGCCTCTCCCGTTGCGGAGCGCAGGTTCCGGACACGCAGGCTCAGCGGCCATGGCTCACGGGCCCAGCCGCTCCACGGCATGTGGGATCTTCCCAGACCGGGGCACGAACCCATGTCCCCTGCATCGGCAGGCGGACTCTCAACCACTGCGCCACCAGGGATGCCCCCTGTGCTTCTTTTGAGGCCCATATTGTACTTGTAAATATTTATCTCATACACGGTTTATAGTTATTATGTATTTTAATAACTCTTCATTACTGATATTCAAAAATGTTGACATCATTAGACTGTAAACCCTGTAAGCAGTAAGTCCCAGCGACCAGTTCCAAGTATGCATAGAGGAGACACCTGATAAATATACTTGCTTAATGCTGAAGTGAAAAACTTATGACATGTGACCATGTCAAGGAATACATATTACAGCACTGTTTTTAATGGTTGCATAAATCTATTTTTGCAGGATATTTAGGTGGGTTCTTTTTTTCCCTCCATTATTGGCATATTTGTTCAATTTCTTTCCTGGAAATGGAATCTGGGGAGTCAAATCTATGTACATTTTAATAATAGCAAAAAATATTCAGAATGTATTTCCTATATATCAGAAATCTTCAATCCATTATTATGGCTGAATAGAAGGATACCAACCAAGATATGCCACTTCTTTCCAGCACAGGCCCATTTCTTTTCTCCATTCATCTACAACTGCAAGCTTGTCTGGTACACTGACTTCCATTTTGCAATCCAGTTTTAAGGAAGAGAGAGTCTGCTTTGAACAGGCCCTTTCTGAGATTAACCTCACCTTAAGAAAAAAAAAAAAAAAAAAAGGGCAAAATGAGAAAACAGAAATCTCTCATAATAAAATAACACCTTTTAAATTGTACAAATCACAAGTGAGTAGTCTGAAGGACTAATTAAGTAAAATCAACTAATTGATTTTAAAATGATGAAGCTTTAACACATTTGAATGCTAGTAGTCCAATAAAGGCAAAAGACTGTTTTCTACAGTGGAAAGGATTCTATCTACAGGTAAAAAATAAAATATACATTGTCTGATAACAATCTAAGATTCTCCAATAATTCAATTTATTCAGAGGAAAGTCTAACTTGTCTCTCATGCCGCTCAGAAACACGTACGTAAGATTTCTAGTATATTCTAAGAAATCATCTTAAACTTCATTTTTGAAAATACACAGAAGTATTGTTACTTTGAATTAAAATTTTCAATCATAAGAATAAGCTACATTTAAAAAATCCACCTGAGATTTGCTTTTTTCCAAATGCTGACACCTATTTTCTGTGAAATCTTTCTGGTTCCAAGATCGTATCAGAAATACTAGATAGCACCTACTATCATACTCATTAAATAAATAAGAAGCATTATTTATTGATAAACAAATTACTAATTCTACTCATCTAAAAGTAAATAGCACAATTTTCTAGGCATGTGAAAGCTAAATTTCAGATATTTTAATTGATAATACTAAAAACGTAAATCTCTTATTTCCCTCACATGTTCCTTGACCTTAAATCACAATCTTAAAAAGCATTGCTATGTTCAGGGGGCACATACCTCAATGCCACTTTTCTTTAATAAACTTATCCCAATAGCATCTTTTACATCATAAGATATTATTTCTTTTTGGTCTCCTGATACATAAATGTGTCCATTGGTTAGACATCCATCAATATTGCAAACGAAAAGTTTTATCTCCTTCAGCTTCTCTTTGCCAAAATAGCCAAATCTAAAAGAAACCAAAATAGACTTTTGAATCCAAGTGTGATACTAATCACTCCCTGTCATCTAGCTAACACCAGTAACTTAATAACCCGTTTCCATTTAATTACTCAAACATTACCTTTCCAAGTAACCTCACATATACACTCCAACTTACAGTGCAAGGATTTTAAGTGTGGTCTAACCAGATTATGTGCTTCTCAAGTTACTGAATAAGCCATCTATAGGCATATTTTATGTATATGTCTTCCTCACGTAAGCAAAATAATTACAAAAGATCCTAAGACTGGAGGATCAAAAATCAGTTGTCCACAAGTGAATTTAAATGTATCTACTAAAAATCATTCATTATGGTCTAGTGCAAAGGCTATACAATCTTGTTTTTACCTTAATACTCTTTGTTCTGCAATAGGCCAGTCAATGTCCACATCTATGTCCACACTGTGCTCGGCTCGCATCTCGTAGTATGCCATTTTCCCACCCTAAAGATAGCACAGGTGCCATGAGGACTGCTGTCGACATGCATTCACACATATCAAAAAGTTTATTACAATACAGAACAATGAGTCCACTTCTACAGTACTAAGAAAAATGAATAAGCCAGTAATACCAGACATACAACAAATAATTTTTTTTTGGAGGGGAGAGCTTATTGTTTTCCATATATTCAAATCACATAAAACAAACAACCTTGACATTTTTCAAATTCTATTTACACAGTGCAAGTTCCCATTTTTCTTTAAATAGATTTTAAAGATTGAAACAGTAGAAATAATACGCATCCTCCAGTATTCTGACCACAAGGAATTTTCTGGGAATCCCTAATTGTATCCCGTATCCCCTTTGTTCTGGTAGTCTCTCCCATCATCATCCGAAAGCAGTAGTATAAATGTTTTTGGAACTTCTGTTCCTACTTGCAACAGGGGTAAGACTGGGGAGGAAAAGGAACTGTAGTATCTACTGTACAGAATTGTCTTAGATCCCTGAGCTACAGATGGGAGTGGACAATAATTGTCTGGGTCACATGTGGGCAAAGGTAGGAACAGTGTCATGATCCTGGGGTATGGGGCAAGAGGAGTGAGGCCTTTCCTGATTGTAATCGTTTGAAGGTCAATATCAATCACTAGAAATTTTCATTTTTCATAATTGTCAGCCTCTTTACAAATCTTGTTACAATGGGAAACCTATTTTTCTCCACACGTTAGGAAAGGGTCAAATCACTGTCCCCCTTAGCAAAGAGCTTATGGAGGGTGGTATCTATAGATGTCAAATCTAATTTTCCTGAATACTCAAACTTAACTGAACAGCCAGACGACAGTTTGCCTACTGACCAGAAGATTGGAAAAATTCCTTCCCCTTAGAGAATGAGTCACATTAGAATTTTTACTATAAAGAGTGGAGTTCGGGGGTTCTTAAATGCTATTTTTTTTTTTTTTTTTTTTTTTGTGGTATGCGGGCCTCTCTCTGCTGTGGCCCCTCCCGTTGCGGAGCACAGGCTCCGGACGCGCAGGCCCAGCGGCCATGGCTCACGGGCCCAGCCGCTCCGCGGCATGTGGGATCCTCCCGGACCGGGGCGCGAACCCGGTTCCCCTGCATCGGCAGGCGGACGCGCAACCACTGCGCCACCAGGGAAGCCCTTAAATGCTAGTTTTTGAGGAACATAAGGACCTGAATCCAAATCCTAACAGTGCCATTTACAACTTGTTTTTGCTTTGAGCCAATTGCTTCATTTTTCAGAGCTGCCGTTTCCTCCTCTGAAACAGAACTAGGAACATCCATTTTATTCCGTTATATAAGATAACCTATGTAGTATTTCATATAGTCCTGGGTCCACAGTAAGTGCTGAATAAAGAACAGCTATAACCAAAATGAATAGTATATGATGTAACCACACAGGCTCTATATATGAGAGAGACATCCAACTTCCTTATGTAAAATGAGAGCAGTAAGACTCAGAACAGATAAAATGATATATTCAAGGTTAAATAATTATAGAGATTTTACTACAATATATTCCGGTTTTCCTGATGCCCAGGTTGGTGCTCTTTCACCTCTACCATACTGTTGTGTTTTTTTGACTCTTTTCAAAGTAATAAAGGTTATTCAACTGTACAACCACAACTTGAGAGTAATACAACTATGGATTAAAAACAGAGTTTTGAATGAAATAATATGAATACCAGGACACATACAGAACATTCAATACTTGTTTCATTTCTTATCTTAATGTTACAATTGTAGCAGAATCCTTCCCATATTCACTGAATGAACCCCAAAGATCATTTTGGGGTAAGTGTGCAGGATAAATGCCTCAGATGATAAATCTTGTCAGTTACTGCTTTTCCCCTAGGGGTTAATACTTTCCTTTATGTGCCATACTTCTTTCTTAGAACTCAAAGTATATAGATAAAAGGGTTTGAAAGGTTTTTGCAAAATGAGGGCACAAACCTGTAAGTAACCCATCTCTATCAAATGTCTTTTAGCAAAATAAAATGAGCCATTTTCATATAATTCTCCATCCCAGTCTTGTCGACGAGGTCGTTTAGCTGGATTCAAATTCAGAGGCTCAGTCATTTCACGAACTAAAAGCAAAAAGCTACAGTAAGTCCCAGGTGCTTTGAACACTGAAAATGTTCATTCAGTAATTTTTTTAAAAAGCAAATAAAAATGAACTCAGAAGGTAGAATATTTCTGTATCTAAATAAACAATTTAAAAGATTTTTTAAAGAAACAATACCTCTAATAATTCTGATGATTTATCTTTGCTTTTCAATAACAATAATAAGAGAAAAATAAAGTATCTTATAGAGAAATTCTGAGTAATTAAAGTTTTAAGCTATTTATACAAATATAATGCTTTGGGAGGACATAAAGGCAAGCTTAAAATAGTTTCAAAAGAACTGAATTTGTTATAAAGTACCCATAATTCAGTATTTGAGCCCTTTAAATCTACTGCTCACTATGTGCTTCTATAGAAATACAATGTATGTGTTATTTATCTAATGTGGTTGAGAAATTACTTTCATGGAATTATTACAGAAAAATGAATACTTCCCCATTAAATTATTGAAACTTACATATTGATAGAACTGCTTATATAATGTATGATACATTCTTACCAGTAGTTAAAAAAATACTAATATAAAATATACATAACAATAAATAAATTATGTTTACTTATTATTATTGTTGGTAATAATGAAAGCTGAGCGATACCAACATTAATGATTATAACATGATATAATAAATGAAGCCTTCAGTATTGGTATATAGGAATTCCCTTGGCTTTCCACTAAATTTTTGCCAAATTTATGTTTGTGGATGTGTATAGATACTTTTTGAACTTTTTTAAACTTTAATCATATATCATATAAAGCTCAATATTCAGTTTAACACTGGGCTTCCTTGATTTGTTCAAAAATGTGTTTTTCAAGCTTTAATCCTTCCTATATCTTATTTCTGATATTTAGTGAATAAGTTCAAAATATTATATATATAAAACTTAACATAGAACTTGCTACAAAGACACTCAATAAATGCTTACTGAATGAAATCGATAAATGTAGTCATTGATATACTGCATTGATTTTGATAGCATTCATATTTAGAGGCTGAAAAATCATTTTCTATCTATAACTTTATCTTCGTATCTTAACTGCTCTTTTGTGGACCTTCTCCATTTTCACTGCATCTTCCCCTCTCCTTTAAGTCAAACATAGGTTAGAGACAAATGGGCCAGCTTTCCTACATTCAACAAATGTCAGGGCACTGAAGAATAATCACACTGCCTTTCTTCAAGTATGTTACATTTACCTATTTGTTGGTGATTCTATTCTTTTTTTTTTTTGCGGTACGCGGGCCTCTCACTGTCGTGGCCTCTCCCGTTGCGGAGCACAGGCTCCGGACGCGCAGGCCCAGCGGCCATGGCTCACGGGCCCAGCAGCTCCGCGGCATGTGGTATCCTCCCAGACCGGGGCGCGAACCCGGTTCCCCTGCATCGGCAGGCGGACGCGCAACCACCGCGCCACCAGGGAAGCCCCTGATTCTATTCTTTATTACAGATTTTGCTACTTTATCTGGCTAGAAATCAGGCTCTAGCTAAACGTTATGGAACTCTTTTTGCACAAGAAGTTACAAATTTGGGGAAGCAATTCCACAAATTCATTCTTGAGGTTCTCCAAAACTTTTTGGTAGAAGATTTCTATTCCCACAATTCTATGATTTATAGGGAATTTATCAAGCAAGTCTAGAACAACATAAAGGTATTTGCTCTATAAAAATGACATGTCTTCCTCAAAATACAGAGGGTTAAAATAATCCTTTGTAAAAAGTAATTTGGTAGAGAATTTGGTCTCATTGTTTTGCCTCAATAACCACAAGATTTAGAATACATTATAAATGTTATTACCTACTAGAGTTAAGGGTCCCATGTTCTATTTTACTGCTCCCTTTTTACTCTCCCCACTCCTAAAGAATATTTACATATGAAAAATTAATTCTCCATAAAATGAGCTAAAATAAAGATTGATACAACAGATTACCTCCTTTCTGAATTTCACCCCATCGAAACTGATGGCGTCTCACAACAGAGAAAACAGAATCATATCCTTCTTCTCGAATCATTTCTGCAACTTTTTGAAGATCAGTAGGATGTAAACACGGAGAAGTAGCTTGAATATTTCCTACAATGTCAACCTCTTAAAAAGACAAAACAAATGAAAAGAACATCAAAATAAAGTTCTTTGCAAGGAAGTAATACTAAGATCTAAATTCAAATGTTAAAATAAGTCTTGTGAAATGATAGGCAAGTTGGAAATTATGTAAAATTTTGAATAAACTATTAGTCAAACTCATACCATTGTGATAATTAAGAAATTCTATGATGGCATCTAGTGAGGTAGAACTGTCTTTTGAAGCTTCAGAACTTCTTCGATGAACTTGTGCACCAAATTGTTTGGCCACATTCTCAATTTCATCATGGTCTGTTGAAACCCAAACACTGTACAGATATTAAAAAATAAAAAAATAAAAAGCCAAATCACTAAAAAAAAAATCATTAAAGATAAAAAGGAGCTCTGCAACCCCAAAAATACAGCTTACATAATGTTAGAATAGTTCTTGTACCAGCAAAATAATGTTACAGATAGAAAGTAATATGAAATTTAAAGAAAAATAAAGTATTTTCTATGTAAACCACATTTTAAAATGTCTGAATCAAAAATGTGGTCCTAAATGTAATATTTATATTTACATATATAAATATTTATATTATATATAACATATTATTTATATACATATTATTTACATAGCCCTAGATATAGTTTTATAAAATTAGAAAAAAATGATAATTGGTATTTTTGAAGCTATTGGTATATTAAAGACACTAGTAACACTAGAAGTTCAAATCTAAAGAAAATAAAGAAGATACTGCTTCTCATTCCCCATCAAAATCCAAAATATTGTGTGTTTAATATACTTGCTAAGAAAAAAATGGATTTGGCTTAGCCAAACCACAACACTGAAAGAGTTTCAAGCTTAGTAGAGACTAAATGCCCAAAACAATCAGACAAGCCAACTCTTTTTTTTTTTTTTTGCCAACTAACAATGGGTACATAAATATCTGAACACAGAATCAAGCGGGTAAAGCCACCGATAACAATTAAAGATGTGGAGAACATGACTTGATTGGCTCAGGAGAGCTTAGTTGAACAGCTCTATTAACCACAGCTTACAGAGTTGACCATTTGGACTTTATAAGACGACGACTAACAGTAAAATAGAAAACATTTTGGGGGTGTGTACTAGTCTGTACTGAATTGTTTCCTTGACCTTTACAAATCTCCACTGCTAGAAACAGAAGATGTGAGTATTACTCTAGCCACAATGCTTTTACAGTGACATTACACAAAGAAATCTGAATGACTTCTTTGGTATATGCATATACAGTTGACCCTTGAACAGCACTGGTTTGAACTGCGTGAATGTTTTTCAATAAATGTACTGGAAAAATTTGAGAAGGTCCGCTACAATTTGAAAAAAATTGCAAACTGTGTAGCCTAGTAATATTGGAAAAAATAAGAAAAAGTTAGGTGGGACTTCCCTGGCGGTCCAGTGGTTACGACTCCATGCTTCCAATGCAGGGGGTGTGGGTTTGATCCCTGGTTGGGGAACTAAGATCACACATGCTGCGAGGCATGGCCAAAAAATAAACAACAACGATGTGAATAAACCAGCCAAGATGACTAAGTATAATACCACAAAAACGCAAAAAAAAAAAAAAAAAAGGTATGCCATGAACGCATAAAACATATGTAGATAATAGCCTATCCTTACACAGACATGAGTGATATTTAATATAAAGTTAATAATGTTTTACTTTTGCTTTTTAACTCTGCCCATCATCACAGGTAAGTGGTTTTTTAAAAAAATGGAACAATGTTTCTGACACTATTATGAATATGACTGTAATACTGTATGCCATAAAAATTTTATAATGATTCATTCATTAGTGTATAGGCTAGGCTACCGTGAAGCAATCATACTGATTACAATAGGCTACCATAAAGCAGTCATACTGTTGCTTCTTTGTTATCAATGCCCAAATCATTATACCTGTAAATAAATATGAATTTCTTTTTCACATTATCTTTTCATTTTGATGTTCAGTGTCAGTAATATGTGTAACATCTACAGTGTTTTGTATCATATAAGACAGTATTGATACTGACAGGTGATTTATCTTGTAAACAAAGTAAACTTATGATATTGATATAGTGCAGTACTGTAAATGTATTTTGTCTTCCTTATGATTTTCTTTTCTCTAGCTTACTTTATTGTAATATACTATACAATACATATATATTATAAAATGTGTTAATCAATAATAAAAAATAAATAAAACATAAAACTAAATAAAACATAATGTGTTTCAGATATAGAAAACTCACGGTTACCCGTGGGGAGAGGGAAAGGGGGAGGGCCAATATAGGGGTAGGGGGAAAAAAAGGGTTATTATGGGATTACATAAAATCATGTGTGAAACTTTTGAAAATTGTAAAGCACTACAGAATTTAAAGAATCTTTCCTTCAATTAAATTTTAAAAACATAATGTGTTTATGTTACTGGTAAGGCTTTAGTGAACAGTAGGCTATTAGTAGTTAAGTTTTGGTGGATCAAAAGCTAATCTGGGATTTTTGACTGCCCGGGGTGGGGAGGGGAGTCGACACCCCTGACCCCACATTGTTCAAGGGTCAACTCTATTTCTTTTACCCCTTTCATTCAATATCTACTGAACGAATGAGAACCTGCATGTTTCAGACGTCTACGCTCAATTGTCAAGAGTGAAAAGAGAGAAACTAAAGAAAAATTTCTAACATCTCTGGCTTTCATTTATGAATTTAATTTCATTTATTGCCTTTACTATTGGCAGATGATTTAATTTAGACATAACGTCAATAAGCCCCCATAGTGCCCCCAATTTTTTTTTCAGAGGAAACCTAGTAAACAAGATGAGCCATTGGCTAGGAGTCAAGTGTGTCGTATCTACTCACGTCATTCTGCGCAAGGCAGAACATAGGAGCCCTCATTTTCCTCCATCTCAAAATCTGAAATAATTTTGGGATAAGTTTTTCACTGGAAAATGTCACAACGTTATATAACAAAGTGAAGTACCAACAAAAATGTAGTGAATTTTTTAAAGAGAGGATAAGAGGAGGGTGGTGATGGTAACACAGTAAAAAAGTAAACAGTAAAAGAAAGAGATGAGTCTTTTGACATCTGGTTTCCATCACTAATTGAAATAAATTACTGAAGCCATTTACTTTATTATCCTGATCTTTACTGTAATAAACATTCAACACCTCAGGATTCAGTGATCTTTTGGAAATGCTAAACAGTAAATAAGAAATAACAGAGGTTGGGAAGAGGTTTGCCTGTGTTTCTTCTTTCCTCCCTTTTATTACTCATTCATTCCTTCATTCATGAAATGATTCCTGACTGCCAATTCTGTTTCAGGCCCTACTCTGGACACTGGGATATATAATCCATTTTCTTGAGAAACTCTCAGCCGATTGGTAGAGACAGCGAGAGGTCAGGAAGCCATAACTAACCTTTCTACAATGCTTTACTTTTTACAAGCTATTTTTATAGTGCCTGCTACATAACAGGTGCTCATTTTGTTGAATGAATGAAACAGTAGGTGGTTAAGCAAGGGCTCTGAAGGAAGGGCTTCAAATCTTGGCTCTACCACAAGCTAGCTATATGACTCTAGGTCAAATCTCCCTAAGCCTCAATTTTCAGTAAAACGGAGGTAATAATCATAGTAATTACCTAATATGATTGTTATGAGAATTCAACATAAACCACAATACAGAATAAACGTTTAATAAGTGTTAGCTATTAAAAATAATAAAATAGGAATGATGATAAAGGAACAGCTACACAGTCTCATTTAATCCTCACACTGACTCTGTTGGAAGGAAAACTGAAGTTTTGCTTTCAGACCTTCAAAGGTCCAAATGTCTAATTTGTATGTATTATGTACTGCAATGGCATTATGAATATGAAAATAGCATCTTACAGGTACACTTAAAATACAACGATCATCATTTATCAGAAGGACTAAATCAGTCAATCATTCTCCCTTGGTTTAGGGGCATCCGATGAGGGAGGGCAAAAGAGAAAGAATGTGCAAATGAACAAACAGGGCTAATAAAATTAAAAATCAAGTATAAAGTAAATGTCAAAGTTCAATGCCAATGGCTTTAGCCTCAGATGAAGTCATACTACATCTAACAGGATGAACAGAAGTATCAACCATGATCCCTACGACAGAAACTTCAAATCATAAACTGCCATTTCAAGGACAACATAGCATGGCCTTTCATTAATCATAAATCCACACCCTAGAAATGAAACCAAAACTTATGTTTATTTTTCACGTTAGGCAACATTTAAAAAAATCAATTTACTCTGAGATTCACTTACACAGCACTCAACCACTGTTGAAACCAAGCTCTTAAAAACTCAGCTCAAACAATAGCTTTTTACTAAATGAAAATATTATCTCAGCATTTTTCTTGACTGTTAACTCTCCAAGTTAGTGTGCAAAGTTAGCAACCTTGAAAGTATCGTTAGCTTTGATTCTAAGCAGGCCAGAAACTCAATTAAGTCAAAATGATTTTGAACAAAATAATCTCCAGGCCTGAAAAGCACAAATCAGGCAAGCTACAGTTTCCCCCAATTCCTTCATAGGGTACATATTTGTTGAAGGAGGCAGAAGGGGAGAAGCAGGAAGGCTGCTCCAAACTGACTGCAGCTTCAGAATAAGTCAATTAAATTCAAATCTACCCCTTTTGGGTGGTAGATTAGAACTCAAAGGGCAGAGAGGGATGTATAATTGCAAGCTTTCTAAATTAACTGTTTTAAGAGGGCATCCAGGGGCTATTTGCCAGAACATAGGTAAATTCTCCCGGCAGCACTGAGCACGCATTTTCGGGGGCTGGGATCATCCTAAGAACAAGGCCTTAAGCTGCTAGAAACCATGACAGAGTTTGGTTGAACACAGAGGCTTGGATGGAGTTGTTTGTTACGTGTGCAAAGTTTTGCAGTTCTCAGCAAAACTACCCCCATACCATAAGGGTACAGCCTATCTAGAGGAACCAAGAAATAGAGGATTATGGTGACCAAGTGCACTATCCCCTTACTTTCTTTTGCTTAAAAATACGTCTTATCACCTGATACAGTATACACTGTTTATATATTACCTGTCTTCTCCCTATTATAATGCAAGCTCCACCAGCCTAGGGATGGACCCTACTGCTATAACCCTTGGTTAAGGACACATAACAGTGCCTGTCACATAGTAGGTAGTCAATAAATGTTTGCTGAATGAATGAATCATTTTTGCCCTTGAATCTGTATCTCAAACAAGCCCTACCTTTTTTTGTTTAGCCAGTTTGAAAGGGGTTTCTTGACATATGCAACTGGAGTTGTAAATGGGTTCTGTTCTCAATCTATTATGAATGTGATTTTCCTCTCTAGTTTATGTCACAAAAATAGGATTTTACTACATCACTACGAACTGAATGCTAACCTTCTCTCGGTCCTTTTTTTTTTTTTTCCCCCAGTGTGTACCCTTTGTAAGCAGGTAAAAATGTCCAAAAGTCTGTGAGCTTAACACGGAAAGAACATGTCACACACATCTTGTTCCCTTGGATGTATATGGCAGAAATTAGGGTTCAGTGTTAACTGAACCAAATCCCCCAGTCTTTATCACTCCTTTGCACACTTCCTGTTACATTACTGTTATATTCTGTGTGCCAGCTCTTATTTACCTTGCACCACCCAGGACTTCCTTTGGATAAAAACATTAAGAAAATTAGTTAATTTATACTTTTTTGGTACCTCCTTTGTAAACAAGAACAGTTAAATGAAAATCATTTATCCATATATTAATGTAGGTAATTAATATGCTCCAAAAACAGCCATCTCTTTAAAAACCAAAACCCAAACCTCAAAAGGTGAAAATAATTTACTTTCCACGGTAACAAATTCAAGCATAATTAGGTTGAAATTAACCATGTGTAAATTCATTCTTGGCACAGAATTCTATCTCCCTTCTTTTATGAATGACATAAGCTTGTAACTCCTGACCAATACGGCATATGGCCCTGTCTCTAAATGATGCACAATTAAAACTGTCCTTAGGACAAACGAGGTTCCAAAGGTATGATCAAACCATTTATAAGCATTTCATCAAACAGTCCAGCGGTGCGCTTTTCCACTCTCTCGCACCTACATACGAATGTGGGGAGCTTTCTAGATTGTGCTGACTCACAGGCAGATAGCTTAGAGTATTTTCCAAAGGTCAGGAAAGGCTCTCCAAGCTGAGCTTGAAATGAGAAAAGCCTTGACAGCCCACTCCATTCATGAACCCGATGCTTCCTTAATCGATCAGCACCAGGTGGTTATCAGACGCCAGGCAACAGGGGAAAGCCAACGGTCACTGCCTAAAGGAGTTCACAGATTATCGCAGACGTTTCACAAGGGTGGACTCCTTTCCTTTACCCTGCGAGGTCAACCCGGGCAGCGCAGACGGTAGAGAAGAGGAAATCTCCCCCTTTACGGATGTTATTCTCAAGGGCGGAGACATGAAAGGTCCCAAGTTCATGGCTATTAACAGCTACGGAACAAGGAAGAAGCTGGAGCCCCTCCTCCCCGGGCTGCCAGCCGGGGCCCAGACACCCCGGATCTTGCACACCCCTTCCGGGGGCGATTGCTCCCCGGAGCCCCTGCCCCTCCGGCGGCCCGGCTCCCCGTCACGACCCCCGCCCAGGCCGCACCGCCCACTCTCGCACATGCGCACCTGTGGAAGACCCCCGAGTCCAGGGCCGCACGCAGGACCCAGCCAATGAGCGGGACCCCCGCCAGGTGCTTAATGTTCTTCAGGGGGATGCCCTTGCTGCCGCCGCGGGCCAGGATTAGGGCCGCCAGGTGCGGGGGCTTCTCCACACCTCGGCCCTGGCCGCCGCGGGAGTTGCGCTGCAGCTTTGGCGGCCGACCCCGGGAGGGCCGCCCCCGCGGGTTGGAGACGGAGGTGGCGGCCCCCTTCTCCACCGAGTCCATCTTCCTCCCACGCCTTCTCCCCAGCTTCTCCACATCCGGGAGCTCTTGTCTCGCCACCTCAGCTCGGCGCCGCCCGACCTCCCCGCCCGACCGCTCGCGGGGGTGGCTGTTTCAGGCCCCGCCCACCGCCACGTCCCCGCGCCCTCGCGGGGCACGCCGGGAATTGTAGTCCGCGGGTCGCTCGCAGGGTCCCGGAGGCCCAGTAGCCTCTGCCCGGGCGACCCCCAAGTCCAAGCCCGGCACGGAAAGGCCAGAAATGCCTGGAAGGAAGTGTAGCTTCTGGGGGCCTTGATATTGTATGGAGATTAATAAAATAGGCAACACAGGTTACCGATCTTTTGCTGAAGAACTTCCCCATTTAGGGATTGTGGGTTTTCCACGGCACACCCTGGCACCGGAACACTAATCAATTTTATATTTTAAAATTTAAATTTTAAACGTCCGTCTTTTTGCTTGCTTCTGGCTCATTGTTTCCGAGAGATGACCTCATTCGAATGTCCTCCAAGCACCTTAAATTCAACATTTTAAAAACAACTCTCCCAGAGCAACCCTGTATTTTTGGTAACCATGTGAGGAGAAGCTCAAACTGCTTCTACCTCTGCATTTTCTTTTTCTTTCTTTTTTTTTTTTAATTGAGGTGTAACTGGCATATAACATGTTAGTTTCAGGTGTACAGCGTAATGATTCGATATTTGTATGTATTGGGAAATGATCACCACAATAGGTTTAGTTAACCTTTCAACATATCTGCCTGCATTTTCTATCAAATATCACCATCCGTCTGGTGGAAAAACTTGGAAGTCAACCTTGTCTATTCCCTTCTAAGTGTAGTAGACACCTGTTAGTTTTCTGGTTTTTCGGTTCTGGACTACTGAATACCTTTTCCTTTCAGGAATTGTTACCTCTCTTACCTGGTGGGCGTTTCACGCAAATCCTCAGCAGTGTAGCAGTGGGTGTGTGACCCAAGCTGATCAATCTAAGTACCTCATCTTCCTGAACACAGTTGTGGTCTAGGGACAGGCATCTGACCAAGCAGAGCCTCTTGGCGTCCTTTCCAGAGACTCTGGGAAGGAAAGGATCTTTTTCTTGCTGAGTATTTGGGTGCTAAGGACCCTGTAAACCTGAATCCTGAGGGCAGGATGAGGGAACGGGGGTGGTGGGAGTTTCTGTTCTGAAATTGGCTGGGAGGCTGATGTTCACACAGAAGAAAACAGGGCCAAGACATGCAGGGAGAAGAGAGAAAGAGCCCCTATGGCATCATTTAAACCTCTTGATCCAGCCAAGAGGTTCAAAGGTGCACGTGTGAGCACACACACACGCACACACATGCATACATATATCTCTTTTTTTGGGTGGTTTTTTAGGAAGGAATCTCCTACCTAGCATGCATTTTGTTTTTTACCACTTTTGCAAGCCTGTATCTGGAAGTAGAGAGGCTCCTTGTCTGTCCTGGGTAAAGGCTAGTACATCCAGAATGAATGAAAGACCGTAGTACTGCCTCTTCTTCTCAAGAAGTGACAGAATGACTTTGTGCTTCTCAGGTCTTGGCTCTTTCTGAAGGAGACAGAGTAAGCCTTTAGTGTTTTGGGTCCTGGACAGGCACTGGAAACTTCACGTCTCATCTGTTTGCCTGTGAAGTAGCTCAGCCCTTACTGGGACTGGTTCTGGGAGAAGGTGCTGGATGTGGGGTAGTGTGGCTGTAAACAGACATCAGTGCAGTGCCTGAAGAAGGGAGCCAGAGCCCAAGAACCATCCCAGCACTCCAGGCCAAGTGACCACTTTTCCCCCAACATACTGGCTCTTTGACTGGGACCTTCACGGTTATTTTGCTTCAGAGAGAGCAACACTGATTTTTTGGAGGCCATCTACTGCTTCTTACACACCAAAACCTCTTTTCTCCTTTCCACACCCATAACAATCTTAGTTCCCACTAATAAGGTAGTTACCATTCTCCACAGTAATTCCCTAGGGGCCCACAAACCCTAGTGGACCACTGACATCCGAGTAGTTTAACTTCTCTGGCATTGGTGTCCTCCAAGCTGGGGACACAGCAAGTGGCACCACTGTTGCTTATCAAAGGAGATTATAGCAATTTGCGTAAAAGCTGTGAGACTATGGACTCCTCCAGGAGAGGGACTGTTCCTTCTTTGTAATCACATCCAGAACAATATGTGGGTCACAGTATCTGCTTAGTAAACGGCAGTGAACTACGTCTGATGTTACTTTTCCAGTCTCTGCCCACACATACTTTTTTCTTTTTTTTTTTTCACTCTCCAGCATTACCATAAACTCATTTGTTTAAAAGAAACTGTACGTCCGTATCCTGGCTGAATTGGGCATTCATATTATGTGTTAAATGCCAGGAATAGCAAAAAATTAAACCAACTCCATACAAAGCAACTATAAGAACACAAAAACAAAACAAACAAACCAAGAATCATACTTTTAGCTGATGCAAACGCTCTCCCCCAAACGAACCACAAAGTGGTATAGTGCCACACATACTTTTTTATATGGTTGCAGTCTTACAATAATAAAGCATCTTGTATTCTTTGTATTTTTACAGTACAGTTTTGGTTAGACTTGACAACTGGCTGATCCCAGTCCTGAGAAAGAAAGAGAGAGGAGCGGGGGAAAGGTTAGAAAAAGTGGAAGGTGATTCATCTAATTCAATGTATGACACATGGAAGTTTGATAATTTTTTTTTCAATGAAATTAGAATATACTCATTTAATATATTTTTCTTCTGTGTGGTCAATGGGCATAAAGTTTCCAGTAAACAAGATGGATAAACCCTAGAGATTTGCTGTACAACATTGTACCTATGGTCAACAATAATGTATTGCACACTTAAAATTTAAGATGGCAGATCTCATGTTACATGTTCATATCACAGTAAATAAAATTTTGAAAAAAAGAGAGAGACAATACCTGTGCCAGGAAGAGGAAATGTTAGCTTGTCTTTGGGTTACTCTGAAGGCGTTAAAGATAAACTGCTCTCAAAACAAATATTCGGATTCATCCTTTCTTTAAAGATGCGTGTGAAGTATTGCTGCCAAAGAATAATTCATTTGTATTCATAGTGAGAGAATATATCGTTGTATGACCTCTTATCTTATGATTCTGTATGTGAACACACTCTACACAGAGGAGTCCTTTCATTCATTGATTTCCTCGCATTTATTGCATTCCACAAGCCAGGCCTTGTGTGACACTTCAGGAATGCCAAAGCAAGATGGCCTAGACCCAGAGCTTAGCGTTCTGATGGGGGGACAGGCAAACCTCAGTAGAGTGTCGTTTGTGCTTTGATAGAAATGTGTGTTCTGGGGTGGGCAAGAATGGGGGAGAAGTGTTTAGGTTAGAGTGAGATTTTTGTTGGCTGAGATGACTCTTGCAATACTGTTCAAGTATAAGAATGTTCTCTGCTGAGGGAACAACATTGGAGAAGGCACAGAAGAATGAAATAGCTTTCCAAAGAGAAACTGGGAAACTTGAAGTAGGTCACTATAATTGGAGCATATGATACTTGTGGGCTCGTGGCAAAAGATGAGAATAGAGGGGAACATGTGGGCCAGATTACAGCACATAAAAGTATTAAGAGGGCTTCCCTGGTGGCGCAGTGGTTGAGAATCTACCTGCTAATGCAGGGGACAAGGGTTCGAGCCCTGGTCTGGGAAGATCCCACATGCCGCGGAGCAACTAGGCCCGTGAGCCACAATCACTGAGCCTGCGCGCGTCTGGAGCCTGTGCTCCGCAACAAGAGAGGCCGCGATAGTGAGAGGCCCGCGCACCGCGATGAAGAGTGGCCCCCGCTTGCCACAACTAGAGAAAAGCCCTCGCACAGAAACGAAGACCCAACACAGCA